>NC_081561.1:37266839-37556556 GCF_022355385.1 Mustela nigripes | reverse complement strand
GGGAAAAAGAGCTGTCTCAGAATGAGGAGACCTACGCGAGTCCATATCCTGGATTCTTATTCGTGGCTTACTTATCTGGACTCCTTCCTCACTTATCAAGTGAATATGATCACAATACTTGCCTTCTGTCGTTATTCCTAAAACTGAGAGACGCTGCCGAATGCTAACATGAACCAGGTTCTGGTCGATCTAGTAGGCACACTTTTAACACAACAACCTTGCAAAGTAGGTACAGACAGAGAGACATTTTTCTAAGGTCACCGCCGGTAAGGATCAGAAACTTAATTTGAATCCAATTCTTTTTTTCCCCAAAGCCAACATTCTTTCCACTGTGGCTGTTTTCCAGAAACGTAAAAGAGTTGAATGGGTAAGAGGAGATGTGTAGATGTAAGTTATTTCAGAATTTCAAGTCCTCGTGATTGCGTGAGTTGATATATGTAAAACCCGTAGAACAATAACATTGTAAGTATTCAGTAAGCATCGGCTGGCGCTATTATGATGACGGTAATGCAGGGTGCACTTTTGGCCTCAAAACATGCAATGAATCAGGACAGTTAGAATAGGACTGATTTGCACACATTTTTTAAAAATGAGCAATCAAGTGGTCATTGTTATGCAAAAACACAGACTAGTGGAACAAAGAGGCCAGGGTTTGAGGTCAGAAGAACAGCTGCCCAGTTTTGGCCCCTCCCACTTTTGTCACTCCTAACAATAGCAACTACCTGGGGGATTCATGAGGATTAACTTCTAAGGTGTGTGTGAAATCCCAATTGTAATTGGCACAACCCTACGGAAAATGCTAGTCAGTATTTAGAGAAGGTCATCTCTTTTGGGCCTAAGGATTTAATGATACTCTGGGTTTCCCCCTTTGTTGCTGCCAGCATCAGATTTCTGGTAATTGGGGAGAGAGGGGGGTTGTTTACCAGACCGACTCTAACCGATGTAATATGGCATACAACTGTAGGTTCAAAGAAATAGTTCTTTTCTCTTCTCTGCCCCTTTTAACAAGGGCACTTGACAACAGGAGAAAAAAAATCTCCAGTAATTTAAATTTATTTATTTATCTATTTATTTAAAGATTTTATTTATTTGAGAGAGAAAGAGAGCACAAGCAGGGGGAGGGAGAGGGAAAAGCAGACTCCCAGCTGAGTGGGGAGCTGGACGTGGGACTTGATCCCAGGACCTTGGGATCTTGACCTGAGCTGAAGGCAGATGCTTAACAGACTGAGCCACCCAGGCACCCCTAATAATATAAATTTTTAAAAAATTCATTTAGTGTATTGTTTGTTGATACAGAGTTCTTCAAACAGTGCCTGCATTTGTTAAGTGCTATGTGTATTCGCTAGTACTGTTATTGTTATTTTATATTTGTCAGAGAGAGAGAGAGAAGGTGCTAGTGCAGGCAGAGAGAGAAGCAGGCTCCCTGCTGAGTGAGGAGCCTGGTGCCCGATTCTATCCCAGGACCCTGGGATCATGACCAGAGCTGAAGGCAGATGCTTAACCAACTGAGCCACCAAGACATCCCTATTATTATTTTTACTTATAGTCCATCTATGACTATAGACTAAATGTTTATGCCCTCCTCCAAATTTATATGTTGAAGCCCAGTCCCCAATACGATGATATTTGGAGGCCAGGCCTTTGAGATTTAATTAGATCTGAATGAGGTGATAGGGGTAGAGCCCTCATGATGGGACTGGAGCCCTTCAAGGGAAGGAAGAGCTCCCTTCAACATGTGAGGCTATCCTAAGTCAGCACCAGAATCTGACCATGCTGGCCTCTTGATCTTGGCTTCCCAATCTCTGGGACTGTGAGAAACGCATTTCTGTTGTTGCCAAGCCATGCAGTTTACGGTATTTTGTCAAAGCAGCCGGAATGGACTAAGGCAAGGGCAAATAATACGAGCCAGCTCGCCCTGCTTCACAGGGTTGATACGAAGGTCATACTTGCTAATGTTATTCAAACCCACTTTATAAATCATAATGAGGCAATACACAAGCTTACATTTCTGACACAAGTAATAAAACGATGCCTTCTTTCAAGTTTCGAACAGCTATAGACATCTACATGGAAGTTAAACAGGAGAGGAAGGAATGGCAGAGGGAAAGCTGCAGTGGAGAAAGGGAGAAAATTGAAGAGAGAAGGTGCCAAAGCTGTGCGGGCTGGTAGGGTTGAGCTGCTGAGCACCTGAAATGCAGCAGGTTAGAACTGAGAGGTGCTCTATGTATAAACTGTACACAAGATTTTGAAGTCTGACTCTGGGGAAAAAAAAAGAATGTAAATGATCTCATTAATTTTTATATCGATGATGGGCTAAAACTATATTTTGGATGTACTGGGGTAAATAAAATATTGTTATTCGTTTTCTTTGTTCTATGTTTTAATCTACTAATGTAAAAACCACACGTGGCTTATATCATACTGCTATTGGACCGCGTTGGGCACCAGAAAGAGGGGAGGTGGACAGGGACAAGGCACCTGAACGAAGGTAGGGGAGAGAGAATGCAGTCAGTCAGTCATGGGATCAGGTCCACAGACCACTCAGGCAGAACTGAGTGTTGAGGTTCCATGGAACTGCTACATTTCGTAGCCCCAGTACACAGCACAGATAGGAATGTTACTACGGTATTTTCCCAACCTACCTGGAGCCAGAAGAAATAAACCAAACACTTTAGATCTGCCCCACAGGTCAGAACTTGGTAATAATTCCTAAAATTAGGAACTGCTCATATGCTCTTCTTTTGTCAGCTTTCCTCCCACTCGGCTTGAGAAGGACGCCAGGAACCAAACTATACTTGCTCAAAATACCTTTGAATAAGGCCCCCCTATGGTTGGTTTCTGTCCGCACAACCTAGCACAGAGATGGCACATTCCTCTGCTTACTGTGTGCTTTTCCCAGGTGCTTTGCAAATGCCTGTTGAATGAAGATTCTAGAAACAATTAATTAGCTCAACCACCCTAGTGATGCATCCTGTACTATAAAAATAGAAGCTTCAAGTCTAAGCACTCCAAAATGACCCAAGTTCACAGGCACACAGCTGACCACCCGCTGCTGCTTTGATTTCTAGGCCGCTGAAGCTGCACCGAAGTAGAGTTCTGGTTAATAAAGGAGACGGGACCTACCCTGACAGAGACCAGTTTCCCCTCTCCCTAAAAAAAAAAAAAAAAAAAAAAAAAAGGCCCGCCTCTGCTTTTAGGCTTAAAGATGAAATTTTGTCAGTATGCAGGCCAGGGACCCCAAAAGGCCTAACTCTAGCCTACCTTTGTGATGCCCAAAGGCACAGTACACAAGGAGCAACGTGTGAGGATACACGCGTATTAATACTTGGGTAACTACTGCCACTGAGGGCTGAGCTCTAACACACAGCTAGGCAGACATTGCAAAAAGGGCCTCCTTTCCCTACCCACGGAAATCTGGGGACCTTGAGCACAGGCACATTTGAAGGGCGAGGCAGGAAGGAGACTAAGCCTGGGGCAGGCCAAGAAAAATCCAATCCCTTATCTACTGGCTGCATCGGAACGGGGCGGGGACGGGGTTTGCCTCCCCAGCCGGGGTGCTCCTCCCAGCCTGGTTTTCCTGTGGCGGCTGGAAGCTGAGTGTAGAGCGAGGAAGGCAGAGCCTAATTGTGCGTCTGGGGTGCAGGACCTGCCCCGTTAGGAGTCGGTTAGTAGCCAGTAATCCTAGTCCCAGAGCGCTCCTGTCTCAAGTCAGCCAGATCAGCAGCGGAGCTCAGAGATGAAGCCCAGAGAGGTCCAAGTGGGATTGAGATGGCTGAAATGTTTCTTTCTCCAGCGGGCTGGAAGGCAAGGGCCGCTGACAGGGATGTTGCCGGCCTCCTCCAAGGCCCTGAGAAAAAGGATCTGGATCAAGCCTGGGCAGTCAGAGGCTGGATACACAAAACCACTCTACCGAAGACCTCATTATGATTCCATATTAGCCAATCACTTGTCTCAACTGGATTTTCTCTCTCTCTCTCTCTCTTTTTCTTCTTTCTCTCTTCTCCTCTCCCTGCTTCTCTTGACTTGTTTTGTTACAAATATACCCTTACACACATCAGAATTTGCCAGCTTAGTGATGCTGTTGTCTTAGCAAAAGATTTTTATTTCTAATAAAAATATTAATTTAGTAGTTATTATGTGCCAGTATGCTAAGCACTTTGAACATGTACATCATGGAATCCTCACAACAATACTACCCATTTTACAGTTAAAGAAACTATGGCCTAGAGAGGTCATTTAATTAGCGGGTTGTGGAACAGCAGCAGGAGCCCCGGCCTGCAGAAAGCCACCGCGCAGTTCTAAGCTCCAGCTGTGGTGCTCTATTTAATTTGCCTGAATCTCTCCCATTCCTTCAGGCCTCCTGCTTCCATCTTACCTTTTACTTACATTTAAAAGAAAGTAATTTACATGTAAAAATAAGCAAATAACATTTACTCCTTTTCTGTTTTCTTTCCTTCTCTTTGTTCTTAATTCCTTATCTTACTCTTCTGATTATTTTACACCCTCCCTTTATTATCTTATTTAAAATTTTCCCTTCCTCCTACTCTCTTAAAACTTTTGGTTATTTTTTTAAAGTAGCATTTCTGGGGCACCTCAATGGCTCAGTCGTTAAGCGTCTGCCTTCAGCTTGGGTCATGATCCCAGGGTCCTGGGATGGAGCGCGCATTGGGCTCCCTGCTCAGCGGGAAGCCTCCGTCTCTCTCTTCCTCTCTCCCTGCTGTGTTCCCTCTCTCGCTGTGTCTCTCTGACAAATGAATTAAAAAAAAAAAAATCTTTAAAAAATACATAAAAGTAGCCTTTTTGGTCCCCCAGGTGGCTCAGTCAGTTGAGCATCTGCCTTCGTCTTAGATCATGATCCTGGGGTCCTGGGATCCAGCCTCTGGTTGGTTCCCTGCTCAGCAGAGAGTCTGCTTCTCCCTCTGCCCATCCCACCACCACCCCATGATGGCACTCTCTCTCTCTCTCTCTCTAATAAATTAAAAAATCTTTAAAAAACAAATATATAAAAAGTAGTCTTTGATTATCAGTGGTATAAATACAGATGTGAGAGAGTGGTAAGGCCATACACTATCCTCTTCTCCCCCCTTGTGGCAGTGGCCCTCCCGTCCCCTCAAGGGCAATGAGTCTCAAACTTGGACATGCATTAGAACCATGTGGCTGGAGGGCTTGCTACAATATGGGTGGCTGACCCCAACTCCAGAGTTTCTGATTCGGCAGGTCTGTGTGGAACCTGGGAGTTGACATTTATAACTTGTTCCCATGTGATGCTCGTGCTGCTGGTCTAGGGACCACAGCTCAGGAAGCATTGCTCTATGGAGTTCTAAACACCTTCAGAGTAGGTTCCCCCAAACTCTTTCATTGGTTCTCAGGAGATTTGCAGGTCTAAGTCTCTCTCGGGGTAGGGGTGCAGGGGGAGGAGTTGTTTTTACAGAGCTATGATGCTTCCTGAAAATCATCTCAATTGTAATTTTAAAACCCTTGGTCTCTGGTACATGAAGTCACTGTAGTTTGGGCAGATTATGTCAATAATGTCATGAGCCAGAATGCAAAGTCCCATGAGCAGGTAAGAGGTCATTTACAGACACGGACAGGTATGGGGGAAAGTCAGGGCTGGTACTAGAGTCGTGGTCCTGATGCTGAGCAGCATTTTGACAGTGGCCTGATTCTACCATGATTACTTCCTTTAGTGGCACAACCATAATAGATGGTCCTTGGTATGTGGCTCCCTCAGTTTCTTCTCATGAAGTCCAAGAGAAATTAGCTTGGGTGAGTGTTAAATCTGAATAACTAGCTCAGTTATGCTTATGCTCAGTGTTTTCCTTAACGAATTGGGATCTAGACTAGGCCTCCCCAGGCCTTCTCAGAAGACTGGGGTATAAAGGCAAGGCAAGGCAGGGAAGCAGGAAAGGCATTAGGATTCTGGGAGGCATCTGAAACTGGGTTTTTTCATCCCTTTGGAAGCCTACTGAAGGTGGTGAGAGCACCAGAAGTTCCTTTACGATTAGATCAAGTCTCCAATTTGGGCATTTTTCTACCAGGAGATATGTGGGTCCCCTTGCAAGATCTTCCTTATGATGGGCTTTGTCTGACTGGCCTCTGTTTAATCTGGTTGTTGTTGTTTTAAAGATTTTATTTATTGGGGTGCCTGGGTGGCTCAGTGGGTTAAAGCCTCTGCCTTTGGCTCAGTTCATGGTGTCAGGGTCCTGGGATCGAGTCCTGAATCAGGCTCTCTGCTCATTGGGGAGCCTGCTTCCCCTTCTCTCTGTCTCTGCCTGCCTCTCTGCCTACTTTTGATCTCAGTCAGTCAAATAAATAAATAAAGTATTTAAAAAATTTTTTATTTATTAATTTGTTAGAGAGAGAGAGAGAGAATAAGCGAGGGGCACAGCAGGCAGAATGAGAAACAGGCTCCCCACTGAGCAGGCAGCCTGATGAGGGACTCAGTCCCAGGACCCCAGGATCATGACCTGAGCAGAAGGCAGACACTTCACCAACTGAGCCACCCAGGTGTCCCTAACCTGATTGTTTAAGCCTCACACCCAACTTCAGAAAGTCCCATCAGTCCTCACTAACAAACTGCTCTTCAGCTCACCTGCGCCCATTGTCCTCCCCCTATTTTATTTTCCCCTAATCCTTGATAATCTTTGCTGCTTGCCTGGCTCATCCCACTGCCAGTGATACAGTTCCAGGTTATAGGATTCCCAATTGTTGTTGCAATAACAGAAGGGGCTTGACTTATAAAACTGCCCTTACTTCCTATACCAGTTGCAAATTTGCAAATCCAAGGCCATCCTTAAGTTCAACAATTCACTAGAATGACTCAAAGAACTCACTGAAAGCTGCTATTCTCATAGTTCTGGTTTATTAGATCTAACAGACACAGATTAAACTCTGCCAAGAGAAGAAGATCATAGGGCAGAGTCTGGAATATTCCAAAGACGGAACTTCCAATTTTCTTCTTCTCATGGAATCATGGATGATGTTAATTTCCTGGTACTGATGTGTGATAATACACATTGGAGCATTGCCAACCAGGGGAGCTCACCCAAGTCTTAGTACCCAGATTCTTTATGGGGACTTTATTATAAACTTGGCTAGTCACCCAAAAGTCTGCCCTCAATCTCCAGTCCCTTGGGAAGTTGAACTGATCCCACCTGACTGAAAGTCCCCACCCTACATCACACTATTGTTGTGACTCAAAGCCTCCAGGTAAACAAAGGCATTTCCAGTTCCAAGGGTTTCAAGACTACCTCTCAGGGTTCAAGGGAGAAAGCCAGACATCTCCTTCAACAAGGTTAAATCCTTGACTACACAGTTACCAAGACCAAATCTGTCATGGTATGTCACTGAGAGCAGCAGTCTTTGGGGCGGCAAGCCACAAAGTTGGCATCCCATCTCATCCCAACTCATTCTGATTTCCCTGAGAAGATGTCAAACTTACCCTAATTTAGGATCTGAACTTTACTGGTAATACTGCACTTCAGGTAATTTCTCAAGGGGCATAACTTCATTAATCAGAAGGTGTGCTGAGAGAAAGGATGTTTATGAAGGATAGCCAGATGGAATCCACATATACAGTACGACTAGGTCACCTCTGGAGGCATAGCCTGGCTCAGGGTCTCATATAGGCATTCTTCTATCTCAGTCACCTGAGTGCATACATTATAAAATATATGCTATCTTGCAGAAAGAGACTGTGTTATCAACCTTTAGGATCTGTGCAACTAGACATTGCCAGCTACTTGGAACAAATAAATACTCTTACGTGCTATATAACATAAAAAATGAACTCAACAGCATGTCACTGGAAGTGCTGTTACTACAACCTGCTCATTTGGGAAGACACATCACAGATTGAGATTCTGACTAATTAGAACACCAGGGAATTCAACCAATCAGAACTCTGCAATGCCCTGATTACTCCTTGGTCTTGGTCATCACACAGATGCCAGCTCTCAAAAGTCAGTAACTAAAGCATAGTGGTAATTAATTTAGCCCTACACAGCAATACAGGTCAACTAAAAGGAGAATTGCCTGCAGCTATGACAAATGTGGGAAAAAAGTTATATACACCCCCAGATATCTCTACTGGAGAGAATATGTCAAGGGCAAAATATATTAGTAAGGTTTACAAAAATGAAAACAAGAAACAAAACACCTCCCCCCCCAAATTTGGAAGGGTGTAACTTTCTCATATAAAACACAAATCCTCATTAACTCTTAAAAGTATTTTTAAGTAAGGACATGATGAGAGTCAATTTTCAAATAACAATAAAGAGTAGGAAGTTGGGGTACCTGGGTAGCTCAGGTCTTGCTTTCAGCTCAGGTCATGATCTCAGGGTCCTGGGATCAAGCCCTGTATTCACTCAGCGGGAAGTCTGCCTGGGGATTCTCTTTCCTTCTGCCCTTCCCCTTGCTCTCTCTCTCAAATAAATAAATCTTTAAAAAAAAAAAAAAAAGAGAGAGAGAGAGAAAGAGAGAGAGAGAAAAAATTTTTAAAAAGGGTAGGAAGTAAAACTTCTCTATCATTCGACTTTTGCCCTACATCCCCTGCCCCCCACCCCACCACCCTGAGTACCCCTCAGTACTAAGCTTAATAGTGTCTTTGAGTTGCATCTGAGAATACACCTTCTACCTATCACAACTTGTCTTTGCAGCAGTTTAGGCCATCAGAGAGCTGTAAACGTGAACTGCTTTAACACTCCCTTCCTGTATTTGCTTTTGCCACACTGTCCTTTGCTCAGATGCAATCAGTCTACCCAGACACTTATTATAAGGTGAGACCCAGGAAAACATGTCCGTATTTGCTGTACAGATACTGTTGAAATCCTCGTTCATTACTTCACAGTATTCTCTCAGTGAAGTCTTACAAGAGAAATTTGTCTTTAGTTTCTCAGAACTGGGAATGATTCCACATCTTCTGATTTGTTTTCCTCTAAGGGACTGTTGCAATTACTATGGCCACATAAGAAGTCTCCCTAAAGCTTAGTGGTGTAAAATGATAATTTATTATGCTCACGAATTCTGTGGGCCAGGAATTCCAAGAGGGCATGGTGGGGGGTCATGTCTCAGCTCTACAAGTGTCTGGAAGACTTGAAGGCCAGGAGTTAGTTAGAATCTTCTGAAGGCTCATTCCCTCATACGTCTGATGCTGGATTTAGCTAAGATCTTGGCAGGTGTTGTTGGTAGAAAGAGTTAAAGTATACCTTCTCCATGCAGCCCAGGAGTCCTCACACATGGCAAGTGGGTTCATCCCCAAAGAGAGGGAGCTAGGTAGAAATTTTATGCCTAGCCATGGACATCACATAGCATCATTTCTATTCCTTTCCGTTTGTTGAAGCAGTCATGAAGTCATCCCGGAGGTTCAAGAAGGGAAATGGAGCCTACTTCTTGAATGGGCGCGGTAAGTTTCCAGGGAAACATGAGGAATGGAAATACTGCGATGTCCATTTTTGGAAAACATGACTGGCCACAGGATCTTCTGATACATGGTCCACTTTATACACTAACTACTGGAAATCCTAGAGGCAAATTTGTGGCCACCTCAGTGAGATTCTATGACTTCATGCCCGACATGGTGGGTATTTACCTCCCTCTGGCTTCATATTGCTTCCCTCTCCTGATTTTCCTTTGGCTTCATTTGCCTCATCAACTTTTATTTTACCTTGCAGTCTTTTTCTGTATCTTTCTGAATCACTGCAAATAATCTTGGGGGAAAACTAATATATAAATTAACTAAAATAGACCTCCAGGAAGAAAAATGATTTCTAAGTATCAAATTCATTTCAATAGGAGAAACAAGAACATGACATATAGGAATCAAATCCCAACAAATGCTCTTTGTTATCCAAATTTCAACCTTAACTTACGTTGACTTAGAATGGAAACCCGGAAGAGTAACTGATTTTTTTTCAAGTCACTTAAAAAAAAAATCTCTACAATAGAATAGTTTTGATTCATCAATTGGAAAAGTATGTTAAATAAGTGATTCCATTTCATAATTGTTCTGCAGTTTGGAAATATGAATTTTGAACAGTTCTGCAATACTTATTTCATCTACTTAAAATGTTTTGTATTGCACTACTTAAAAAATAATACACTTTTTCTGAAAAGGTAGGCCCAGAATTCATTAAGATTCTTGGCATAACTTTTTACAAAGAAGATAATACTATTTAATTTTTCAATGAAGCAATTATGTAGTCTTCCTATCTTTTCCACTAAAGATGAGATATTGAATAATTCTCCCATGGCATAATTAACATTTTATTTGACACGTCTATATTAGGGATTCCTTATCTATGAGGAGCAATGAGTTTTATTAAATATGTCATCTACCATATCAGATTTGTTATAATCAAGTTTCATTTTGCTTCATTTCTTGCTGCACTACTCCTGGGCTCCAAAACCAATTTACTCCCCTGTATATAAATTGGTTATTTCATGAAAAGGTAGCTACTATAACTATGAAATGCAAAATCTACCATAACACAGACTGCAATCGCCAATTTAGGCACACCTAAATTAGAAAGCTAAAATGTGATTATATTGTTAAAGGGATTAATTTAACACCTTTGTGATTGTTTCTCCTGGACATCCGGTCAGTGTAACTACAAGTTCACAGCCACAGAATTCTGCAAAATAAAGGAGTTAATGTTCTTAAAACACATGAAGATTTATATGTGAAACACTGAGTCTTTTGTGGCTTTACCAGAAGAATTAGAATTAATTAGTTCAGGTTTTACTGATCTTTTGGGGAAAGTTTGAAAGCTTGAAGACAACTGAGTAGGTCTTTTACAAACAAAGTTAGAACAGCAGTCACCTGACTAATAATCACCGTAACACATCAAGTCACTGTTCCCTTTACACACCTTTCAATTTCCTGCTTTGTTGAATTTGTTTCTGCAGAGTTGAAATGCTCTCCTGCTTCTCTACCCTGTATCCTCCTACTGGAGTTCTGCCCACATTTCAAGGCTTAGATCCCATCTCAACAATTGCAGAATCTGGGGTTGGGTTTTTGTTTGTTTGTTTGTTTGTTTTGGCACTTCTTCCAAGGCAGATTCTCTATTTCATTCTGCATTTTGGAGATTGTGCTCATCAGTGTATCCTTGGCTCAGCATTTGACATGCATTTCTCATTTCCCCCCAGCCTCCTTCCAGCTTCCCCCTCTTCAATAAGTTCCTTGTTGGAAGCCCCATGTTTTTATCTCCCCCATAGCACTCAGGCCAGGGCTCTGCACATAGAAGGTGGTGAAAAGTGTTACTTGAATTATAAACTGAGGTTGGTGTGCCCATGAAGTTGACATAAAAGTATGTAACCCCAAACCATTAGGAGATGATAACTATTACAGTCTGAGCCTACTGTGTTGCTAACCCCGGGGGTGTGTGTGTGTGTGTGTGTATGCATGCACGTGTGCATTAGAGTCATGTGGCATTTGGGCTGCATTTTGAGCCTCTTAACGTGCTTGCTCCCCTTAAATGCCCTCATTTAGCCAACAGCAGTGGCTCTGGAGAACGGACGAAGAGAGACTGCTGTCTGAACAGTGCACTTCTGCCTTCAATGACTTCCAGCCTCTCCTCCCCTCATCTCTGGCTTGTTAGACTTCATGCTTGGCCTCCACCTTTATCTTGTGCCATTATTTCACGATGGGATTTCATTCAATTGGTCTGCCAGGGTCTTAACCTGTTGCTTGCTTGCTTTTTTTTTTTTTTTCTTTTAAAGATTTTATTTATTTATTTGACAGACGGAGATCACAAGTTGGCAGAGAGGCAAGTAGAGGGAGAAGGGGAAGCAGGCTCCCTGCTGAGCAGAGAGCCTGATCCCAGGACCCTGAGACAGTGACCTGAGCCGAAGGCAGAGGCTTAACCCACTGAGCCACCCAGGTGCCCTTTAACCTGTTGGTTTCTTGGGAAATCTCTTCTTGTGGCCACACCAGGGCCCTGCTCTGGCTTCCAGAGCCCCTGACCCTTCTTACCAAGGGCAGGATCTCAATTTTGATAATCTTCTAAGTGATATTAATGGAATTCATTAATTTTGGAATAAATGATATTAATATCTCAATATTATGATATTCTAAGTAAAAATGGATGAAGATATTTTGTAGACATGGGCCTTATTATTTTTTTAATTTTGTGTTAGTTAAGTTCCTTCAGGTTAGGTTTTTACTCTTGGGGCTCTTTTAATAGTGTATGGAAAACAGCAATATCATCTTCTACAATAAGAATATTTCACTGTGACAAGAGATAGGGTAAATGGCACCGAGTGGGCAAAGTAATGTTTTCATGTCTCTTCCCTATGCACTCTGATTCGATGAGACCAGGTTTTTGTGGATTGGAACAGACTGGCTTCTGGAGACACAAGCCGCGCCCCATCCCCACACTCTGCTTCTGGCATTTTATGATCTATAAAGATTATTGAAAATTTGTTGGCCTCTTTTCCTGCTGGGATCTCAGCTGCTGGTTTTCAGCTAATGTTAATAGGTGCTTACTACCTCGAGCACAATAGCTCTATTTCGGTTTCCGAGAAATGAAACATATAACAAAATGGCTGGGCCGCTAAAGGCAAAAGAATTATTTGCATTAGCAAATGTGAAGGGCTTTATGGCCTACTTTTTGTGCTTACCTCATTCCTGTTCCCAGCTTAAACTTCCCACTTTCTTAAACCTATTTTGAATGTATTCGATTTGGTTGTAATACTTGAATTTTTTTTTTTTTAAAGATTTTATTTATTTATTTGACAGACAGAGATCACAAGCAGGCAGAGAGGCAGGCAGAGAGAGAGGAGGAAGCAGGCTCCCTGCTGAGCAGAGAGCCCGATGTGGGGCTGGATCCCAGGACTCTGAGATCATGACCTGAGCCGAAGGCAGCGGCTTAACCCAATGAGCCACCCAGGCGCCCCTGTAATACTTGAATTTTATAAGTACTCAGATCTTTTTCTGGGTACAAGGTAGGTTGTACACAAATTTCAGAAAGCAAAAACATAGTAATTTTTAACATTTAAGAACCATATGAAAATATTTTCAAGAGGGAATAAGCATATGAGAAAACTTTAATTAATGTTAATTTGGTAAAGAGGCAATTCTGGTCAAATGAATGTATAGTTAAGTGAAAGCTAATCAGAAGATGGCTGTGGTTCAACTATTGTTAAGAATCTTCCTGAAATGATCTTGCTACTGTTTTCGTCTAGTGAGTGGAATGCACTGAAAATAACTGATTTTTTTTCCCTTAGGTGACTAAGGCTCTCACAATGGCCCAGGGATGGCACTGTGAACATTAATTTGGATTAGACTGTAATTGGAGACATACAAGGTTTAAGAGAGGAGGCTGAATTTATACTGACCCCAGGACAAATTGTAAGTCGATTAACAAAACAAAACAAAACAAAACAAAACAAAACCAAAAAACCCTAACTCTCTTCTCTCAGTTTGGTTGTCAGTCATTGATTTCTTTTTCCTGATAGCAACTGATAGCAAACAAATTCCCCCTAGCCACTCCCTTACAAAGAAACAAATATTTAATTGAAGATGATGGTGAGGTCACTTTATCTGATTAATTTAATGAATCATTTTGATTGAGACCTTATTATTTATAGCTTTGGACCTGTGGCACTACAATTAGGGATGAGATCATTTGCTTCCTAAAATGGAATGAAAAACTTGGAAGGACCCTCTCATCCTCAATTTGCCTTCGAAAATTCAGTAAAATATTGCCTGGGAATTTTTAAATTAGGAAAATTATGTATTTTTAGCAGAAGCAATATATTAAAATTGTGCAAGAGAGGATAAAAAAAAGGAATCTCATCTGCCAAAGTAGAGGATAATTAGAGCCTAGTGAGAATATTTAATCTCTAATAAAGAAGAGAATTTTAACTGAATTACTGGATGGAGGTAGAAAAGGCATGCCCCACCCATGTGCTGGTTGGGCATCTGGCGTTCTCAATGATTCCCCAGACAGGTACGCATTCACACTAAAATAGGAAAGGCCCCTTTTAGTGAGGAAATTCTGTAGAATGGGATTGGAACCTGCTTAGGAAATGGTAAACTTCATTTAACAAGTTTGCTTGGTTTCTTGGGTGATCTTCAGTACTTTCTAGGCTACAGAAGGCAGGGAATTCGATGCAATGGGGAAGAGACAGAGAGAAACAAGATGGGTAGAGACGTCTGTGTCTGTGGTGTTGAGAGTGTGATCTCACAAGTGTGCACATGTGTCAGAGAGTGTACTGTTGGCAGGTTTGACTGGGAAGTCAACATAGAGAAATGGCAACCATTGTGGCACAGAAGAGAGCAGAATCTTCAATGATACAGTTGCCTCAGAAAATTTAGGTTCCCACTTTATCAGCACTTGTTTAGTAATTTTTTTATGAGTTGGTCAGTCAGATGCAGTTACTAGAAGCAAACAGAAGAGAGGCTCAGGAAATGAGTCTATTACATACACATGTTCTAGAAGCAGTAGGCACAGCATATGCAGGGTCACAGGGGAAAGACATCAGCTTGGTCAGGAGCCAGAGGACAGGAGAGGGGAACAGCGAAGCCATTACCTTTATTGGAGTTTCCTCTGAAAAGGTAAGACAGGGCAAGAACAACGGTCTAGGATTGGCTAGTTGGAATATTTTTGGTGAGCTTTGGGCTATGAGGGTGTTCTGTATTGGTCTGGTACCTGGCCCTGGGACGATTAAGGCAGAGGAATATTGCCTCCTAAGGTATATGGGCCAAATAGAGGATGTATGGCTCTCTTGGCAAATTAGTTTGCAAATCAAAGGCATGTTCCCAGGTATCTTAAGGTCTTTGGTAGTTGTAAATGGGACTGATTCCTTAATTTCTCTTCCTTCTGTCTCATTGTTAATGTATAGAAATGCAATTGATTTCTGTGCATTGATTTTATCCTGCCATGTTGCTGAATTCTTATACGAGTTCTAGCAATTTGGGAGTGAAGTCTTTTGGGTTTTCCACACAAGATATCGTGTCATCTGCAGAGTGAGAGTTTGACTTCTTTGCCAATTTAAATGCCTTTTCTTTTTGTTGTCTGATTGCTGGGGCTACGACATCTAGTATGGCATTGAACAATAGGGGAGAGTGGGCATCCCTGTCTTGTTCCTAAGGTCATAGGAGAAAAGTTCTCAGTTTCTCCCCATTGAGAATGATATTCACTGTGGGCTTTTTGAAGATGGCTTTTATGTTATTGAGGTGTGTCCCCTCTATCCCTACACTGTGGAGAGTTTTAGTTGAGAAAGGATGCTGTATTTTGTCAAATTCTTTTTTTCCGTGTCAGTTGAGAGGATCACACAGTTCTTATCCTTTCTTTTATTAATGTGATGCATCATGTTAATTGATTTGGGGATGTTGAACCACCCTTGCAGCCCAGGAATAAATCCCACTGTTGGTGGGTACAGCCACTCTGTAAAATAATATGGAGGTTCTTCATGAAGTTAAAAATTGATCTGCCCTAGGACCCAGCAATTGCATTAGTAGGTATTTACCCCAAAGATACAAATGTAATGATCTGAAGAGGCACGTGCACCCTAATATTTATAGCACCAGTGTCTACAATAGCCAAACCATGGAGGGAGCCCAGATGTCCACTGACAGATGAATGGATAAAGGTGATACACACACACACACACACAGGAATATTACTCAGCTATCAGAAAGGAAGACATCTTACCATTTACATGGACGTGGATGGAACTGGAAAGTATTATGCTGAGTGAAATAAGTCAGTCAGAGAAAGACAATTACTATATGGTTTCATTCATATGCAGAATAAAGAAATAGCTCAGAGGATTGTGGGGGAAGGGAGGGAAAACTAAATGGGAAGAAATCAGAGAGGGAGACAAACCATGAGATTCTTTTTCTTTTTTTATAATTTTTAAAAAAATTTTAATAAACATATAATGTATTATTAGCCCCAGGGGAACAGGTCTGTGAATCGCCAGGTTTACACACTTCACAGCACTCACCATAGCACATACCCTCCCCAATGTCCATAAGCCAACCACCCTCTCCCTACCCCCCCACCAACCCTGTTTGTTTTGTGAGATTAAGAGTCTCTTAAAACCATGAGATTCTTAACTCTGGGAAACAAACTGAGGGTTGCTGGAGGGGAGGTGGGTGGGTGGACGGGGTAACTGGGTGGTGGGCATTAAGGAAGGCACGTGGTGTGATGAGCACTGAGTGTTATACGCAACTGATGAATTATTGAACTCTACATCTGAAACTAATGATGTGCTATATGTTGGCTAATTGAATTTACATTAAAAAAAAAAAGGGCATGTTTCCAGCTGGCCCCTTTGCTCTCTCTAAGAATGGGCTAGCTGGGGGGGGGGGGGGTGGTCTCTGCACAGCCAGAGAGTTTCTTTAAGAAGTCAAAATTTCAGAATTCCCAGAAAAGTAAAAATCTATACAAAGATGTATACAAGTCATCACTGAGAATCAAAACATAATATACTGAAACCGAAGTCTATATGATAGCGTGAGATAGTAAGCAGAGGTTAAATGACCGTCCACACACCTGTTTATGACTCAGGGAAACGCAACGCATTTTAGAGCGGTATCTGTAGAGTGAGTGCGCCTGTATGTGGCCTGCATGAATGCTGAAGTGCTATCACCTCTTGTATAATCTTTGTTTTCCTAAACTTTATTTATCTAAATAGAACATTCTCATTAATAATAAATGCATAGATATGTGTATTTCCCAAGATAAACAGTACATATGTTGTAGGGATATTATCTTTTCTTGCCTTTATGGAAAAGCTAAGTAGACTACACTTTAGGTAAGTTCTCTGAAAAGAATGTTTACTACTGTTTTAATGTTCAAGGAAGAAGAAAATACGAATGAAAAAATATACCTTAACATTCTATAAATTCTATAGCTTACTACCTCCTCTGAGCATGCATATGTTTGCAACAAATCATATCCAACCATGCCAAAAACAATTTTTTTTCTCAGTTTCCCTCCAAAAGGTATTATGATGTTTGGCTCGTGCATAGACAGTAAACCAAGTGAGCAAGCAAGCACTGAGAAAAGTACTGATTGATGCCTGGCATAATTTAATCTTTTATTTTAAACATTGTCTTAGTTTAAAAAATTGACATCTTCTCCAGAGAGTGTTTCTTTCCACTCATCTCCAGGTGTGTCATCTGAAAGGGCTTCATGGGGGTTAATGACAGACTAGAGCAGAGCTGGTGAGGAATGCATATTTAATCAGAAGGTACTCTTTGTTCCCCCAATCCTTCTGCCTTTGTTCAAGTTCTCTGTTCTGCCTGATAAACACTGCATGCCCTACTTCCTTCTATAAAAGCTACTACTCTACTAAATCTGTTTGATATTTTCCTTTTATATAATGAAATGATCATGGCAAGGGGAAAAAAGGGTTCTCCCTTTTTCTTCAACCATTGGAAAAACCTAATTGGATAAACGTATTGTACCAACTCAGACAGTAGAGAAGTAGGAAGGTTAGCGAGGTCTACTCAGAGTTAGGGGATGCTTTTGACATCTGTATTTTTTTTTTTTTTTTTTTTGGTACGACAAATTTAAAATCCTTTAGATTGCTAAGAACTACTCTAGGTTTCCTGTTAGCTAATTCCGATGAAAGGATATAAATAACATCGTAGAAGTCGCACGAGATAAACAGAAACCAAGAACATATTGCTGTGAAAAAAAAATGAAATTAAGCTATATATACACCAAAGTCCCCATAAGTATGACATCTCTGAAATATAAGCATGATTACAAATGTAATTCATTTCAGAAGTATGTAGTATGAGAACTTATACCTCCAAAATGAATTTTGTCACCCTCAGAACAGTGGCAGTAAGGTCTCTAGACTACTGGCTTTTAAGCCAGAAGGAATCAGGCCTTCACTGTGGCATGAGCACTCATGACCAAGCCATCCTCCCTACCTGTATTAGTACGTGGTGGGGATAATGCCTACTTCTCAGGGGGACTCGAGGACTACAGGAAAGTGCACTACCCTGTGCTCTGGTATTCAGCAAGTATCAGCTCTCTATTCCTCTTCCGTTTAAGAAGAGGAAGGCGTAAAATACAAGACCCAGAAAGAGCAGGAGAGGCTTCTACTGTCTCCAGAGGCTACACTGCATTTATTTCAATTAGCCACATTTGAGCAAGCAGTACCCGGAGAGCACATGCCTTCTGGGAAAAGGTGGATTTGAATTTTGAATACTTTCAAGAGTAACCAAAGCCCATTTTTGTGAATGATCAAGTTTGGGTAAATGTTTTTTTGGTAACGTAATACACACGCATACACACGCACACACATGAGAGCCCATACAAGTGTGCAGTCCTTTTTATACACGGCCTGACCATAATGAGACAAATTATTTCTAAAGGCACTTCCCACAATGGTTTAGCTTTGGCAGCACGACCCGTCCTCCCAGTGATGACGCTGTCTAGTGCGCAACTGGCCTCGCGGTGGCTTCTGGGGAGCATTCCTGCTGGGGCTGAATGGGAATAATCACACCTTCCTGGTTTATCTCACCTTACAAGTTTAAATGGGGGTCACGAGAGCAAATCAATGAGTTAAATATAAAGTGCTACAAAGTTTGTTCATGGTGGACGGGAAAAGGACTTTAGAGGTCTAAGCTCTCCATTTTAGGTATAGAAAAGTGAGACTCAGAAGAGCACCAAGAACACCACTGGCAAGCGGCTGGAGTTTCCTGAACCTGCTACATTGATGAATGGGAACAGGATGTTCACATTTTCACATTTCCAGCTGGAAGTGCCCACAGGCCATCAAGAGTCGGTGACTGTGAGTCTTCCTGGTTCTCACAGAGATGTTCTACGAAGTTGTATTCCTTTCCCTTGTAAAAAAACAGAACGGCCCTTGATGTAAGCCACGAGGCCATAATGAAAAAGACACATTGCCATTGTTTTCTTACCTTCAGTGTCTCCATGTAATCAGGCGTTTGGTGTTTTTTTGTTTTTGTTTTAGTTTTCAATAAATGTTTTTCCTCCCAGTTTTATTGAGGTATGACTGGAATACCAAAAACTGCATAATTGATGTACACAATTTGGTGAGTTTGAACATATGTGGACTTCCAGGTTACATCACCGTAATCAAGGTAATAAACATACCTATCACCTCCAAAAGTTTTGTGTCTTCCCCTTTTTTTGTGGTAAGAACACTAAACATGAGTCTTAGCCCCTTGACATATTTTTAAGGGCACAATATCTATTGTTCTCCATGCAATCCTTGTCACGCTCTTGGATTCACATCTTCAACCCATCCTTGAAATGTTTCTTTGCACTTTCGTTATCCTCCTTTAACTGTATTTCTGCTCTGGCGGAATACAGACATTGCCGCTACCATCTTTTGACACAACACGTTTTCTTACACAGACTTCATGGATTTAGACTTGCTGAATTTTCCACTAAGTTCTATCTTTAAATTCACTTCACATTTTTGTTTCGGCTGCCCTTTCCCATGAGGACTTCTGTTTATCACATTTCTTTTCTCTGACATGGAAATCAGCAAACACGTCTGCTGCGGACAAAGGTAAAGCATCGCAATAATGAAGAAGCTTACATAAAAGGAAAATTGATGAATGCAGCAGCATGTGTTTGTGATTAAATCAAAGGCCGACTCAAGGCTGCCTAGCAATCCAACCTGATTAACTGTTTTCCAAATCTTGATATTGTACAAAGTAATTGACAACGGCAGGGACAAGGGAAAATCAGATGCAAAATTGGGTGTATCAATGGCAGATGGTTAATAAGACAAAGTGCCCAGAGTCTTCTAGAGTTTCCACATTTCTAGAAATGATCGTTTCTATGACCAACCCTATTTTCACAGACGATAATATAGTTGCCAGTATCCAGAAGGTGGAAAAACATTAAGTTGTTAGTAGGAACCAATCAACTGATCTTTACCACCCATAAAGAGGAAAGGCGTACAATTAATTACACCTTCTAAAGTCAGCGTTCTGAACTTACAGATTGTCCCATAATTATATTAGGTCCGTATTTTTTTCAGTAATAATGATGTTGAAGTTAATAACAGTAATCATAATAGATGAGAAAAGCTAGTCTACCAGTACCAAGTATTAGAACAGGCATTATTTTGTATTTGTAAAAATTTCTAATTCTCACAGGTGTATTCAATAGGAATTATAATCTCCTTTTTATTTGTGAAAAAAACTGAGGCTCAGCATTGTTAAATACTTTGCACATAGGTTGGTAATGTCGGCGCTCAGCCATACCCTAAATCCTGTTATTTCGACTCTGCTATGACCTCACTTAATTCTTGTTGAAACTCCATGGATTTGTGAGGAGAGAGCACAGCATAAAACATTTTTTGGAATTTATTGCCAATATTATTACAGTATAGTCAGGTAATTAACTTAACAATATAAAGCCAGTGAATTCCATTATTAAGACAGAATCGGGGAAAAAGGCTATGGGGTTTAGACTCAAATGACTGGGCCCTGCCATTGATCAGCCAGGAAACTTTAGCCAAATCACTTAGTTCCACTGAAACTCAGTTTTAGTCATCTTTAAAATTAATGTCTGATCAAAGGGTTTTGTGATAATTAAAGGAAGTAATGTGAACCAAGGAGTTTTTACAAATTTTAAAACTTTACACAAATGTGGGTTCTTAGTAGCGTTAAGCAGAAAGAAGACGGTGTAGTGAGTGTGTCAGAATAAATCATCAATAAGATTGGGAAGCTAGGAGCGTTTCCCAGCCCATACCAGTTGAAATGACTGAACCCTCCTGTTCCCAGTCCTACAGCATGGACCTATGGTTGTTTTTTTTAACATCATCTTTTAGCGATTTCATCGGTGTCAGCCCTCAAGTCTGGTAAGCATTTACCGAAGGAAAGGGGACCAATAGAGCTATGTTCGTGGCTGCCCAAATCAGCAGGAAGAACCTGGGCAGGCATGGAGCCATCATACAAAGAGCCGCTGTGGTGGGAACAGTGGACTGGACGGCACAGCTGACCCCGGAGAGATATTTGGACTCAAGGCTTGACCAGCACGGCCCTGTTGCTCATTGACATTATGTTGGGGTGCAGCCCTGCTGGTAACAGAAGCAGAGATGGGCTTTTGGAACAGGAAATCAGAGGGGACACTGAAAAGTACCTAAGAGAGCCCATCAAAGGTAAGGATTTCCAAGTCCCTGGAACTGACATCTTGGTCAGATAAGACAGAAAGGCAACACCTTGGTCAAACAATAGCTTTTTTTCTCCCAGAAATAAATTCATATCCTCATCTACTTCAATCACTTTCAAAGACACTATTTTGGGGGATGAAGAGTAAAAAAACTGAGTGGTAAGATTGAAGTCTTTATGGATGATCATTTGTATGAATCCTAACACAACTAAGACACAAAGCAGAAAACAAGAACAGGTTTATTGCTACTGTAGACATGAACCAAACATTGGTGTCGCTCATCTCTTAACTAAGGCCTTTAGCTACTAGCAAGGTGTGCCAGACTGTGCACACTGATCATCCCTTGCCTTCCTAAGATAGCTTAGTGGCAGCAGCTGACAAAAATCCACAATAAATGTGGTCTACAACTCTGTAATTTTACCATCTCTCTCTGTCTCTCCACACACACACACACACACACACACTCCCTCTTTCTCTCTCTCTCTCTCTCTCTCTCTCTCTTCCATTCCCTCCCATTCATCACTCAGGTGCCAGAGAGACAGGTTATATCAGAAGCACAGGCCTTATCCCTGGCTCAGAACTTTTTCTGGGCCACCTCTTGCCTGCCCCTCAGGCGTTCAATTCCCTTCTCAGGTGCATCGTTAATCTTCCGCTTTTGTTTCTTCATTCCTGTTTTCTCCCTGAGGTGAAAGCATCCCAGCAAATTTGCATATTTGGCTGTCCTCTGGAGGTCTTGGACAGGCTGTAGCAACTGGGTTGGAACCATTTTGTGTTCTCTCACTGATCCCATAGATGGAGATGGGGTTGGTGGGGGATTTCACTGCTGCCCCCAGAGAGGGAAAAACCAAATCGATAGCCCTGTTGCTGTTTCCATCTGTCAGGGTGACATGCCAACTGGCTAATGATGAATTATTGATACTCCTTCCCAAAGCGAGTTAACCAAACAATTCAAAATCAGTGAAAAGGGGGCGGTCAATTGCAAATGAGGTTAACTCCATTTTGTCATGTGGACAGGAAGCTGATGGCTGCCTCCAAGCCAAATCTGCTTGATTTATGTTATCGCTGAGAGAGGTTCTCAGTGCCACAAAGGGAAAGAACACAACAGAATGACAAAACTAGCCTTTTCACCAAAGAAGATTCAGATGGCTCTCCAAATGAGCTGCATTTACTAGTTAACCTCTTCTCCATTCCCCCAGCAAAATTTGGAGAGCAACAACCAGAGGGAATGTTCTCTCATAGTCAAAAGAAATGCCAAGATTTCCTTGACTAACTGGGATCTTTCCATGAATTTGACCTTCCATCCTAAGGGAAAGGTGATTACTGGAAATACAAAGGCTCATCTCTGACTAAATTCCTTCTAAATTCATCCAGGTTTAAGATACTAGAGCAATTAAGGAACCTGAGAGATGACAACCCATTGATTTCACTGAGCAGTGTCTTGGGAGATCACAATGCATTCCCTTACGTATTCAGGGCCCTACATTGTATTCTTTAAGGAGCGCTGAGTACACAGCTGCTTTATTTTACACAACACAAGCCCCAGGAGGTACTTGTGAAAACGTGTCTTCCAGGCTGCCCAAAGTAATAAATAAATGGGCATGTTGTGTGTTTCCATTCATTTGGTTGGACCTTTCATTCAAGTGCCTGCCAAGACACATGCACAGACCAGAATGTTTAAAGGATTAACTTTCATAAATTTTAAGCATTCCACAGCATTTCACCTGTCTATATTTTTCACTCCTTTCTCCAAACCCAGTGAACTGTTACAAACGCGGCTCTGCAGCACCATCTAGTGGGCAGGAAGGGGGGCTAGTGCACTGTTAAGGAGCTATATAAAATTTGAAAGTCAAATTTCAGGTGTGGCCCAACTCTGGTTGCTCACAGAGTATCCCAGCCACATTGTGAGCCTGAAACACGAGTAGGGCAGCGCGAGTGGAGGCTGCCCTGCGGTTGTAGGTTGTAGGGCAGGGCGGGGAGGCTGCCACCAAATGAAGCAGTGCATTGATCTGTACATTTTGATCAGTGGAGAAATCAGTTATTAATCAACAAAGAACTATTGATTTCCCAGCACAGTCCCAGCCAGAAAGCAGTGTATCAGCTGTTCCTATTAATGATGTGTTGGGAAGTCACCCACTAGCAACTCTGCCCCTGGCTTCAGGAGGCAGATCATTAAAAGATGCGAGATCCTGAACCCTCCGGAATGAGGACTGAAGGAGATTGAAGCATTTTAGGTGGTACACAAAACTGATTTGAATTTTTTAGTTCAAAATGGGGTTAGTCATTATTAATTCTCTTTACAGAAAAAGAATATGAAAACTACATATTGATGGCATGTGAGTTCTTCTGCTTAACTAAAAAATGTATTAAGACCAAGAAAAAAGATCAATAAAAGATCAATAATCAATAAATATTTATCAAGTGCCTACCTAGTATCAGGCATTCTTTTAGGGGGAATAAACATTAAAAATCCTGCCCTCTATATTTAGTATTTAATACTCTGTGTCCTGTGTTACAGATACAGGGTGCTGTCACACTTGGAACCAAAATTTCTCTCATTTTGTATAAATACACTTCAGAGTTCTACTAAAATACCATTATGGTACGAGATAGGTTTCTTAAAAGAGAAACAAAAACCTAACACATTCATCTTAGCCATTAGTTTTTCCTCCTTCGTGGGTCTTTGACGAGATTATCCTTAATGAGAAGAGTAAATCCTTGGGTCTTCAACAGAGTTTTCTCCTGGCAATTGTCCTTTATAGCCAGTCTGGAAGCAATTTCAGATGAATGATTAAAAAGTCATCAGGCTTTTAGACAAAGTCTAGGTTCCTAAAATCTTGCTCCATGGGCTCCACCATCAGAGAAAAAGATTTGGTCCTGGGGGTCTGCCTAGCTGTCTCCCCAAGTGAGATTTCACACTCTGTTCTTTGGGGGACAAGAGCAGTTGTCCAATCAACCAACTCTCCCAAGGGTTGACATCGGTGGAGAGTCTGGTAACTGAGGGAAAGCTGAAGAGTGGCAGGAAGAAACACTGGGTAGGATTGTAAAAAGCCACACTTACATGATCTGCAGTAGTGGGTGATAAAAGACGTCTACATTCCAGACACTGAGGAGATCAGGACGAGTGGAGAATGGGTCTGTGAGGTCATGCTGAGGTACCTGAGTGGAACATCTTGGTAGAAGTTGAGATACTATAAGATAAAGAGCAACTTTTGAAGGAAAACAGTTCATTCAATTTTGGAAAGAATAAATTTAAAACATTACAGGGGGGAGAAGAAAAAAAATGAATGGGGGGGCAGTGCCTGTGTTAAGCTTAATGAAATCAAAGGACTGGTGCTGGGTTCATGTTTACCTTTGTTAAAAAGAAAACTGAAGGCCCAGAATGCTGTCACTTAGGCCAAATCACGAAACTGAGTCTTAATGCCTAATGTAATTGTGGTTTCAACTGTCCCCAGACATGTAGTCTTCACTGGCCCATTAGTTATTTTCCAAGGAGCACCTGGGCCCTGCCCAGGACCTTCCCCCCAGCCCCTACAAGTAGTCCCGGGGATCTTCGGAATAAGACCCCTCCTATGCTCCCTAAGGGATGGTGACATCTTTGCCTGGAACAGTCCTTTCTTTTGCTAATAACTTCCTTGCCATCCTCCTTCCTACAAAAGCCTTCCATTCTGTACAATGGAGTCCATTCAGTACTCCTCCAAGGAGCGCCCCTCCACTTGCTAGATGGGAAGCTGTGGGATTCAAGAGTGCCTTAATAAAGCCAATTAGGTCTTCACAATTTACTTAGTTGGTTTTTCATTCTTTGACACATTCATCCTTTAAATATTAAGCCATCGAAAGATAAACTCCCATTTTCCTTTTTAACATAGCCAGTGGAGATCCAAGGATTCGTGTAATTAGGGCTACTTTTTTTTTTTTTTTTTAAGATTTTTATCTATTTCTTTTAGAGAGAGATAGAGAACGTGAGCAGAAGTAAGGGCAGAGGGAGAGGGGGAGAGAGAATCCCAAGCAAACTCGGCGCTGAGCACAGAGCTTGATGTGGGGCTCAATCCCAGGACCCCGAGATCATGACCTGAGCTGAAATCAAGAGTCAGTCCCTTAAACATCAAATCCACCTAGGCACCCCAAGGCTACCTAAAAAAAGAAAAAATCCAATGCAGTATTCACACACTACTTATGATATGCTTAAAATATGATTGGAAAGATAAAACAAGGATACTTGAAATGACTTCACATAAAGTAAGACTTTACATACCAACAGTGATTTAGATAGATACGGGTGAGATTTTCCCTTGAAACTGGGAAAGCTTCAACCTTCCCTTCTCCTTGATTACCTGCCTCTTTTCTCTGACACTCACCAATCACCTATCTTTCCCCACTTATTCACTCCCTTTGGGCTGCAGAAGCAGAAAATAGCTTTGGGCTGTAACTCAGGTAGGAAGAGGCCCAGGAAGTCTTAAATGGCAGGGAGCCTGAAGTCAGGCTAATAAGAGCAGAGCTATTCAGTTCTTTTTTTTTTTTTTTTTAAAGATTTTATTCATTTACTTGACAGAGACAGAGATCACAAGTAGGCAGAGAGGCAGGCAGAGAGAGAGGAGGAAGCAGATTCCCTGCTGAGCAGAAAGCCCGATGCGGGGCTAGATCCCAGGACCTTGGGATCATGACCGAAGCTGAAGGCAGAGGCCCCAACCCACTGAGCCACCCAGGTGCCACAAGCTACTCAGTTCTAATGAAGCATGTGAATCACCCACGGTTCTTGTTAAACTGCAGACTGTGTTCTCTGGGGCCTGAGATTCTGCATGTCTAGCAACTCGCAAGCTATGCTTCCATGTGCTCATGGATACACTGAAAGCCAGGTGCTAGGGCACTGTCAGACTCTCAGGTTTGGGGTCAGACTATCAGCTTTGGGGGCAGATTATCAGCTTTTGGGTTAAACTTGAGATAGAATATTGCCCCAGTCAGTTCTGAGATGGTTGGGCTTGGACAAGTGATTGAGCCTCAGTAAAGATTTCTAAGATTTCTATTTTCTATGTGCCTTCTGGCATCCTTGGTATCTTTGAAGATGGCTCTTAGACACAGGGAAGATTTTTTTTCAGGGACAGTCTTGGTCTTAAAAACTGTTACTTAATTTAAGCTACAGATTAAAAAAACTAAGGGCTTGGGCTCAGGGAGGCGGCTGCTGAGTCTGACTCTCTGGGACCTCAGACCAGTGACTTTCCCTTATCCACATCAACTCATTTATTCTTCACCATAACCCCATATGGGGACCATTATCATCCCCAGCTGGGTGTTAGCTTCCGCTTTTCTAAACGGAGAACACTAATAGTGTGCTTATAAGAGTTAATTGAGTTCCTAGGTGAAAATCATTTAGAAGAGGCTTGGCACGTCAAAGACCTTGTATCACTCAGCCCTTTAGTCTTTAGGTGTAACGTATAAATCTTAGCTTTCTGTTTCTAAATCTAGCAAAGTTTGACAATCATTTGTAAAATAGCGTTTACAGTTAAAGTTGGTTCTGGCCACTGGTGAGGGTGTGTGGGGGGGGGCGTTTTCTGCACACCACCTAGCAATTCTGGGACACCAGCTGGGTGTCCTGCAAGTCATCTCAATGCCGCTACCATCTAACAGAAGCATCAGATCCCATAGGGGAAAGACCCGCCCCCACCTCCTTTGGATGCAGGTTGCAAGCAATCTCCTGTGCTTCTGACTGACCCTCGCCCCGTAGAGGTTCCAGCAACCTCCTCCTTGGGGTGATTAACTTGCTAGAGCACCTCAAAGAACTTAGAGAAACATTTTACTTACTGGATCACCCGTTTGTTAAGACAGGATATAACTTGGAACAGTCAGCTGAAGAAATGCATAGGGTAAGGCACTGGCAAGGGGCTCTGAACTTCTGTGCCCTCTCCTGCTCTGTCACTCGCCTGGTAGTTCCAAGCACTCACCAACCCAGAAGCTCTCGGAACCCAGCCCTTCTGGGTTTTCACAGAGGCTTCACTCTAATCACGACTGATTAAAATCACGGGCCTTTGGTGATGGAACTCACTCTCCCTTGCTTTTTCCGTGGAGGTCATTGTGGGTGGGATTGAAAATTCCAACTCTCCAATCACTTGGTTGGTTCCCTGGGACCAGCTCTCTGCTTAGGAAACCTCAGGGCACTTCAAAAGTCACCTCATTCGCATAATAAAAGACACCTTTGAGGTTCTTCTCAGTAAATTCAAAGGGTTTTAGGAGCTCTGTGCCAGAACCTAGGAAGGACAAAGACCAAACATGTATTTCTTAACTGTAAACCACAATATCACAACAACTTAATCTGTCCTATGCACTTTCAGTTGCATTTATAGAGCGCCTGGGTGACTTCCTCAGTTAAGGAATCAGGACCTGTCTGGGATCAGGACCTGTCTGCTTTCAGCTCAGGTCCTGATTCCAGGGTCCTAGGGTGGAGCCCCATCTCAGTGCTCCCTGCTCAGGGGGAAGTCGCTTTTCCCTCTTCCTCTGCTGCCCCCCCTGCGGGTGCTTTCTCCCTCCGTCAAAATAAATAAATAAATAAAATCTTTAAAAAAAATTAATTGCATTTGTAAATCCAGGGGCGTCCTCATTTTAAGAAATTCATTTGTCTATAAAACCCATGATACCAAGTACCTGAATAATTCTCATAAATCTGAGACTCTGAACTTATAATTATGGGATCTTGAGCAGTGACATAGCAGTGGTAATGGAGGATAGTGGGAGGAAAGGCAGGTGGGGACGAGGGACCCCAGTCCTAGGCAGAAAACTATCCTTAAAAGGAAAAAGATACCATCCTATTGTTCTACGCAAGGTTAATCAGATTATAACAGCCCGCCAACAGTCTCATAAAAACCCCTAGACTCAGAAACTCTGGTGCAACTCTCTCGGATCCTCTTCCTCTTTGGGAGTTTTGTACTATCACTCAATGAACTTTGCTGCCTACCACTCTTCGTCTGGTCTAACTCTTCATACTTCAAAGCCGCGTGACCGAGAACCAAGGGCACTAAAGGAAAAGAAATCCTCAAACAATGGTAGTGATAAATGTGGGCTGGGGGTACAGACAATAAAGAGGTGCATTATCTGTAGCAAATTTAAAACTGATAATAAAACCAATTAAGTGTTGATTAGTTTGCTTTTTATTATCACTATGTACTGACATGCTAAATATATCTGAGATGAACAGTCCTCAATGCTGGGAGGGACCGCACCTATTGTAGATCTACCCTAATCTTGCGTTTTCTTGAATGTTCCAAAACTACTTAAAATCTTAGGCAAATTTTCCTTTACTTTTCTTTCTTTTTTTTGTTTCAAAGATTTTATTTATTAATTTGACAGAGAGAAATCACAAGTAGACGGAGAGGCAGGCAGAGAGAGAGGAGGAAGCAGGCTCCCTGCTGAGCAGAGAGCCCGATGCGGGACTCGATCCCAGGACCCTGAGATCCTGACCCGAGCCGAAGGCAGCGGCTCAACCCACTGAGCCACCCAGGCGCCCCTTCCTTTACTTTTTAAATAAAAATAGCAAATCTAAGTTGTCACTAGACTTATCTGTTAATTACTCTAATATATCATTAAGCATTATAAATGATTAAAGTATAATATTCACTGTATTTTTCCTTAAACATAGCTCAAAGTATTAACACTATAGTTTGATCTATATCATCACTTACACATTTAATTGTAAAAATTCCCAGGGTTTCATAATGTTGACTCAATCATGAAACACTTGTCATAGAAACAGAACAGTGTAGTGGGTTAAGAGTACACATTTTTGGGTAGACAATGTGGCCCTGTCACTTGCTAACCGTGACTCTGGGCTGGTTATACAACCTCGCTGTGTCTCAGTTTACTAATTTATCAAATGGGATACTAGGAGCCAAAGAACTAACTCAAAGGTCACTAATTAATAATATATTCATAATATATTATTATACTAATATAATATATTAATAATATATTAATCTATTAGTATTTGTTCAAAATTGACTATATCAGCTTCTGTCTATTTCTGAATTTTCTATTTCATTTTATTATCTATTTTTAGATAATACCACACTGTCTGGATTATTGTAGCTTCATGTTAATTCTTAAATCAGGCACTGCAAGTTCACAAATGTTCTTTTTCAAAGTGAGATTTTGGCTATTCTTCACTAGTGAAGCTATCTAGGCCTGAAGTTTTCTTGGTGGGAAGTTTTTAATTTTAAATTCAATTTCTTTAACAGATATAGGGCTAGTCATGTTTTTAAAAATTCTTTATTGTGTCAATTTTGGTAATTTGGGTCCTTTAAGGAATGTTTTCATTTATTATAAGTTGTCAAACTTATTGTCAGAAAATTGTTTATAACAGTTCCTTATAATCCTTTTAAAAACATATGTATCTTCCATAGTTAGGTTCCTTCTTTCATTTTGAGTATTGGTATTGGTAATTTATATTTTCTTTTCTCTCTTGATTGATCTTGCTAGGGATTTCTACGTTCTATTAACCTTTTAAAAGAGCCACATTTTTGTTTTGTTGGTTTTTCCTACTAATAGTCTAGTTTTGATTTTACTGATGTACTGATGTCTGCTTTCTCTATATTATCTCCCTCCTTCTATTTACTTTGGGTTAATATTTAGCCTTTCTTTTTCTAATGTTTAAGGGGGAAACTTAGATCAATGGCTTAAGATATTTTGTGTTTTTGAAATATAAGCAAATAAAGCTATAAATTTCCCTCTAAGCCCTATCTTAGCTGCGTTCCACACATTTTAATATGTTGCGTTTTAATTTTTATTCAGTTTGGAATATTTTATTTATCTTGTGATTTCTTTAATCTATGGGCCATTTACCAATATGTTTAATTTCCAATTATTTTTCTTCCTGTAGACTTTTCTTTAAAAGATTAAAAAAAAATTTATTTGAAAGACAGAGAGAGCAACAGGGAGAGAGAAAATGAGCAGGGGGAGGAGCAGAGGCAGAAGGAGAAACAGACTCCCTGCTGAGCAGGGAGCTCGATGTGGGACTGGATCCTCGGACTCGATCCTGGGACTCTGGGGTCATAATCTGAGCCAAAGGCAGACACTAAGGCACCCAGGCAACCCCATGGGCTCTTAGCTTTCCCCCTTCAGGCAGTCTTCCTGTAGGTCCCTCAGTCTGTTACATTTCCAGTTCGTTTTGCATTTATTTAAGAAACGGAGGACCAGGCTGATGCCTTAATGATAATTATTAAGTTATTACTATTAATTCAGATAAAGTATTTTTGATTGAAAAGTTGCTCTGTGCTTAACATTGTGATCTTCTTTATGCGTAGCTTCTGAGACTAGCCTCACTACTAGAGACAGAGATGTCCCGGGACCTTGTACATGTTCCTGTATTTATAGGAATGAAGTTACCTCACTTCTATCATACTCTAGGGATGAATTTCTGTGGTTGATACTGTTGATCTACTATCCCCAGCTTTTTTTTTTTTTTTTAAAGATATGGTGAAACATAACCCAATATTTTAAGGGACTTAGGTGTTAACTTCCTTCCCCCAAGGGGAAGAAATTCTGGTATGGGTTAAGACAAGAGGAGTCCCCAGGGACCACTGCGACTGGTCCCACTAGAGGAGTGAGCTTCTACAGCTAGTGCCAAGTTGTAGGTCTGGAGAAAGCGGCTGTGGAACAAGCCGTTCAACCTGCCTGTCATCGAGGCCTTTTCATAAGTCCTGGAAACAGTCATCTGAATAGGGTGGAGAAGACAGACCCGGTGATGAAGGTCTGGAGGACTTTTCCAGAGGATTTTGCTGTAACTATCCCTCAGGATTCTATTGAAGAAAAGCAATAAAATAAATAAATAAAAATAAATAAAAAAGAAGCGGGTTGTTGCCGTCATCTCTACAACTAATGTGACTTTTAAATAGTTTTTATTTAAATTCAAGTTAGTAACCTACAGTGTAATACTGGTTCCAGGAGAGGAATTTAGTGATTTCATCACTTAGATATATAACACCCAGTGCTCATCACAGCAAGCGCCCTCCTTAATACCCGTCACTCCACCCACCTCCCCTCCAGCAACCCTCGGTTGGTTCTCGTATCATTAAGAGTTTCTTACCGTTTGCCTCCTTCTCTTTTTTTCCCTTTCCCCCATCTTCATCTGTTTGGTGTCCTAACTCCCACATATGACTGAAATCAAATCGTATTTGTCTTGCTCTGACTGACTCATTTCACTTAGCATAATAATGCTCCAACTCTTTTCACATTGTTGTAAATTGCAAGATTTCATTCTTTTGGGTGGCTGAATAATATTCCATTGTGTATATATACAACATCTTTTTTTTTTTTAAGATTTTATTTATTTATTTGACAGACAGAGATCACAAGTAGGCAGAGAGGCAGGCAGAGAGAGAGAGAGAGGAGGAAGCAGGCTCCCCGCTGAGCAGAGACCCAGATGCGGGGCTTGATCCCAGGACCCTGAGATCATGACCTGAGCCGAAGGCAGAGGCTTAACCCACTGAGCCACCCAGGTGCCCCTATACGACATCTTCTTTATCCATTCATTAGTTGGTGGATATTTGGGCTCTTTCCATAATTTAGCTATTGTTGATAATGCTGCTATCAACATTTGGGTGCATGTACCCTTTTGAATCTGTATTTTTGCATCCTTTGGGCAAATACTTAGTAGGGCAATTGCTGGGTTGTAGGGTAGTTCTATTTTTAACTTTTTGGGCAACCTCTATACTTTTCTCCAGAGTGACTACACCAGTTTGCATTCGCACCAACAGTGCAAGTGTTCCTCTTTCTCCACATCCTCATCAGCATTGTTTCCTGTGTTGTTAATTTTAACTGTTGTTTCCTGTGTTGTTAATTTTAATCATTCTGAGAGGTTTGAGGTGATATCTCATCATGGTTTTGATTTGTATTTCCCTGATGCTGAGGGATGTTGAGCATCTTTTCAAGTGTCTGTTAGCCATCCGGATGTCTTCTTTGGAAAAATACCTATCGGTGCCTTCTGCCCATTTCTTAACTGCATTATTCGTTTTTTGGGTGTTGAGTTTACTAAGTTCTTTGTAGATTTTGGATGCTAACCCTTTATCAAATAAATCATTTGCACATATCTTCTTCTATTCCATAGGTTGCCTTTCTGTTTTGTTGATTGTTTCCTTTGCTGTGCAGCAGGCTTTTTATCTTGATGACATCCCCAATAATTTATTTTTTGCTTTTGTTTCCTTTGCCCCTGGCAATGTGTCTAGTAAGAAGTTGCTAAGACTGAGGTTAAAGAGGTTGCTGCCTGTGTTCTCCTCTACAATTTTGATGGTTTCCTATGTCACATTTAAATCTTCTATCCATGTTGAATTTATTTTTGTATATGGTGTAAGATAGTGGTCCAGTTTCATTCTTTTGCACGTAGCTGTCTAGTTTTCCTAACACCATTTTTTGAAGAGACTCTCTTTCCCGTTGGAGATTCTTTCCCACTTTGTGGAAGATTGGTTGACTATATTTGCGGGTCCACTTCTGGGTTTTGTATTCTGTTCCATTGATCTATATGTCTGCTTTTGTGCCAGTGCCACACTGTCTTGATGAATATAGCTTGATGAATATATAATAGAGCTTGAAGTCCAGAACTGTGGTGCCTTCAGGTTTGCTCTTCTTTTTCAAGGTTGCTTTGGTTATTCAGGATGTTTTGTGGTTCCATACAATTTCAAAATTGTTTGTTCTAGCTCTGTGAAAAATGCAGTTGGTATTTTGATAGGGATTGCATTGAATGTGTAGATTACATTGGGTAGTATAGACATTTTAACAATATTTATTCTTCCAATCCATGATCGTGGAATGTTTTTCCATTTCCTTGTGTCATCTTCAATTTCTTTCATCAACATTTTAGAGTTTTCAGAATAAAGATTTTTTTAAACCTCTTTGGTTAGGTTTATTCCTATGTATCTTATGGTTTTTGGTACAGTTGTAAATGGGATCGTTTTGTTTTTTCTTTCTGCTACTTCATTATTGGTGTATAGAAATGCAACAGATTTCTGTATGTTGATTTTGTATCCTGACACTTTGCTGAATTCATGTATCAGTTCTAGCAGTTCTTCGATGGAGTCTTTGATGTTTTCTACATAGAGTTTCATGTCATCTGGAAATAGTGAAAGTTTGACTTATTTCTTGCCAATTTGGATGCTTTTTATTTATTTATTTTTTTGTTGTTGTCTGATTGCTGAGGCTAGGACTGTCAATACTATGTTAAATAGTAATGGTGAGAGTGGACATCTCTGTCTTGTTTCTGACCATATAGGAAAAGCTCTCAGTTTTTTCCCATTGAAGACGATACTAGCTTTCATATAAGGCCTTATGATGTTGAGGTATGTTCCCTCTGTCCTTACTTTGTTGAGGGTTTTTGTCAAGAATATATTGTACTTTGTCAAATGCTTTTTCTGTATTTATTGAGAAGATCATATGGTTCTTATCCTTTCTTTTATTAGCATGGGGTATCATGTTGATTGACTTGCAGATATTGAATCACCCTCGCAGCCCAGGAATAAACCCTACTTGATCATGGTGAATAATTCTTATCATCTACTGTTGGATTCAATTTGCTGGTATCTTCTTGAGAATTTTTGCATCCATGTTCATTAGGAAGATTGGCCTGTAATTCTTCTTTTAAGTGGAATCTTTCTCTGGTTTTGGAATCAAGGTAATGCTGGCCTTGTAGAATAAGCTTGGAAGTTCTCCTTCCACTCTCCTGTTTCCTTTCCTTCCTCTCTCTTTCTTTTTCTCTTCCTTTCTTTTTTTGTTTGTTTGAACAGTTTGAGAAGACTAGGTATTAACTCTTCTTTAAATTCCTGGTAGATATCCCCTGGGAAGCCATCTGGCTCAAGCCTTTTGTTTGTTGGGAGATTTTTGATGACGAATTCAATTTCTTTAATGGTTATGAATCTGTTCAAATTTTCTGTTTCTTTCTGTTCCAGTTTTGGTAGTTCATATGTTTCTAGGAATTCATTCCTTTCTTCCAGATTATCCAATTTTTGGCATATAATTTTTCATAATACTCTCTTATAATTGTATTTCTGTTGTGATCTCTCCTCTTCCATTTGTGCTTTTACTTCTTTGGGTCCTTTCTTTTTGCTTTTGGATAAGTCTGACTAGGGGTTTATCAATTTTATTTTTTCTTTTGAAGAACCAGCTCTTGCTTTCATTGAGCTGTTCCACTGGGGTTTTGTTTGTTTCTATATCATTTATTTCTGCTCTAATCTTTATTATTTCCCTTCTTCTGCTGGTTTTAACTTATCTGCTGTTCCTTTTCTTGTTTCTTTAGGTGTAAGGTTAGGTCTTATATTTGAGGCTTTTCTTGCTTCTTAAGGTTGGTTTGTATTGCTAAGTGCTTCCCTATTATAACTGTTTTTGCTGCGTCCCAAAGTTTTCAGATTGTCAAAATGAAAACACATTTTCATTGCTTCCTTGTATTTTTAAATTTCTTCTTTAATTTCCTGGTTAAACCATTCATTCTTTTAGGATGTTTTTAGCCTCCATGTTATTTGTGGTCTTTTCACATTTTTTCTTGTGGTTGGCTTCAGGTTTCATAGCATTGTGTTCTGAAAATATGCATGGTATGATCTCAATCCTTTTGTACTTTTTGAGGGCTGATTTGTGACCCAGTGTGTGATCTATTCTGGAGAATGTTCCATGTGCACTTGAAAAGAATGTGTATTCTGCTGCTTTAGGATGAAATGTTCTGTGTATATCTGTTAAGTCCATCTGGTCCAGTGTGTCATTCAAAGCCATTATTTCCTTGTTGGTTTTCTGCTTAAATGATCTGTTCATTGCTATACGTGGTGTATTAAAGGCCCCTACTATTACTGTATTTTTATCAATGAGTTTTTTTAATGTCTGTTACAAATTGATTTATATATTTGGGGGCTCCCAAGTAGGGGTCATAAATATGTTGTTAGACCTTGTTGTTGGAGAGACCCCTTCATTGTGATTTATATAGTGCCCTATTTCATCTCTTGTTACAGTCTTTGGTTTAAAATCTAGTTTGTCCAATATAAGTATGGCTACTATGGCTTTCTTTTGATGTCCATTAGCATGATAAATTGTTCTCTATCCCCTCACTTCTTTTTTTTTGAAGTTTTTTTAATATATATTTTAAATTTTTTAAAAAAATTTTTAATTAACATATAATGTATTATTAGCCCCAGGGATACAGGTCTGTGAATTGCCAGGTTTACACTTCACAACACTCACCAAAGAACATACCTTCCCCAATGTCCATAACCCAACCACCCTCTCCATACTCCTCTCCCCCCCAGAAACCTTCAGTTTGTTTTGTGAGATTTAGAGTCTCTTATGGTATGTCTCCCGATCCCATCTTGTTTCATTTTTTCCTTCCCTAAACCCCAAACCCCTCACTTTGCCTCTCAAATTCCTCATATCAGAGAGATCATATGATAATTATCTGTCTCCGATTGACTTGTTTCACTCAGCATAATACCATCTAGTTCCATCCATGTCATCACAAATGGCAAGATTTCATTTCTTTTGATGGGGGCATAGTATTCCATTGTGTATACATACATACTTCTTCTTTATCCATTCATCTGTTGATGGACATCTAGGTTCTTTCCATAGTTTAGTTATTGTGGACATTGGTGCTATAAATATTCAGGTGCATGTGCCCCTTTGGATCACTACATTTTTATCTTTAGGGTAAATACCCTGTAGTGCGATTGTTGGGCCATAGGGTAGCTCTATTTTCAACTTTTTGAAGAACCTACATGCTGTTTTACAGAGGGTTGCATCAGCTTGCATTCCCACCAACAGTGTAGGAGGGTTCCCCTTTCTCCGCATCCTTGCCAGCATCTGTCATTTCCTGACTTGTTAATTTTAGCCATTCTGACTGGTGTGAGGTGGTATCTCATTGTGGTTTTGATTTGTATTTCCCTGATGTCAAGTGATGTGCAGCACTTTTTCATGTGTCTTTTGGCCATCTGGATGTCTTCTTTGCAGAAATGTCTGTTCATGACTTCTGCCCATTTCTTCACTGGAATATTTGTTCTTTGGGTGTTGAGTTTGATAAGTTCTTTATAGATTTTGGATACTAGCCCTTTATCTGATATGGCATTTGCAAATATCTTCTCCCATTCTGTCAGTTGTCTTTTGGTTTTGTTGACTATTTCCTTTGCTGTGCAGAAGCTTTTGATCCTGATGAAGTTCCAATAGTTCATTTTTGCCCTTGCTTCCCTTGCCTTTGGCGATGTTCCTAGGAAGAAGTTGCTACGGCTGAGGTTGAAGAGGTTGCTGCCTGTGTTCTCCTCAAGGATTCTGATGGATTCCTTTTTCACGTTGAGGTCTTTCTTCCATTTGAGTCTATTTTCGTGTGTGGTATAAGGAAATGGTCCAGTTTCATTTTTCTGCATGTGACTGTCCAATTTTCCCAACACCATTTGTTCAAGAGACTGTCTTTTTTCCATTGGACATTCTTTCATTCTTTGTCAAAGATTAGTTGGCCAGAGAGTTGAAGGTCTATTTCTGGGCTCTCTATTCTGTTCCATTGATCAATGTGTCTGTTTTTGTGCCAATACCATACTATCTTGATGATTACAGCTTTGTAATAGAGTTTGAAGTCTGGAATTGTGATGCCACCAACTTTGGCTTTCTTTTTCAATATTCCTCTGGCTATTTGAGATCTTTTCTGATTCCATATAAATTTTAGGATTATTTGTTCCATTTCTTTGAAAAAAAATGGGTGGTATTTGATAGGGATTGCATTAAACATGTAGATTGTTTCAGGTAGCATAGACATTTTTACAATATTTGTTCTTCCAATCCATGAGCATGGAACATTTTTCCATTTCTTTGTGTCTTCCTCAGTCACTTTCATGAGTACTTTATAGTTTTCTGAGTACAGATTCTTTGTCTCTTTGTTTAGGTTTATTCCTAAGTATCTTATGTTTTGGGTGCAGTTGTAAATGGGATTGACTCCTTAATTTCTCTTTCTTCTGTCTTGTTGTTGGTGTAAAGAAATGCAACTGATTTCTGTGTGTGAATTTTATATCCTGACACTTTACTGAATTCCTGTACAAGTTCTAGAAGATGTGGAGTGGAGTATTTTGGGTTTTCCACATAAAGTATCATATCATCTACAAAGAGTGAGAGTTTGACTTCTTCTTTGCTGATTCCGATGTCTTTAATTTCTTTTTGTTGTCTGATTGCTGAGGCTAGGACTTCTAGTACTATGTTGAATAGCAGTATCCCCTCACTTTCAATCTGCAGATGTCTTTAGGTCTAAAATGAATCTCTTATAGGCAGCATATAGATGGACTTTTTTTTTTAATCTATTCTGATACCCAGTGGTTTTTCATTGGAGCATTTAGTCCATTTCAATTCAGAGTGATTGTTGACAAATATGAATTTAGTGCCAATGTATTATCTGTAAACTTGGTGTTTCTGGATATTTTTTCTTTTCCTTTCTAGGGTCTTTCTTTTCCCATCAAAGAGTGTCCTTTCTTGCAGGGCTCATTTAGCGGTCACATACTCCTTTAGTTTTTGTTTTTCTGGGAAACTCTTTATCTATCCTCTATTTTGAATGATAGCCTTGCTGAATAAAGTTTTCTTGGCTGCTTATTTTCCCCATTCAGCACATTGAATATATCATACCACTCTCTTCTGGCCTGTCAAGTTTCTGAAGAGAGATTTGCTACTCACCTTATTTGTCTTCCCTTTCCTTCCCTATAGGTTTTTTTCCCCTTGCTGTTTTCAGAATTCTTTCCTTATTTCTGTTTATACAAATTTTACTGTACTAAATCTTGGTGTTGACTTGCTTTTGTTGATTTTAATGGGAGTTCTCTGTGCCTCCCAGATTTGGATATCTGTTTTCTTCTCCAGATTAGGTAAATTTTCAGCTATAATTTGCTCAATTATCCCCCTTTTCCCTCTCTTCTTCTTCTGGGACTCCTACGATATGTTTTTATGCTTTATGGAGTCACTGAGTTCCCTAAATCTACATTCATGATCCAATATTTTTCTTTTCCTCTTCTTTTCAGCTTCATTATTTTCCATAATTTTATCTTCTGTATCACTGATTCATTCCTCTGCTTCATCCGTCATGTGGTCATTACATTCAGTCAGTTTTGCATCTCGGTTATAGCATTTTTTATTTTGGCCTCATTTTTAGGTCTTCTATTCCTGTGATAAGGGACTCCTGGGATCTTCTGTGCTTTTCTCTAGCCCAGCTAGTATCCTTATGGTTGCTGTTTTAAAGTCTAGTTCAGGCATATTACTTATATCTGTTTTGATTGGATCTCTGATCATGACCTCTTCTTGTTCTTTCATTTGGGGTGAATTTCTCCATCTTGGCAGTTTGTCTGGGTCTCTGTCTTCTGTGTTGGGAAAGCCTGTTAAATTTTCTTCTCCCAAGAGTAATAACTATATTAAGAAGAGGTCATATGCTGTCCAGGGCCTGGTGCTTCAGGAAGTGTCTCTGGTGTATGCTGTGTGCACTCTGCTGTTGTGTTGTTTTTGGCTCCCCTGTCTTTCAGGTCAGTCCTCTGTAGAATTTCTCCTTGCCTGCAATGGGAAGTGTTTGGAATTTGTCCAGAGTGTGGTGAGTTTCAACTTGGTGTGCTCTGGTTTGCTTCTTAAAAGACGCCTGATGCTATTTCCACTAGCACTCTATGGTCGGTAGACTTGGTGTGTAGGGTGGTGGTGGTGGAGTTATGCTGGTCTGGGAGGAAGACCCACTGCTTTGGTTCTCAGGCACACTTTCCCAGGTAAAGAAGCACCTGCAGACCTCAGTGGGGATCAGAACTTGGTGAAAATGGCTCAAGCTTCCACTGTGGGGTGCTGTGCTGCTCACTGAAGTCCGTCTGTGCTTCCATGGTGTGGCCTCTTTTCTCTCTCTAGTTCCGCAGTCTGTTCTGTCAGTCTTCAGATAGATTTCCTGCATGTTCAGAAGGATTTGATATTTATCTAGCTGTATTCGAGGGACAAGGCAAACATAGATCCTCCTACTACTCCACCATATTAACTGTAACATGACTTTCAACAGATTTAACAAACATTTTAACAAACAACGGGGAAAACAGTTTCTAATAATAGCTAGCAGTTATTGAGCACCTTCTATGCATGGGCACTATACTGTCTTTCATATCTTACATTATTTAAATCACACAAACCTCATAAGCTAAATACTATTGTCATCATCCCCTTTACATTTGGGGAATTAAGTGATTTTCCTCAGGTTACTTGCAAGGACATTTTCCTCAGACATGTTTGTACCCAATACAGCTTTTTAAAGATGGAGAGATTTCCTTCCCATCTCAGGCCCCCAGTCCCTTTCTAGAATAAAGCCAACTTTGTTTTTGGGGCAACTGGAAGTCAAATATATTTTTAAAGTTCTCAGTAGAATAGACATCACAATGATTGAAACATTTTCTTCCAATTGTGTGGTCTCTTTACATGGCAAAATAAATGATGCAGAAAAACTCAAGACAATCTCGACAAGCTTCACATTGACAATGGGAGCAAGTACACTTCCAAATCCCATTTGTTTCTCCACTGCATACTAATCCCAGAGTTTATCAGTTTGAATTTATTCCCTGAAGAATAACTCCAGACTTAAGAACTCATTCTTAATCCTTTAGGGGAAATGTTCATATCCTGCATTAATAATCATAAGAATTCAGTAGCTATGTCACCAAGAGCCCTCAGAAGATCATTCTGTTCTCTCACATAGAGACAGGTTGATAATGAACTGATAAATAAAACCTTGAAAAATCAAAATTTACAACATAATACTTGTCAGTCAAACATGTTTTCAATATGATGGCTCTAATAATGTACCTCCTAAGAATTTATTATAATATTAAATAGACAAGCACAATATTGGTGAGAGAGACAGCTACACTTATTCAAAATTTTTCCAGTAACAGCAAACTCCTGGATAGAGGATTAGCTTTATGGCTACAGAACCTGTGCAGTTACATAGGGTGCAGGCTCACATGGGTCCTTTGCCTGCTTTAATGCTCTGTTGTTTTCATCACAAAATTCTTAATAATTTTATCTCAGAATATGGCTTTTGTAAATTAAGTCAATGGAACAATGGAGCATGCATGTAAGCAGAGATGTATACAATATGCACATCTATCATTTCTTGATATTCATCTGAAAGTGTTTGTTATGCTCTATGGGCAGAGAATTCCAGTGGATCCACTGTACATGGGAGTTCAGGAGAGTCAAAAGAATATAGGCAAATATGTTACATATATGACTAAGTGGGAATGCAGACTAAGTGGGAATGCAGATAGTCCCAAGAGGCTACATTTTTCATGTGAACCAGAACTTGCTTCAAGGGTAGAAAGAAGGCAATGGTATTCTAAGATATACAAATGAAAAGGAAATTAACCACATCCTTTTTTACTCATGTCATTTCCCTTTTCACTTACAGAGAAATTAATGACATAGAGGAAGGGGAAAAATAGGGGACCCCACAGTTTCTTTCCATATTCATCAGTAACCTGAAGGTAGAGATTGTTGACAGAATATGTAAGTATTAAAAGTGAAATAACATAGTTGAGTTAATTTTGTGTAGCATTTTTACTCTTCTGGTAAGAACAAAATAAATATGCATGTATAAGCCACAAAATATAAATTGCATAATTTCAGCAATTCTGCATTTGAGTTAAATGCTTTTATATTTGCATTTAAATTGCCATTACACAATACAAAGATGAATAGTAAAATGTATACTAATAATTTAAACATTTAGTTTTTTCTTCACTTCCAATGATATTACACAATAAATCCATAACAAGTCAAGAGAGAAACTGCAGAAGGAAAAAACTTTATGTTTTAGTACCTTTAATGAAATATTGAAAAAGGGGACCTACATTTTCATTTTGTACTGGGCCCCACAGATTACATAACTGGCCTGCCTGAACGAGCCATTTCTCTGCAGCCTGTTAGTAATGGCCAATTTCCTATTACTTTACTTTGTGTTCTAGCTGACCATTCCTAGTTTTCTCCACTGGCTTGTTCCTGGCCATCTATATGTGGAGGCTTGCCCATGCCTGATCCTGGAATCATATGAAAGCTTCCTGATTAAGGCAAAGTGTTGGCTCAATATTGTTAGAAAAGAGACGACAGTCCCCAAATGGAATTGCTTGTGCTAATCCCCATGTGAGCAAACCTAAACTTAATTATAGTTTCAACTTCCCCCAGGAGTAGGATCTTAAATAAATCAATCTTGAATTACCAGTCAGCACTAGTGAGGTAAACTGCCTGGTTGACCTCTGCCATTCCCTAAACAAAGGTGACCTTGACACAAACAATTAGCACTTAGCTAAGATAACTTCCTTGTCCCACCCCCTTCTGCCTATAAGTCTTTTATTTTGTGCAGCTCTTCAGAGCTACTTTCTGTCTGGTAAATGGGATGCTGCTTGATTTGTGAATCATTGAATAAAGCTAGTAAGATATTTAAAATTTACTCAGTTGATTTTCTTTTTTTTTTTTTAACCATATAAAGAACTTGCATGACAGTGGTGCCTAGGGCCAGACCATCTGGTTTTTGCCTTTCACCCCCATGGAGTACGAATTCTTTTTTTTTTTTTTTTTTTTTTTTTTAAGATTTTATTTGACAGAGAGAGATCACAAGTAGGCAGAGAGGCAGGCAGAGACAGAGAGAGAAGCAGGCTCCCTGCTGAGCAGAGAGCCTGATGTGGGGCTCTACCCCATGACCCTGAGATCATGACCTGAGCCTAAGGAAGAGGTTTAACCCACTGAACCACCCAAGTACTCCTGGAGTATGAATTTTTAATCCTTGTGGCCTTCCCCAGCTATCGACTTGCTGCCGGCACTGATATTTGCTATCTAGGGCTTCCCATGTTGTCTCACTGCCTGGGTCTGACCTTGAGAAACAGTATGTATTCCTATTCTACTGAAACCCAGCTTCCAGATTTCCTGGCCCACCATAACCAACAATGGCTCCACTTTTTCAAATTACTTTACTTTTGAATAGGTCATATATACATGTGGCACAAAATTCAAAAGATATGAAAGAGTAAACAATGAAAAGGAAAACTCTCCGAACTTTGCCTCTGACTCATTTGTACTCATCCTTGAAGTCTGTTACTCGACTTAGTTTTTCTGTATGCATTCCCAGGGATAATGTGTGTGTGTGGGTGTGTGTGTGCATGTGTAGTCACACAGACAGACACACATACATGCCTATATGTATATAACACACATATATACACATGTACATGCAAACACATTTATGTACATAAATATATGCACACACAAACATATATATGTATATGTATATATTCATGTTTTAAAAACACAAGTGGAACATTTATACTTTTTTTAACCTTAAGAATATATCCTGGAGATTCTTCCATACCAGTACATATTGGGCTCAATTATTCTTTTTAAGGGCTGCATAGTAGAGCCATTGTCTCTAAAAGACATTGAAATTGTTTCTAATATTTTTGTTTGTTTCTAATATTTTGATATTTCAAACAATGTTTAAATGAATTTCTTTCTTGCACATATTATCACACATTTGTGAATATTTATTAGATATGGAATTTCAGGAACTAAGAGAATATAAAATGTTAATTTAGAAATATATTAACAAATTGGTCTCCATATGGGTTGTGTTGACTTACACTCCCATCAACAGTGTATGCAAGTTTGTTACTCCATGCCTTCACAAACATAGTGGATCATTGAACTTACAGATCTTTGTCACTCTTGCAGGGGAAAATAGTATGTATAGCATCTTTATCTATGAGTAGATGTGCAGGACGGAGTGCAGATACATTGGAATCCACTAGGTAATGTCACTGTATGGGGTAGACTTCTAGATCCTTGCCAATGCTTCTCACTGTCAGAGCTCTAACTTATTCCAATAGATGAAGAGGGAAATAATGTTTCATTTGTGCTTCAATTTGATTTCCCTAATTAGTAATAAAGTAAAAAATATTTCATGTGTTCCTGGAACATTCTTGGTACTTTATCAATGAAAGGTCAAGTTGTGTCTTTTGTCAATTTCTATTGGGTTGCCTTTTTTTTTTTTTTTTTGATACTCATTTTTTTTAATCCTCTGTCTAAGGCCTGGCCATATTACTCCTTTGTGAGTTATATGTGTTGCAAAAATTGTCCCTAACTTTGTGGTTTGTCTTTCTACTCTCCTCAAGTTATCTTTCCATGAACATAAATTCTTAATTTCAAATTAGTTTAATATAGCAATCCTCAATTTTATGATTTATGATTTTTATGCTTATTTATGAAATCCTTCCCTACCTTAACATAATGTAAAAATGGTAAATGCTTACACTGTCTTCTAAAAGTTTTACAGTTCTGCCTTTTGTATTGATGTCTTCAGTCTGCTTGGAATTGAATTTTTATATAATGAGGGGCAGGAATTCCATTTCATATTTATAATTTAGACAACTAATTGGCCCATTACTTTTTAATGTGCAATTTATTGAATAGTTTCTCCTTTTCCCACTTGTCTGCAATTCTCTGGCTATCATGAATCAAGTTTCCATATATGTGTGGGTCTGGTATGAACTCTGTGTTCCCTCTTATTGACTACCTGGTCTATGTCTGGCCCAATAATCCACTCTCTTGATTACTATTGTTTCATGACAAGTCTTCATCTCAATTCCTCCACCTCATTCTTTTAGTGCTTTGTTCCGCCACATAAATTTGAGAGTTTATCAAGTCCTCAAAAACTCCTGTTAGGGATTTGAATAAAATTACTGTTAACCTATAAGTCAACTGGGGAAGACTGGAATCTTTTTTTTTTTTTTTAATTTTATTTATTTATTTGACAGAGATCACAAGTAGGCAGAGAGAGAGGGGAAGCAGTCTCCCTGCTGAGCAGAGAGCCTGATGCGGGACACGATCTGAGGACCCTGAGATCATGACCTGAGCCAAAGGCAGAGGCTTTAACCCACTGAGCCTCCCAGATTCCCAGAACTGGTATCTTTAAAATACTGAGTCTTCTTTTACAATTTTATGTATATATTTTTTCTTGAAGGTTTTTTAATAAACTTTAATAACTTTTTTCAAGAGGAACTTTCACATATTTAGAGCTTTCCTTAGATACTATATATTTTGTTGCTTTTAAAAATGGTATCTTTAAAAACCATTTCTAACTAAATGTGGCCAGTGAATAGAAAAGCAACTGGCTTCTCAGTATTGGTTTAGTACCTAGCAAGGTTGCTACATGATCTTGTGTTTTCTATTTGTAAAGATAGAGAATTGTATCATTTGCAAATAATGTAGAAAATTATATCATTTGCAAATAATGACAGGTTTGTTTCTTCTTTTTTGGTCCTAATATCTATAGAAAATGTTGAATAAAAGCGGTGATAGTGTGTATCACTGTCTTACTTTTCAGCATTCTGGGATAAAGTAAATTTGGTATTTTTTGGTATTTACTCCTAATGAAATTAGGGGAGTTCTCCTTAATTCATAGTTTACCAAGGAGTTTGATTTAATCTTCAGTTTTTATCATTGTGAGAAGTGATACACTTAATATGTTTCCAAAAAATTACTATATCTCTAAAATCTCTGTTCTTGGGGTGCCTGGGTAACTCAGTCCCTTAAACATCTGCCTTCTGCTCAGGTCATGATCCCAGGGTTCTGGGATCAAGCCCTGCATTGGGCGTTAGTCCCACATTGGGCTCCTTGCTCAGTGATGAGCCTGCTTTTCCATCTACCCACCTCACCCTCGTGCTCTCTTTTGCTCTCTCTCTCAAATAAATAAAATCTTAAAAAATAAAATAAAATCTCCATTCTTTCCTCTTTTGCCACCATTACCCTTTTTGTTGATGAAATGTTTTTATTTACACTTATTATACACTTATACCTTTTCTTATTTTCTAATTTAATATCTTTAATTGATATTTTTTATTTGTATCTATAAGAAGTGAGGAATTGTGTGTATTATATTATTTCTCATCATTCATTTCTCTCTTCCTCCCAAGCTGTGTTATAGCATTGTAATATTGTCCATGTTAATAGTGTTTAGATTCTGTTCTTCAACCATAACACCTATACTGGTTTTAGGTTTCTTCTTCTTATTCTTCTTCTCTCTCTCTCCTTTTTAAAGATTTACTTATTTATTTGAGAGAGAGAGGGAGAGCACGAGTACCCTCTAGAGAGCCTCTGTGAGCTCAGGGGTGGGGGTGCAGCGGGAAAGAATCCCAAGCAGATACTCCACTAGCAGGAAGCCAGGGCTCCATCTCAGGGCTTTGAGATCAGGACCAGAAGGGAAACCAAGAGTCAAACACTTAACTGACTTATGGTTTTAGTTTTACTTTAGGCACTGCTTTAGTTTTACTTTTGTAGTTAGAGTTAAGGTTTATAGCCAGTCTGTCCTTCGTAATTTCGTCATCTTGTTAGGCTATAGCGTGTCCTCTAATAATTTCCTAAAGATGTACTCAGGGCAGCTGTATTCCCTGAAATGTTTTTTCTGGAAAATAGTTTGTTGAGTATAAATTCTTGGGTCATATGTTATTTCTTTAGTAACTTTTTGGGCTTTTGAGCTATTATACCATTTCCTGGGCTCTCAGGCCAAAATATATATTTCCTTTAATAGATGAATTGAAGGTCTTGCCTCAATGTTCAAATAATTCTTTTTATCTTTGAAGTCCAGTCCATTACCAAGATAGGGTAGATGGTTTTTTGTCACTATGTGTGTGTGTTTGCGCGTGCGTGCACGCGCGGAACATAGCATGCGCTTTCACGTGAAAGGTTTAAATCTAACTTTTATTGTTTTGAAAAGTGTTCTTGAATTACCTTTAAATATTTTTCCTTTTCTGTTATTTCATTAAAATTTTTTTTTTTAATATGATCAGGAGAGAACTATGTTAGATTTCTCTCACTATTTTTTTTTTAAGATTTTATTTATTTATTTGACAGAGAGAGAAAGATCACAAGTAGGTAGAGAGGCAAGCAAAGAGAGAGAGGGGGAAGCAGGCTTCTTGCTGAGCAGAGAGCCCGATGCGGGGCTCAATCCCAGGACCCTGAGACCATGACCTGAGCCAAAGGCAGGGGCTTAACCTACTGAGTCACCCGGCCACCCTTCCTTTTCCTGTCTTCTATATTTATTATTTGAAATTATTTTTTATTCTTCATTTCCATTTCATTTGTTTCTGTTTCTCAATTCTGTTCTTTCTTACCTTTTTGGTGAGTTTAATAGCATCTCTCATCTTTTGGGCTGCTCTCAGTGTGGCCCTCATTTTTGTAATGATTTTGCTTTGCTCATCCTTCTTGAATGCTGCCATTCCTTGTGTTGCCTCACCATGCTCCTTCTCAGGTCTTGTATCTCTGCTTGAGCTCCCGCTCAACCGCTTTTCAATAAATTTGTGAATTCATGCTGATATATTTGTCCACAATGCCGTTTGTCTCAGGGCAACATTTTCATAATTCCGTGTTTCAGGAATTCTTCTTGTGTTATAGAATTCTGTGTATGAGTTGCCTTGGTCTCGATTTCTCTTCATAGATATTGGCAGCTGCAAGGCTCCTCCTGATGTAATATTTCTTCTCCATCCTGTCTCACTGACCCACTACTTCCTACATTTATAGACTGTTGCTATGATTCTTTCCTTACTCTTGCTCTCTCTAATTTTCCTTTGTGCCAGCTCAGGTCTATGTAAGCTCCTGTCACTCTCCCAAACACACCCTTCCTTGTTATTCCATAAAAGAGGTGGCTGACTTTGGCTCTCAGATGCTACCACTTACCTTAGGAGTTGTGCTTTCTTCTTTGGTTTGAGCTCTGTAGCCATGGGCCCTCTATCTTAGCATCTTTCAGGGCCCATCTTGACCTTCAATGAATCCAACTGCTCTTTCTTTAATGCTGTTGTGTGGGGTTGTATACACCTTTGTTTTACCAAAGATAAAATTTGCCTGTCTCTCAAACTCCTCATTACTTTTAGATGATATTTATGAGAAGAAAGTAAAAGTACTACCTTGACTCAGCCATTTAAAAACCTTTTTATGGGCTTCTTACTTTGTTGTTGGAATGGTCGTCCTGGGCCTATCTTCTGCTCTGGTTTTCCTTTCCAGGCTTGTCTCCATTTCTCTGGCCCAGGAAAAAATTGCATTCCCAGGCTCTTGCCACCCGAGTTGCCATCACTGATGGCTGGATGGGGCTATGAAGAAAGCCTTTGGGAATTAATCAGTGATGATGGATGAAACCTTGCCATTTATAAGAAAAGAAAATGTGTTTGTACTTTTAGTCACTCTTGACAAACTTAATTAGATATTGCAATAGTCTTATGGGATCTGAAAGCTCTGCATCTTTATACCTAGCAGAAGATCTTACAGCTTTCTCCTTTAGAAATGTCCAATCAGTTCTCAATGCCTAGTTCACTTCATCCAGAGGCTCACACTCCAGTGAACTCCTACGCTCAAGGTATCACATCCTACCTGCAAAACTCATAATGGAACCTCTAGTAATTTTCTTACATGAGTGCACAGCAGTGGCTCCCAAAACTAGGACTAATACAATCAAGACCATATTTTTATTATTCTTGTATGTGACCACAGTCTAAATTAAAAAAAAAAGAAGAAGGAGAAGAAGAAGAAGAAGAGTAAAGAGGAGGAGGTGGGGAAGGAACAGGAGGAGAGGAAGAAGAGTTGCAGGGTTGTAGCTGTTAGCTCAGTACTGTGGGAAGAATCGGGCCGGTTCTGGCCAGGCTGATACGGGACTAGACCATGTTTCTTTCCGTGCCTTGGTTGGTAGTCTCTGTGTCCTAGAGGAAAATGGGGGAAAGGAGGCGCAGGGGATACTTTTCTCATGGTGATGAATGGCAAAATATAGTGCTGATCAGCACAGGCTCTGGGGTCAGATGGCCTGGATTAAAGCCCTGGCATTTCCTCCTCCTCAACGTGTGCTTTTAACAAGTTCATAATTTCTGTGTCTAGTTTTTTTCCTTCTCTAAAAAGGGGATAAGGATTTCAATAATACCACCTCATAAGGTTTTGATTAAAGGCAATAATGTACATAATGTGTCTGGCAGGTAGTACTTAGTAAATACATGCTGTTATTGTTGTGATAAAGCTTAATCTTATCTTTTTAATGAAATACTAATGAGGAGGGCCCAGATCTTAACACTGAGACTCAAGAGGAGGATGTGTGGCTGAGAGGAACTTGCAGGCACTGTCACGCAGCTGTAAGCAGATCTGATCTCACAGATTGGCCGGGTCTCCCTTGGCGGGCCTTCTCCACCGGCCGGTGTCTGAAGGCTGCGAGAGCCACACCACCAACCATCAAGCATGCAGCGGCACCTGTGTGTGCTGTAACTCATAGCACTTTCCTATAGTTTTCTCCTTGCCCTTTTCAACAACCCTGTGATGAGGGTGATGCCTTGTCATTCCCACTTTACAAATGGGAATTTGTAGCACAACAAAGTTGTGCTACCGGTAAGAAGTAGAAGCTGTTTTCAACCCAAGTCTTTTCCCTTTTTCTGTGCTCACTTTGCTAAGCTGGCTGTGGAGAGGTTTGGAAACTGACTACAGTGGCCTCGAAAACGTCCTCTCTAACATGCTTCTCAAACTGCAGGGTTTGTAAGGATGATATTTTAAAATGTAGCCCTTCACTGTGTAAAAGCTTTTTCATTGGATCTAGTCCCGTTTGTTTATTTTTGCTTTTGTTGCCCTCGCCTGGGGAGACGGATCCGTAAATACGTTGCTAAGACTGACGTCAGAGCACTTACTGCCCGTGTTTACTTCTCATAGTTTTATGGTTTCCAGTCTTGCATTTAAATTTTAATCCATTTTGAGATAATTTTTGTGTGTGGTGTAAGAAAGCAGTTTACTTGCCTTCTTTTGCATGTAGTTCTTCAGTTTTCCCAACATTTATTGAGGAGTCTGTCTTTTCCCCGTTGTAAATTTTTGCCTCCTTTGTAAAGATTACTAAAACGAATATCCTATTGTTTGTCAACTACGCATCAATTTAAAAAAAAAATCGATTCTAGGAAACCGCCACCAGAGGGTCTGAGTTTGGGGAGGGGCCTGGGAATTCTGCCCTCTTAAAGGACCCAGATGTCTATGAGCATCTTCCAGCACCCCAGTCTGACCATCACTGCATTTGACAGCCCTTGGGTTACATCCACATTTTAGTTTCACTAAACACAGAGTCAAGTGATTCTGTTCACAGGCAGCCTACGAAGCTATACTTGCCAGGGACCAAGGATAAGTAAAACAGATAGAACACCCCTTGAATCTTCACGGAGTTCACAAACAAGTGTGAGAAATGGACAAGTAAACAATCCAGTGTCACAGAGTGTGATGAAACTGTTAATGCCTCTGGAGAATACGCCCATTTGGATCCTGTCCCTTCTATGTTTTTGCTCGTACGTAATTTTATATGTATTCCTATATTTGTCATTAGCACAATTTGGGACAGGCTTATCTAATTGTACGTTTATGAAGGTCTCATCTTAGGTTGCTCTATTTTATGACTCAATTTGTGCATTAAATTACATAAAATTCCTATAACCTTAACACAGACCGATATGTGTTTACATGTGAAATTTTTTCTCCCTGTGTATGTATGTCATTTTTCGTTAGCTAATGTGAATGATGTGAACCTTTTCCCTATAGTCGTCTTGGGTGGTAAATACCATGACCATTTGTGTCATCAGTGATACTACTTATCAAGTGCTTTTGCTTATCTGTATTATCTAATTCTCATCACAATATGATGAGGTAGATGCAAGAGTTATTACCTCTGTTTACCAGCGAGGAGGCAGAGGTTTAGGTTGACTTTATCATTATTGCCCAGCCGGTCAGTGGTACTGCTGGAAGCAAACTTCGTCCTTCTGGCTCCTAATGCATGGCTGTATTCATGGCACTGCATGGCAAAACCATTGAGGAAAACTGCAGAGACTGAAAAATGCCTAACCTGGACAGGGCTTCTGTAACATAATCATAGGAATCTGGTCATCTTCACTTAGCTGTACTGATCTAGGACCTACTCTGCCCAGTCCTTAAAGCTGTGTTTTGAATATTGATGGCGGTAAGCTATGCAAATTACAGTACAGAGAGCAGCAAATACACCAGGCCCATTAAGCATGAGTAAAATGACCACTTTTAAAAGTGGTTTATGGGTCTCACAGGGAAAACACACATATGGATAAAAGGAAACCAAAAGCAAGAGCTTAGTACCTTAGAAGTCCATCCAGAAAACTTACCCGAAGCAAGGACTGTGGCCTCGATCAGAGGGAGACTAAATGTCAGCGTCTGTTTCTATCATTTTCTTTTCTTAGCAGTTTTGACCTTTAATAGAATCGTAGTACATAATTATGTGTGTTCTTTGGAAAGTAAGCTAATTCTTTCCTTGCTCCATATGATCATTGTTATTTGGATGCCTTTGACATACATAAAATACTAGAGATAGTTGAGACAAGCCTGTGTGAATTGGTTAGCAACACACAGTTATTAATGGATAGACTCGTTAGGGAATTTAAGATATGGTCCCAGAATAAGTAGTGTTCAAAGTTGGCAATAAGCCCTGTTTGAGTATTCACATCATCCCCCAAACAGCTGGAGGTAGAGAGTGCATGATTCACTGGCGTTAGGGGTCGCTTCCTAGTGAATAAAGGAGTTTTATGAAAATCAATAGAGTGACTACAATTACCAAGTACATTACTTCAAGTATATTAACAGCCATAAATCAAACATGTCAACTGAAGAATAATGATGATGCTATGTACAAACCAGAAAGCATGATATCAGCTGAGGAAGTGGCCAGAATCTTGTCCAAGGGTTTCTGAGGAAAAGAAGTAGTTGCTTTTTGTTTGTTTGTTTGCTTGCATCACTCTCAAGGCAGTTTATTACAGTCTTACAAAGCAAAATATACAATTTTGTAATCACTGACAGACAGTTGGAAGGGAGAAGAAATCCAATCATGCTGAAAGATTTGGCTGGAATTGTCTTGACTCAACCAACGGAGACTGGCTTGGCTGGGAGTGCGTTTGTCAAAGCCGTGTACTCCCACGCAGCACGACAGAGCTGAGGATTGTTCCAGAACTGCTAAGCAGCAAAGTGCCTGACATGCTAACTAATTTGAAACTTTGGAATGCCAGGGTGGGAGGTTCTGTAGGAAACAGTTAGTGTGACCACTCCCATGATGCTTTCAACTCTTCTACAACCCCGGTTCCGGCATGTTCAGGCCCCTGAATCCCTCTCCGGCAAGGCAGCTCATTCTGCTCGTGACTGGGAGGAAGTTCTGAAACATCGCTGAGTTCCACTGTAGCCCCACAGCATCATCTTAGGTATTGAAGATTGACTTCATTCATGTAGGCAGCTCCTGAATCTTCCCTTCTCCACAATAAACACCCTTAGTTTCTCCAGCTGTTCCTCTCCTTTCATTTTCCAACACTTCACTTTTCTGTTTGAGCTTTGCTAGATACCCTCTAGTATTCATGTCCTTCTTGAAGGGTGGTACCCAAACGTGGAAGATGGTCAGCCTGACGCTGCCGAATATAGCTGTACTAACACCTTCCTCATTATTTTATTTTATTTTGGAGAAATAGTGAACAACTCTGGCTTCTAAAACCTATAGATGATTCATATTGGTGAAATTACACCAATTTATTCATCCAATATTTATTGAGCACTTATTATCTGTCAGGCACTGTGCTAGGTGATGGGAATACATATATATGCCTGCAAGGACTTTATAGTACCGTAGGAGAGATTATTATAAATACCGCCAATTACATTATGGCATGAAAAAGGCTATGGCAAGGAAAAGATAGAAGAGGGGTACCTAAACTAGCCTGGGGTAGTAGTGGTGATGGCATCTGTGGGACTGGAGGACCTGAGGGTTGGGTAGGGCTCTAGGAAGCCCTGGGGCTGGGCTTGGCTCCCAGTGAATGATGGGAGTATGCAGGGGGAAGGTGGGTGTGTGGAGAATAGCATTCTAGGCATGGAGATTAGCAAGTGCCAAGACTCAGAGACAAGATAGAAAAATAAATACCTGTACAGGACTCCAAGTATGTAAGTGTTAATGGTGGGGAGTGCTGAGAGATGAAAGAAGAGGACTGAAAGGAATAAAACATGGTCATACTAAGGATTTGGATTTTATTCTGAGCATAATGAAAAAGTCTCTAGGGGAGCAGAAATGGAAAACTCCCAGACCTCTGTCCTAGCACAGCAGAGATTACAAGACCTAGAACACAGACATTGGGTCTGGGTGAGATGTCTTCCTGCAGTTTCCTCAGACACCTCAATATGGTCATATAAGTTGTTTTGGGTGCTGACCTCATTGGGCATATGAAAAGCAGTGAGTCCACAGTTCTTTGGTTCTCTAGCCCTGTTACATAGACTGCTTTTACATAAACTCTTCTCCTTTTACATAAACTGCTGAGGCCACAATAGTTCCGGTATGCCTCCATGAGGTAAAAGGAAGGAAGTAGGAACTGTGTTCACTCATATCTAATGGACCTTATCTGTATCTTTTGCATTGCTTAGGGGAATAAATCAAAGTAAAAATAATTTCAAACTCAACCGAAGTTTTCATTCTTGGATTTACAACTCTGGACTTGACTGTGTAGGGTGTCCTAATCCGGAAGAAAAGTGACAAATCTGATTTCCTGAATCGGAGTCTGTAAATTTGTAGTGGTGTCTATCATGAGACTGTGTGATATTGTTCAGCAGCATCAATGGCCCAGGTGGGGATGACAAGAAGATTGATGTTCTTCTGGACAGGAGAGAAGAACCAGGGAGGCAAAGAAGTTGAGAATATTGATGTGCATAGTAGGTTTGAAAAAAAAAAAAAAAGTCCCTAAAAATATATTCACCTCCCAATCCCTGAAAACTGTAAATATTACATTATATGGCAAAAGATGTGAAGTGACTTGAAATGAGATGCTTATCTTAGATTATCCAAGTGAGGCCTGGTGTCATCACCTGTATCCTTGTAAGAGAAGGGCAGAGGAAACTCTGATATGTTCACAGAAGAGAGGATTGTGTGAAGAGGGAGGCAGAGCCTGGAGTGACGTGACTACAAGTCAAGGAAGGCCTGCAGCACCAGAAACAAGGAGAGAAGCACTGAGCAGATGCTCTTCTAGAGTCTCTGGAGGGAGTGTGGCCCTGTTGGCACCTTGATTTCAGACTTACTTCTTTCCTCCCTCCCTCTCTTTTCCCCTCCCTCTCTCTCTTTCTTTTTTGATTTTATTTATTTATTTGTCAGAGAGAAAGAGACGGAGAAAGCACAAGCAGGGGAAGTGGCAGGCAGAGGGAGAAGCAGGCTCCTGGTTGAGCAGGGCCCCTGATGCAGGACTCAATCCCAGGACCCTGGGATCATGACCTGAGCCCAAGGCAGAAGCTTAACTGACTGAGCCCCCAGGCATCCCTGATTTCTGATTTTTGCCTCCCAAACTGTGAGGTAATAAATTTCTCTTCTTCTAAGGCTTCAAGTTTGTGGTATTTGTTATAGCAACCACAGGAAGAGGATACAGTGAGAGAATGGCTGAAGCAGGGGACATGGAGACTCGGTTAGATACTGAAGATGGCAGAGGTAAGGAAACATTGCTATAATGGGAGAAAATGGATGTCTTTATGAGGTCCTGGGAATAAGGGAGCAAGAGAGAAATCTGGATGGAGAGGTGGTTGTAGTCAGGAAGACTTTAAGTTTCAGAGATGGAGTTGAGAAGAAGAAAGTGAGAGACCAGGGCTGTGACTGGATTATCCACATGACCATTGCACTCTCCCAAGGTAATGGCAGGACTTGCATGAAGAGGAAGACTGTGAATCAGATGCCAGGTTCCTCAAGGGATCAAGAGGAAGTGAAGGGAGATAAGAGGGAGAGGGTGGGAAGATGTAGACAGTTCAGGATGGTAGAGCCAGAAGACAGGTGCTTCAAAGGAACCTATTTGGAATTTTGTTCAAGATAGAAGAATCATGGTCTTGGAGAAACACTGGAGCAAAGAACATGGCCACCCTATTTTTTGAGTCCAAGATACATGGGATATTGGAAAGTATGCAGCTTGTACTCAAGGGATCTTCCAGAGCAGGGGCCCTGTGTTCTCTGGAGAAATCCTGGCACCCATGAGGGCCAGGACATAAAGAGAACCTTCATGAAGTCATTGAGGATGGACTGGTATTTGTTAACATGTAAGGTGATTTATCAACTAATGCCACATACAGTAGCACTTGAAAACTATGTCCGAGTCAGGATAAGCCTGATGTGGTAATAAAGTCACAACATTTTTGAAATGTGCTCGGGTGACACAAGCCTTTCAGTACAGTTCCATAGTGCCCAGTGCTAGGCCTCCTGGAGAAGGATGAAGGAGCTCCCCCAGTAATTTTAGTAATGGGATAATTTTAGTTAGATCGTGAATATAAAATTTTAGTAATCTTCAATGACTAATTTAGCAAGGTACTCTAAGTAACATTTTTGAAAATACATAAAGGAAGGTCTATGGAATTGCTTGTCATTTATTTGTCTCTGAGCATCAAAGCATGGGCCTGCAATCGGGGAACACTTTGAATACTCTCAAGAGGTCTCTTGTAATTCATGGTAGTTCTCCAGACTGAAGAGCCTTGAATTAATTTGCATTCTTTCGCTTTGTCACTTAACCAGTTACGGGTCACAAAATTGTATTTATGTCTCTTCCCCATTTCTCTGTCTTGTCCACAAATATGTCGTTAGAGACTTTGTTAAAGCTTCCTTAAGCACCATCAGCTTGAGCTAATGTATTAATGTAAAAATAATATCTAATATTATGCACTTTACATGGATAATTGTCATTTAATCCTCTGGATATCCCCATTAGGGAGGTTTTTTAGTATCACTGTCTTATGGATGGAGAGACTGTGAAGCTTAAGGGAGATAAGTAACTTACACAAGGTCAGCCTGTGAATGCAAAAGCAGGGATTCAATCCTAGCCAGGACTTCAGAAACCTTGTCCTTCCTCATTATGCTGAAGAGCTTTACACTTCCTGGAGGATGTAGAAATGGGAATGTGAGTCTTCAAATAAGAAAGTGCTCTGTTCCCTTAAGCCCAAAGGCATTCCGTTGGCAGCCCAGGAGCCCCAGCATTGATTGCTGCCTGTAGCCTGACCCAGCAGGGGCATGGTTCCTTGGGCTGGGGGTGGTTCCTGCAATCTCCAACAGTGCCTTTCCTCCCCCTGCAGTGTGGCTGGCATCCTGAGCCTTGGGTGCCCCAAGCCCAAGCACCAGGACCTCCATTTGGGAAAACTCCTATTATTACGTCTCCTACCAGCTGAGAAAGTGTGGGCTTCTTCCTGTTGCCATCTTGGTTCTGGGGCTGGGAATGGTCACACATTCTCTTCCTGTCCAAAGGGAGCTGTTTCTATGCTCCTTTTCCCTAGGGCTGAGGCTTCTGTCACCTTGTTTTCTACTTATTCCACTTCTACCAGTGTCCCCCTCCCTGTGTCTTTCTCAGTCTCTTTCTTTTTCTTTGTCTCTCAGTTTACTACCTTCCTCCCAACCTAGATTCAGCCCACCATCCTAGGGGACTCTTGCTACAGAGAGACAGATTTTCACTACATATTCTTTCCTTATTAGTTTAGTAACCCAGTTTGCACAGGAAATGTGGTCAGCCAGTCAATAATCGTTCTTATTCTGAATCCATACTTGTTCCTTTTGATCCAAATTTCCTTTCCGAAGCCTTCCCAAATCATCTTTTTGAGAATTAATCCTAGAATCCTAGAATTAATCTATAGTTTATAGGATTGATATCTGTAGTTTAGAGAATTTCTAGTTTTTGAAAAATATGAGAACAATATTTGCCTTTCGTTAGAGCTCCAGCCCAGGTGGTGAATCAGGGATCTTATCTAAAAATCCTTCCTTGTACTGGGATGTAATTCATCAAGGCCTGAGACTTAAACCCACAGCGAGAAGACAGAAGCTCTCTAAAAATCTCTTCATCTACCTCAGACTTCCAATCTCTCTTACAACATTTGTTCTATCCTTGTTGGGTCTGAAGATCATTCTCATTGACAGAGAAGCCTAAAGCAGACTGAGTGTTGAGGGCATTTGGTCATCTGGCAGCACTACATCATGCATCCCAAATAGATAATTTACATTTAACCCCAGAAGGCTGTCTAAATTAACCCTTTTAGTTTATAGTTGAGATAACTGATAAGAACCAGAACCAAAATCCAGGTTTCCTGACTCCCAATCTATATACTTTTTTTTTAAATTAGGTTTGCGAACAGGTTCTCAAAATGTCTAAACAGATTAAACAGTTTAGATACATTTAAGACTCTAGATCTTTAAAGCATATCCCCGTTCTTTCTCATTTAAAGAACTTTATTGGGCACTTAGGTGGCTCAGTTGGTTAAGCATCTGCCTTCGGCTCAGGTCATGATCCCAGGGTCCCTGCTCAGTGGGGAGCCCATTTCTCCTTCTCCCTCTGCTGCTCCCCCTACTTGTGCTCTCTCACTCTCTCTCTGTCAAATAAATAAATAAAATCTTTTTTATTTATTTTATTTTTTATTTATTTATTTATTTATTTGACAGAGAGAGATCACAAGTAGGTAGAAAGGCAGGCAGAGAGAGAGAGGAGAAGGAAACAGGCTCCCTGCCGAGCAGAGAGCCCGATGTGGGACTCGATCCCAGGACCCTGAGATCATGACCTGAGCCGAAGGCAGCGGCTTAACCCACTGAGCCACCCAGGCGCCCAATAAATAAAATCTTTTTAAAAAAGAACTTTATTTAGAAAAATAAATGCAACACTCAAAGGTTGAGGAAAATAAAACAGATGACGTGTTGGCATAGATTTTGGCATAATTGGAGTTTTAGCTCTGTCAGAAGACAATGATCCCATTCTTTGAACTTATGAGGTTAATTGTTAGGATAGCCCTTGAAAATCCATACTTTGAAACTCAGCTTGAAATAAAAACATAGATAAATGCAGATATAATAATTTGTTATTTTATTGTAAGGTTACATACCTTAAAAAATATGGTCTTCCATAAAACAGTCCCAGCAAATGGGCGTGGTAAGGACTTTCTCAGTGGATGTGCCCTGGGATTGATGTAAAACATGGAAAAGTAACAAATGATAAACGTATTGATTTCCCAACAAAGACATTTTCTTTCACAAGAGGAACATACAGATTCATGTGAGGCTGATCCTTAAGAGGACCTAGAGGCATGTGCAGGAAAATCAAATCCTTTTGTATGATATACGTATAAAGCTATGCCTATAGACCAGAAGAGAAAGTGTTTGCTCATCACCCATGGGCTCAAATCTACCTTTTTCTTTGAAATATGCAGGCGATCATACCATTATAATTAAATGTTCCTCTTTAATGTTTACTGGCTCTTCAAATAATTAAAGAGAATAATAGACTAGACTAAGAAATAAGCTGTGATTGCTGCAGCAGGTAGAGCATCTGTGAGGGATGCTCCCCATTGCTGAGATGGAGGGGGCCATGTAGCAAGGACCTGAGAGTATCTAGGAGACTGTTCCTTGGTGGACAGCCAACAAGACACCAGGATCCTCAGTCCTACAAACACAGGGAAGTGAATTCTGCCAATAACCCGAGGGAATCTGGAAGAAACCATTCCCTAGTTGAGATTCCCTAGTCGCTGACATCTTGATTTCAGCCTTATAAGACCCTGACCGGAGGACCCAAATAAAATGTGCCAGACATCTGACCCCTGGAAATGGGGAGAAAATAAACTGGTGTTGTTGTAAGCTGCTAAGTTAATAATTTGTTACACAGTAATAGAACATAAATTCAAGCGTGTTCTCAGATATTCCCTATAATTAATTGGATCTTACTTTGGTTCATTTAATATTACTGTGAGCCCACCAGATGGATAAGGCATCCTTAGAACATAGCTGTTAGGGGCGCCTGGGTGGCTCAGTGGGTTAAAGCCTCTGCCTTCGGCTCAGGTCATGATCCCAGGGTCCTGGGATCGAGCCCCGCGTCGGGCTCTCTGCTTAGCAGGGAGCCTGCTTCCTCTTCCCTCTCTCTCTGCCTGCGTCTCTGCCTACTTGTGATCTCTCTCTGTCAAATAAAATAAATAAAATCTTAAAAAAAAGAACATAGCTGTTAGAGTGGAAAGCCAACTTGGGATTTAAAGTTGGTGTGAAAAACGTAAAAGAGCTTTACTGTTCCTTCTGGACAAGCACAGTGATGATGTGCATGAACACTGGGATCTGAATTCACCACTCTGCTACTTAGGGGGAAATTAGTTAAGTTACTTAAGCTTTTTTCTAAATGGAAAAACAAGTATTTGCCTTGTAGACTTGACGTGCAGTTTTAGCAAAACGCTGTGTTTCAGCAAAATGCCCACCACAGAGCAAGTGTCTGATAAATTGTCACTATTATTATTATTATTCTAATCAAAGAAGGTAAGGCTGAGAGGGTGGTAAAGTACCATGAGAGTAAGAAGGAGGAAAAAAGCAGAGTGTGTGCAGGCAAAGATGCATCCCTATGTAAGCTCTTGCTAGTGGGTCACCAGCTATCACACATACTCAGCAGTCAGATTTTATTCATGGGAAAACCTTCAGAGAGCCTGGAGATAGAGTGAGCGCCACTTTTTTTTTTTCTTTTTTCTGCAGTGAAATAGATTGCATCCCTAGGTTATGTGTCAGTCACCCAAGGTCTATTCAGATTCTGTTCCTGTTTTGAATTTAATGCTCTGCCTATCTCACTGAACCCGAGGCCACTCAAAAGTGAAGCTGAAACTACAGATGATCAAAAAGTGGAGTCCACAGATAAAAAGGGACGTAAGTCACAAGGTATGTCTTTCAAACCTGGCTCCACTGGCGGTCTCTGTCTGCCAGGGCTGAGGAGAAAGAATGGGTCCATTGTGCAAGGCGCTGGACATCATCACCAGCAATGAAAGCATGTCTATTTATAAGGGACTTGAGAAATGCAAAGAGAGAGAAGAAAGAAAAAGTTGTTATGTATAGGTTTTTTTCCTAAATTTAATGGGTTCAATGCAATGTACCTTTCCATATATTGGAAAGGAAACAACATGGGAAGTTAAATCAGTTAATATTTTATGTCCATATATTTTTACATATAATGTAGTTATAAAATGGAAGATATTTGAATGTGATTTAGTGAATTTAGTGTTAGATTTTCAAGCAGAACGTTCAGGTTTTTGTTTCTGTTTTTGTTTTTGTTTTAATTTCTGAAAACTCTCTAAGATGTTGGATAATTATTTTCTGGCCTTCAAACACCTTCATTTTGTTTCAACAGTATCTATACTAGGGCTGTTATCTACAGGGATATTAAATGTCCATTTTCTCTAATAACAACAAACATTGGAAAAAATATAACTTTAAAATTTCCATCTAACATAAAACATTTATTACCTAGTGTGTATCTTTATATAATAAAAAAAAATTAAGAATTGAGTAACCCTCAAGGACTAGTTCTTATCTTAGTCTTTTTGTATCTTCACCACAGCCTTGTCTAGGTCCACACACCCGCTAGCGGGCAGTAAGTACCCAAGGAAGGAATGAAATGTTTCAGACTCTCATCCCCAAGAAGCAGGCTGGCCTGTTAGAAAAGAAGAACTGGCTTGAGATCCAAAGCCCAGCTGCCACTGTAGCGTGGCCTTGGCAAAGTCACTTCCCCTCTGGGCTGTAGTTCCCTTATGTGAAAAATAAGATGGTTGACCTGTTCCCTTTCAGCTCCGACATACGGGAACTTAATGAAGCAAAGACAATTCCCTGAAGTGGGACAACAGTGTCTTGTATGAATATGCAAGAGGATAAACAATCTTACAAGGAGGCAGACTTTTGGAGTATGTGTGTGTGTGGAAGGGTGCTTTTAGGCTGACTCTCAATCTTTTTGACAAAAGTCTGCTTCAGAGATGTTAAAGAGCTATTGAAAACGTTCCATTTAAAGATCGAGTGTTTTCTTCTTCTTGAAAAGGTTATCTATTATCTACTGGCAATCACTTACTTTAGAGGGTATTACTTACTCCTAGCGTATTTGTGGGAGCGAACGCGGGCTCGTGTGTGTGTGCACGCGCGTGCGCACATGGTATCAAATCCTGGTGTTGTTATAATTATGACCAAGGGAATCATTACCATCAAACTCCTGTGACAACAACTCACAGAGCCTTACATTTTTCGCGTTTTATGTCTGAAAAGGAGGGATGTGGAAGAGTGAAAACAACTCATTTCCAGCTGCTTTTGTCCTTAGGTATAAAGCATAACAGTTTCAAGAGCAAAGGAGGAATGTAAAGGGTGAGACTAAAAGGAATCACTCTTTGAAAACTAATGGCAAGTGATAAAAATAAGTCACTAAAAGACAGACCGCCTTTTGATACAGAGCAAGCTTTGATTCTAACAGTGCTGGCTCTTGCTGGAACAAGCACAGAGAAATGAGATCCTTGGCTATTTCAACCCTGAGACACCTACCCCAGAAAATCCTGCTGGAACCAATTACCAAGCATTTTATAGATTTCTGCCATGAGCTCTGCCAAAGATGCCATCTGCTCAGACCCACCTAGCACTGACCTGTTGGTTTCCTAACCTGCACAGGTACTGGGAGGATGCGGCTGCCTAACCCAGTCTGCTTGCCCTGAGTTAGTCTTACAGGGAGACGGCTTAGAAAGCTAATGGGTCAGACAGACGGCAGCGCATCCTGAAAATGAGGTCGCACAAGCTGCCAGCTTTCCAGTCTCTCCTGGGTAATGAGCCGCCGGGAAATGCGTTGAATGGGTCCACCTTTAAAGAGACACAGACAAATATATCATTTATTTACCACCACAGCTTGTGGAGAAAAGCTTTCAAGATTAAAAATTATAAAACATGATGCTGTGAAACAGACCTGCAATTCTCATGTTATTTGGAATCAGGTCACTGGAAAGAGAGCCCAAGCTGCTTCTTAGACAAATGGCTAGAACGTAAAATGGAGTGAGAATCTGGCATGCTTCAACTCACATCTTTCCCCACATACACTGATTCTCTTAGAGCTTTTTGTTTGCTGAGGAAGATGGGAATGGCTCCTGTGAGACATGCTGAAGCAAGGAAGGGTGATGAAAAGCACTTTGGAGGCAGAAACAGCAGACTTGGGTGGGCCTGCTGGTCTACTTATTATCCCTGTCACTTGGAGCTAGGTTCCTAACTTCTATGCTTCTCAGCATCCTGATCTAAAACAAAGGTGAGAATACCCTTCCTGGCCACCTCATGGGGTTTTGAAAACGGAAGAGATAATAATGTATAAAGTCTGACCACACTTCCTCACAGTGCTGCAGAGTACAAGACAAGCATTCAACATGGTTAGGACTGCAAAGTCATTTGAGTATTATCACACTTGTATTGCTCCGTGAAAGATTCTTAAAATATAATATCCAGACTCTAAGATCAGCACAAGAGAGACTGTGTTCACATTAATAAAAGCTTAGATTAAACAAAATCATTTCCTTGCCTTAATCTAAACTTCCAGGTGGCCAGGATTCATGCACCCTTGAGTCCCTCTATGGGGCACTGACTGTATTCAGTGTGCTCATGGGACATTAAAGTTTCTCCTTCATATGTCCATATTTTAGACATTGACTTTGGAGATTAAGCCGATAATTCTCTTCAACCACAGCCAGTAAGTCAATAGGAAAATACTCCAGGCTTTTTAGGATTTCTTAGGGTTGTCATGATTGTCTTTCACTTATAATCTCTTTGTGGTCTCAGAAAGAAATATTTTCATTTTCAAAATTACCCATCAGATTTCCATGGTTTAATGTGGAGTGTCATAAAAATATGCATTTTTTTAAAAAGTAGGCTCTATGTGGGGCTTGAACTCAGGACACTGAGATCAAGAACTGAGCTGAGATTAAGAGTCCGATGGTCAGCCACTCAACCGACTGAGCGACCCAGCTGTCCCAGCAAATATGCATTTGAGACATTTTTGGAGACAGTAGTATGAAATATATAATATTATATCTTAACTCACTTTTTGAATCGTGAAACATTTGAAAATGCTTATTCCTGTGAACTAAATTGATGTGTCCTATGTGACTGATTCAGGTACTAAGTGTAGAAATTCTGACTTGAAACTCTGTGTAAAATTAAAGTCACATTTCTAAAACATTAAGGCTTGGGTGATAGAAAGCAAAACTATGAGTGTTTCAGAGGAAAGTCACCATCTTTGAAGATCATTCTTTTGAAATCAGAATTTAAATTTTTCTCACTAATAATTGAAAACAAGTCTATCCTATAAAAAAAAAATAAGTAAATATAATTCCAAAGCCACAAGCTTGAAAATATATGCCAGGGGAAAAAAAGTTGTTTCTGTTTTATTACAGATTCTTAGGCTGGGTGTAATCAACATTTGTTTTATTGACACTTTTGCAATTTAATTGCTGCCATAGTCACTCTCTAAAGAATAAGCAATTGGCCCTCTGTATTATTAAAATAGCTAATCTACATCTCAGCTTTGTCATCCTTTCTTGCCAATAAGCTTAATAACATTTCTCCCCAAAGAAGCATTTGCATACTCGTGGTATGTAAAATACGGGAATTGGTATGCCCTTGGGTTAGCAGACCACTGGGCCCACACACACTTCTGCTGGATTTTTTTTTTTTTTTTTTGGGTGGCAAGCTTCTTTATTAGTTCTCCCTCTGTCCCGACAGTCTCTCCGCTTTATATCCTTTACCTCGGCCAATCACCGATCTAATCCACGCCCCTCTCCCTGATCACGCTGCGAGCCCGGGCTCACCCATGCTTGCAGCCAGCCAATCAGTCTCGCTTCCTCAATCCCGGGGCACCTCCGCATACGTGACTCCTTGCATCTATTTCATGGCTCTCCACAGCTCCCCCTTTTTATTTATATATGATGGCGGGGATCGTGCCTGTCTTAGGTTGCCGCCCTCACTCCCTACGCTTACCCGTCATCGGGTGTCCCTCCTGGCTGAGGGGTCCCTGTCTTAGGTTGCTATAGGGTGGGGTCTATAGCTCAATTATAGAGCTATAATTGAGAAAAAATATTACTTTGCCTCCCCCGTCTTTGGAAGGGCCCCATTTGAGTGTGACTTATGTTATTCTCTAGCATCATCTCCAATCACCCTCTGTGCCATCTGGAAAGGAGGAAGCCCTGCTTTCCAATATGTGCACTGATGAATGTAGGTTCTTGGAAATTATCACAGTTTGATAATTAAAGGGAGCCCCTCTCAGCCCATTTGCTCATCTAAAAAGCAGAGCTTAGTTGTAAATTCTAGGACCCAAGTGGCTCTTTATAACACTCACAGGCACATGCTACCTAGCCCCTATGTCCTACCAATGATGGGACAAAGTAGGCCGTCTGGGTATAAAATGAGAAATCAGAGTTATGAGAGAATTCTGATCTTTTTTTAGGTCTTGACCGAGTAATTAGGCTATCTACACATTTAATGAGGCAAGAGATCTAGATTTAGAAATGCGGAACTGGATGGAGGCTTAAAGATTAAAGTCCAACTCTTGCTAAACAAAGTAACTGAGAAAACCAAAACCAAAACAAACAAACAAAAAAAACAAAACAAAACAAAAGTAACTGAGGCTCCATGAAATTAGGTGGTCTGCTTCAGACCACAGAGAGAATATCTAGTGTTGGTGGCTTTCAGGTAATGATTAATATTTCCTATCTTGGAGACTTTACTGACAAGTTTCCATAAATAAAATCATTCTATTAGAAACCCATCAAAACCAAGCAACCTGGTAACCAGCCAACCAATCAAACAACCAGCCAACCAACCAACCAATCTGCTAACCTACTGAAAACTTTTTGTTTACATGTGTCTGAGAACACAATATATGTGCCTCCATAGTCACATAACATAACATAGTGGTTGTGTGGAGAGAGAAGGGGCTATAGCTGAGTACTTTTATGTGTGTCATCAGCACTGTATAGGATATTGAATTTCCTCAGGAGCATTCATTATTCCTTGAGGATCCATGATTAATATGTAGGTATAGATAGCCAGTGAAGTAAGTTTTCAAATGATTTTTTTTTTTTTAAAGATTTTATTTATTTATTTGACAGAGAGAGAGACCACAAGTAGGCAGAGAGGCAGGCAGAGAGAGAGAGAGGAGGAAGCAGGCTCCCTGCTGAGCAGAGAGCCCGATGCGGGACTCGATCCCAGGACCCTGAGATCATGACCTGAGCCGAAGGCAGCGGCGTAACCCACTGAGCCACCCAGGCGCCCTCAAATGATTTTGAAATCCTATTTTGCAACTTCTGTTCACAGTTTTCATTCATGTATGTGTTTTCTCAACATTGCTATAAAATTTTGCATTTCTATAGCTCAACTGGGTCTTATGTTAAAACTGATTCGTTGGAAGTGGGAACATAGAATTTGTAACAGATTAGTACTTACAGTAACTATAATAATAGTTGAATAAAATCAGTAAGAAATTTTAATCTGCACATTTTGAAGGTCAAAGTAACAGCTGGTGTTCAAATAACCTATAATACCATTATCTTAATGTCACTATTTTTCATTTTCGCACGTTTTGGGTTGTACTCAGAAACAAACAAAAATTTGTCTCTTCTGGGTGTATTCTTTTTCCCCTACACCCTATACCTCAAATGAGCACAAAATAACTGATCAACTTTTCTTGTGGTGTAGCTTTTTAAAGATGTGTTAGTATCCATAAAGGTATTATAGTGATAAAAACAACTTACCCCCTGTTAATACTATTCTTCTCATACCAACTGTCTAACATTCTGTAAATTGGTTCAAAACTGGTGCTTCCTTCTCAAGTGTGTCTGGTACCCGGAAGCTGGCACCAGCCTATTTGTTCTGTAAGTCTGCTGGTGCACTTGAACGTCTATCTCCTAGATGGACATATGCTCTATGTAGCCTGCAAATGCTGTGGTCATTCTGAGCCTAACTCTTATGTCCAAGCATTTCCTGGGGCCTGGCATGGCTTTCTCTTTGCCTTTCATTTTTCCAACTCCTGTACCATCCATGAAGCCTTCTCAATTTATAGGCCCATCCATAATTTCCCTAACTCTAACAGTAAGACTAATAATAAATTGCAATAACAAAATATTGTCGAGGAACCCAGACTGAAGAAAAAAGTAACAGCTTAGTTACTAGCTCAAAATCATGCCCCTTCTGTGAATAAATTATGAATAAACAAATTGTATATACACCTCAGCTTTCAAAAATCAACCTCAGTCAGTTGTTTTTTGGAAAACTGTAATACTTTGACCATTTGTCTTTTTGGGTTAAAAGCTGACATACATGTTAAGTGTCTCAAGTTAGAAGGCCTTGAAATAGAGGCTTTTACAACACACTTTGTATAGAAGAGTCAAAAGCTACCTTAGCAAAATCATTCTCGTAAAAACAACTACCATAAACACTTTTTTGAATACCATTACTTAGGCCTTTTCATTATCGAAATGTCTTGACTGATGCATAATCATAAATAATTCATTACTATGGGAAGGAAACCCTAGGGAGAGGGAAGATGTTTCCTTCTCTGTGTCTTTCTTTGTGTGCGTAGTTTTTTTCCTATCAGAGGGGACTTATGGATAGAATAATTTAATCTGATATATTCTTGTTTCAGAGTGATTAATTTATGAAGAAATCAATAAATCCAAATTGGTCTATCTTGAACCACTGTCTGAACACATGGAGGAACAGGAGAGAACACTGTGCTGGTGGTTGAGGGGCTGAAGCAAAGAAGAACAGGGAAGAGAGAGAGTAGCCCTCTGGAAGAAACTTCTATCTTGTTGATTCTAGTAAGAATTTTGTGATTCTTCCACCACCACCCTCTGTTTCCCCCAAACAAACAACACTTTAAACTCTCTTTCCTCTCTTCTTGAATTGGTATATTTACTGTGATAAAGCTATCTTTTTTTACACTGTAGGTGTAGAAGCACAGCACAATATAATTTAAAGCTATGGAAGAGATCATTATTTAAGACTTAGAATGAAGGCTTTGAACACTGATTACTGATGGCTCCGTTATCTTTGAAGTTTCTTTGTCTTACAGAGGAAATGTTGATTCATGTTGTAGAGTGAGAATGATGTGCATCATGTGCTATTGTACATTTCCAGTTTCCTGGTGAGGGTTGAAGCTCTCAGGGTGCTTAGAATCATCTAGTTCAGACAGATTACAAGATGAAAACAAAAATGGTTGCTGGGTAGGAGGGAAGTGAAGGTGAGTGATAAACCACATGTAGGGGCAAGAATCAAGATGGAAGATAAATTCACTTGTGACATGTAGATTGATGTAAATTGCTTGAAAATATTGACCACAAGCTATTAGAAAGTGTAACAGTGAGTTGGTACTCTCCAACTTTGGATCTTAATCTTTCATTTACATTACACTGGCATAAATGGACCTTGAAAGGATTGAGCTTCTATGTTTGGCTTATTTTATCTTCATTACATCTGAAATAATTGGTGAAATGTACTTCCACTCCTCAACTGAAACACACTAAATATTTCATATATTCTACATTTGAAATGGAAGGACCCACATGAATTCTAAGGAAACAGATCCTGGATCATTTCCAAAAAGTGATAATAACAACATTATGTGATCATTATAGTCATTGTAAATAGAAGTATGATAAATGCAACAGCTGCTTGAATGAACTTAGGACTGTTACATTTTATTAATGAGGGAAATGGTTCATTGTAGCATTTGGAATAATGTAATCTCTGCTTGGTTGTGACCTGTTAATTGATCAGAAAATCTAAGCAGAGTAAATCTAAATAGTATCTTCCTACACAGTAATTTAAAAACCACTTGTTTCCCATACTGTCTCTGATTATTGATTTCAATATATAACAGGATGTGGGACCATTTAAATGACTTTCCATTAGGCATCATTAGCCAGATATTAGGTGCCAGGGTTCATCCAGAGACATTACTCTCTGGAGAGTATCCTGATGCCATGGCTGTTAGAATGCACTTCCAAATGATATTCAGACTTTCTTTTTTTTTTTTTTTTTTGGCAACTTCTGTATGTAACTTTATTCAGACAAATGCATCATTATTCATGGTATTACTACAGCAATTTTGATATACTAGTTTGGCTGGACCTTTATTATAATTTACATGTTATATATAACTTACAGAACATTATAACAGTAAAAATTGTACACGTTAAAACTAGTGAAAAGTATGAGTCAAAATTTTGTGTATTTTGAAAGGAGTAGGAACAAATGGCCTTCCATCTTGTTTCCATAGTCAGTCAGTAAACTATCTCAATAATGCTCAGCCTAAACATGAGCACCTCTAGGGCTGACAATTGCATATACTGCTGAGAACAAAACTAGGACCATACACTCACAGACGAGAAGGGGCAGGCTAAGTGTCTCCTACTTGAGCAACTAGATTGTTTTCATTCCCAAACATGAAGTTGACTTAGCCCTGTTTTAAGTTCCCCAATCAGTCTCTGTGTCCTGAGGCAAGTGGATGAAAAGATGATGGATTGGTCATTATTTTGAATCATCTTTCTTCTTGTACTTCTACTCTCCATTTAAAACACGAGCGCTGATGACCTCAAATTGACTGTTTTTACTTTAAACAGGACATTAGGATCACATAGTGCATCTTTTTAAAAAAGCATTAAGTGAACAAATGCTTTCACCACTGTGAAAACAAAGAGGGTATATAGATAATTTAATGAGAATCCTATATTCCTTTAGTATTGAGTTCCTTTTGTTCTAGTCCTGCTGGATGTTGGCCCTGGGCAGGTCTTAAATCCTGCTGTGCACCGGAAGTGCTTCCTGTGGCTTCCCACCCTGGCTCTTCTCTGAGTGCTCTGCGAGCTCTACAGTTTAATCATCACAGCAATCTCCCGAGGTATGTGTTACTGTGATCTTGTCAATATCTTAAATAAAAATTGATATATCAATTTCAGTTGCTCATCTTTCATATTAAGAGCTATTTGTCTTTCTTTTTTTGTAAACTGCTCAATTTCTCTACTTTTTTTCTATTCGATTTTTTTCTTCTCAGCCTCTGGGAGCTCTTTATATGTTAATGAGATGAGTGTGGTATGTTATATTAGTGGCAAATATTTTCTAAATTTATTTGTCTTTTGACTTGGCTTATTTTCTTTTGCTATGCAGATATGTTTTTTGTGGACTATGTAATAAGATGTATCGATATTTTATTCTGTGGCACCATGGGCTTCCTTTAATGTAAAGTTAAAACATGTGAAAAAACACCTGTGCAGAAGATGCATAAAAAGCATAGGTTTTAACCTGCTCTAATGTGTATTATATTTTCCCCAAAGAAATTGATTTCTGCACAGTGTGTGACTTGAAACTGCCAAGAAGGTTAATGCCCTAGGCCTTGGCTACAAAGTAGGATTTAAGCCTGTAGAGTTATAAAGCCAAAAGATATTTATCATGGATTTTGGAAGGTGCCCCCCGCTCCCCCCGGGAATTATTCTGCATTATGGCTAAGCTTCCAGCCAAATGTTCTTGTGGGGAGCAAAAGATGTAGGGAAAAAAAAAATAGGCAGTTTAGAGAGCAATCTGCCAGCAGAAACTGAATCCTATCTTAACAAAAGCCTTTATGAGAGGTTTCAAGTAGACCTGTTTTATTGATGAAAAGCCAAGACTCCTCTCCAGATAATAATAACTATAAAAAGTGCTTTGCATACACTTAAAATATAATCCTCACAACAACTTGATGAGTAGGTAACATTAGAATCTTTATTCTGTAGACAATATGAGGTTTATAAATGTTCAGTAACCTACCCAAGGTTACACAGCTAGGAGTGAGAGACAAAATGAGAGCCTAACATAAATCTCATCCAATTCCGAAGACCAGGATCTTAGGTACAACCCTAGCTACCTACAGAGGCTAGCTTAACTTTTTGAGGCTACATTGCCCTTAACCAGGTAATTGAGTTTTGAAGGCAAAGCATGACTATCTTTATATCTACTGGTGGCATCAAAATTCCCTGAGATTTTTTTTTCTTCATTGGTTTTCAAATAGTAATAAAAAAGGTGCTATGGCAGCATCATATTCAAGTCTGAGTTATTGTGAGCTGTGGAGACAGCCACTGTTTTATTCATGTTTATGTTCCTAGCATCTGGCACAGTGCCTGGCATAGATACAGTCAATGGTGTCTGCTAAATGAATGTATGAATGAATACGTTCTCTCCTCATTATTCTCCTACTTATATAATTGATTATTTGCTTTCTAATTTATTTTTTGACTAGTTAATACATTTACATGGTCCAAAGACACAGAAGAGTATGCAGTAACCCTTTTGATCTCTCCAGCTATGGTTCCCATCTACCCAGCTCCCCTCTCCACAGGCAACCTTATTATTGGTTTCTTGTGTATTCATGCATCAATTTCAAGCATATTTAACCCCAAATCAATATAATCCCTTTAACACAATCTGATTCTCTTTTTTTTAAGATTTTATTTATTTATTTGACAGAGAGAAGTCACAAGTAGACAGAGAGGCAGGCAGAGAGAGAGAAGCAGGCTCCCTGCTGAGCAGAGAGCCCAATGCGGGGCTCAATCCCAGGACCCTGGGATCATGACCTGAGCTGAAGGCAGCGGCTTAACCCACTGAGCCACCCAGGTGCCCTGAACACAATCTGGTTCTTAAAAACACATATATTCATTATCAATATGAAAAGGCTTATTGAAAATTTGAAACATGTTAGAAAAGCAGAAAAAGGTCTAATATCTAGATAATCCATTAGAAACATTTTGGAGAATTTTTCTCCATCTGAGGGATCATTAGCTACCTTTAGTTACTCTGCTTCATGCTGCTATCCCTGACTTTAAGCCTGACCCACGTGTTAACAAGGACACGTGTTAACAAGGAAAGCCTAAATAGCACACTCTGGTAAAGTTTCAGCTGGATTGCTCCTAACTCTACCTGCTGCTATAGACAGGGCATTTTAAGGGGACACATAGGAGGCCACTATAAAATGATGACTTCTAGGGACTGAAGGGTCTCGTTTTCTGACATAAACCATGGCAGGATAAGGACATGAAAGCCCCAGTTAAGTATTTAACTGCAGGCATCTTGAGGGGGAACTTTGGCAAAATCTATTCACATCTGCAGAGATTGAGTCAGGAAGGATGGAGATTGGAACGGCTATATGCAGAGAACAAGAACAACGTACAGTTAGCTTGTCGGCTCTAATACGTGAAAATTCTGAGTCTCTGTGGCAGAGCATATATCAGTGAGGATATATGTGAAATGGAGAGATGTACCAGTGGTGAACTTTGCACAATGACAGAAACGGAGAATACCGACCAAACCCAAATCTTCAGTTTGTATTTTTAAGCCAAGGGCCACCACAGGCGAGGGGCTTCATTCGTGTTCTAATTGGAGGGACTGGTAATTTACGCCCTAGCTCTAGTATAAATACATTGGGATAGTTGATGCAGTTACTGTGTGTGTGTGTGTGTGTGTGTGTGTGTGTGTGTGAACCCACACATACAGAACTTTAGTACATTTGACATTTCCCAGGGGTTGAACCAATTTTCAACCCATCACTTTTTTTGTTTGGTTTGTTGTTTTCAAGATCAGGATTAAAAATCTACTCATGTGTGGCTCAGAAAGGTGGTTAGATCCCGGGAATTCAAACACAATTGTGGTTAACCTGAGCCCAGAGTAGACAGAACCAGGTAAGCTGCAGCCCTTATCTGGTATCTGAAGACAGTAGAGCTCTGTCTGGAAATTCCACAACCACACAGGCATTCTCCAAGGTTCTGTCTGGTAAAGCTTTTCTCTTAACTTTCAGCTTCAATGAATTGAGACTAATATGTTCAGTGAAAAGAGCTAAGACATTCTTACTGTAAGTCAGAGTGTAGAAAATATCCATGCAGTAAATTCACAACAGGAATGTTACAAAGTAATTGCTTCCACTCCCCTACCCATTGCCCCAGCTCTGTGGTGGTTGATTTATTCCTCTGCCACATTAACCCATTAACAAGGTGGAGAAGGCTGGGACTCCATGGCCTTAGAAAGCACCTGGCGCATAGTACCTGTTCACTAAATATTTGTTGAGTAGATATTGAATACATCTGCATTTTAAAAAAAGAAAAAAGGACAGTGAAGAAGCTGCAGCTTCTTGCATACTTATCTCATTCTACCCACTCTTGAATTACTTGAAATCTAGAGACTGAGCTATGCTTATCTTCAATGACTGTGCCTCCCACATTCCAGGAGGTAAGAATAATGTGGGGCTCTTGTTACCTAGAGAGTCTGATTCAGTAAGTTTGGATCGGGCTTCAAGGACTGAAAAATAAGTGTTATGGATGATTCTTCGTATCAGGTAAGTTTGGGAAACTTCTCTAGAGCCCTGAGCAGAGTACCGTACACATGTAAGTGCTCAGTAAATATCTGTTAAGTAAATTCAGCTACCGATGGCAGCCCCATATATACATATATAAAAGAAAACAGTGTCAGGTTTACTCCTGACTTTGAACACACAACAGTATTGCAGGAGTAGTTTAATGAGACTCTCCTGGAAGATGATGATTTGAATGTGGGAACAATAATTCAAATCTGGACAAACATCCTTTCTATTGTATAGCACATGGGCTCAGTCATGGAAAATGGAATAGGTACAAAGCATCTCATTTAAAATTTCATTCAGAAATGTTCAGATGAAGTTGTTTATTTCCTTGTAAGACTAGCAGTCATAGTGGAAATAATTAAACTGTTCATTTTCTTTTTCTTTCTTTTTAAAAAAATATTTTGTATATTTATTTGACAGAGAGACACAGTGAGAGAAGGAACATAAGCAGGAGGAGTAGGAGAGGGAGAAGCAGGCTTCCCACTGAGCAGGGACCCCAATGTGGAGCTCCATCCCAGGATCCTGGGATCATGACCTGAGCTGAAGACAGACCGGTAACGACTGAGCCATTCAGGCACCCCTAACTGTTCATTTTTTAAAGGGAACCTCTGAGTTCTCATTCATTAGCCCTCACCACTCCACTTCCTTAAAATATGTAGCTTAAGAAGCAAAAGCAATTTACCACCCAGAATATCACCTCATGGTATGTGGAAAGAATTGAAGACACACTTAGAAAGAAAATGTTGAGAAGATCACTTTGCCATTTGGTTTTGATATACTGGATTTTACTCTTCTTTTGTATAGCCATCTGCCATTTTTTTCCTGGTTAGGCATCTTTTCTTTACAGCAAGAGTCTGCACACTGCCTTCTCTTTTTGTGTGCTTTGATTTCTATTTGCTCCTACCAATGACCCAACTTTCTCCCTACAACTGAATTGTAAGAGGGACTCTGACAGGTCCCTCTCACCTCCATTTTCTTTTGTTATTGTTGGTTTAGAAAGGACTTTCAAACCAGTCTTCTTTCTAGGTGGTTGGGAGACTTACAGACTAATTGCCCTTTCCTCATTATCTTTGTGGTCCAAACACTTCGGGCTGAGGGCACCAAGTCCTAGATTAGAACATAGCCCTATCTGTATGTGAAGTGCCCAAGGGGATGGGAACAATTAGAAGGCATGGAGGGGGTGGGGGTGGAGAATTCTGAGGCTTGGTTACTCTGGGATGTCTTTGTACTATATTTCATTCCTTCTTTAGTTGTAAATAATAATTTAAAGGGCATTTTCTTGGCAAATATATTTCTCTATTATTGTAGTATTTATATACATATGAATTTTTCCCTAAAATTCACATGCAGGTCCTTAAAGTACTACATGTATAATCTAAAAATGATGTTAAGTAAATAATATTACCAACCCCACAGGTAACGTAGACATAATAGGGCAGATATCCATGAAGTATTCTGGATTTCACTGTTGACTTTCCTTTTCTTCTTATTCCTTCTTGACCTTTCCCTATGCCTGGGAGGACCGTCTCACATTAATGTTTGCAAGTCCAAAGCAGAATTAGTGGGGTGTCAATAATGCATTTGAGCTAAATGCTTCAAAGACCGAGGAGACAGAGACAGTTATGAGACAGGGACAGGAGAAGCATGGAGCTAATGTTAACGGACAATAGCAGCTGTACCAGGCTGGGGAAGGGACCACGTCTACTGCCAGCCACCATCTTCTGGAAAGCTGGCTGCACTTGGCACAAGCCCAATTCTTCAGACTTTGTGAGCCCCCCCCCCCCCACCCCCCACAGAGCCAGCCTACAATTTTGTCTTAGTTCTTTTAATTCTCTCTATGCCTTGCCCTCCTACAGAGTCCACACATGCTGCCTCAGTCTTGGCCAGATTAGCTTGGGTGCAAAGCCCCATCCTATTTCAGTTACGTGTTTTTTAAAATCCTCAGATTTCAAACACTGCCTAGATTTTAATAACTCTCCTGAGAGAGGGGTCCAATTAGGGAGTGCTCAGCCTCCCACTGTGTCCCTGGTTCTCCCTCTCCATCCCTTCTTGGGTGCCACTGGAAAAAGCAAACACTTTTTCCTCTGTCTTGTATCTTCTCTGCACGGTCAGCCTCTGAGGTGTATCAGTGGGTCTCTTTGTGAGCTAGGGATGGTTTTACCTTAGAAGTGGGATCTGAAATCAGCTTCAACCTTCAGGGATTAGTCAAAGCATTCCCTTCCTACGGAAGCATCTTTAATTGGTATTAAATGATGGTATGAGAAAATGTTTAACAGGGATGAGGAAGCAGCACAGGGATGAGACACCGTAAAAGGATATTGAAGTTAGAGTAAAGTGAGCAATGAAAAAGGTTAAGAACCAATGACTCACACTATTAAATAAAATATATAGCTATAAAAGAGATGGATATGAAGGCTATGGGGAGGAAGAGATGCATTTTTCACTTTCTTAGTCTCCGTTAATTCCACAGACTAACTTTGCTCTCCTCTCATCTCTTCAAGCTTCTCCAAACATCTCCCCTCCCCTCCTTTTAAAAACTAGGCTATTTGCCTAGATAACAATCTAAATTCGAGAAATCAAGTATTTTTCTATATTGGAATATAGGTGGACTTTTAATATTTTTAAGATGATAGTGAGTGAATGTGAACTTTGAAATGGTACACAATTCAGGTATTAAAAAAGATTTGTTCTAGAAATGTAAGTTGAACAGAACCAGTGACAGATGGCTCAGCATCAGGGAAAGGTATTAAATGCATCTTTAATTGGTGTTAAATACCTCCCTCTCCTGGAGGGAGCGGAGGAGAAAGGAGTCACTGAAATGACTTGATTGTCTGAACACTGCCATGGTGCCTTTTTGTTTATCAAGATGGCATATGTTTTTCTCATCATTAAATGTCCACCAAATTGTGTTGAAACCTGGAAGAAGATTATAAACCAGAACCTGGAGTGTGTAGGAAATACACGGGGGTGGAGAAACCAGCTTGGATTCTGATCCTAGCTCTGTCACAGATGGTGAGGCCTTTGGTAAACCAGTAAACTAGTCTCTGGTACTCGAGGTTTTTCATCTCTAAGTTGGTAAAATCCCTGCCTCCCTCTCTCAGGGGGCCACTGAGCACTGGGGGTGGTCAAATACTGTGAGCTCTTTAGTTTACGAAATGTTTCCCTTCAAATGTGCCCATGATGGGTAATCAAAACTCTGAAACGCTGGATATAAAAGGCGAATTCAGTAGCCCCGACAGCTCAACTCTGCGTTGCTCCAAGTTTATATAAAATGATACACATTTAGGGTTTTAGTTATAAATGTTCAGAATAACTTTGTGGCCACGTATTTAAGATCAAACAGAAAAGTTTGGAAATAAAATGAGCTGGATTTTCCAATGGTGGGTGAATGTTAAAGTTTTCTCTTTGTTTAGTTCTTCAATTATGTCCTTACTTAAAGTCTCCTTTTCAGTATTTTGTTCTCCTAGGCTGCCAGCCGTCAAGGTCTTTTTACCTTTTGAAAAGAAGTACTGATAATTGACAATGAGAGCTATGGATCCAATGATTACTAAGGAACTAGGATTTGTTTCTTCTTGCCTTGGTAAAATCATAATCTCAGATTAAGTATATTAAGTCATTGTTATAATTATAGAGTTTTTTTTTTTTTTTTTTAAATCTAGCTCTCTGATGATCCAAATAAAGCCAGAAAAAAATCTGATAGGCAATATGTTTTTAGGGAAGAAATTCTCAGCAGAGACATTTCCATTTAAGGATAATTAACATTAATCTGTACAAAAGTAAATGGCAAAGATTATTAATTTATTTTCATTGTATTTCAGTTTTTCTAAGACGAGCAAGAACTGTGGAATTTGCTTTTATTAAAAAAGATGGACATACTTTACCTTTTATTATTTAAAACTGTACTTGATAGTGTATCTGGAAATGAACAGTATGTCATGGACCAGATGCTGGCAGCAAAATAACATTTCTACATGTCTGCAAATATTAAAACCACAGATTAGAAAATGGTCTTGAAAATTCTAGAGTTATTATTTCTCATAAAAATTATGAAAAGGAATTAAATTAGCATCTTACTTAAATGCAAACCAAAAATTTTTAGTAACACCTGCCAAGACACAATATTATAAAGGGAAGCATTTTCATTTAAGGGCTTATTATTTTGTTCTGCAGAACCAATCTTGGGTGACTATTTACCACAATTCTTTTGGAGACATTCTTTCAACAAATCAAGCAAAACAGGAGGTACACAGGATAGTCCATAAGAACTACTCAGAAACACTTAAATAATAACACTTTATTAGGTCCTACCAGAAAATAATAGAATGTTCTCACCAAAATAGAAACACTTGGGCTCTGATCCAAGTTCAGTCCTTCATTATCTAATGCTTTGTAATGAGGGTAATGCATGCTCTCAGAACGCTTCAGTTCCTATAGAAGTATACACAAAGAGTAAACTGTCAAATTACAGAACAGTAGATGATGCAGGGTATAGAAATATCCAACCACCATCATTAAGCAAAAAAAGCTATATATTTAAGTGAATATACCAAGTGTTTATTAGGCGAATATTATGTTTAGTTTTCAGTTCTTAAAGAGCTGGAAGGGCTTAAGTAGGGCTTAATATAGCAATGGTTAAACAGGGAAGTTAGGACATTTAGGGTCATTTTTTTTTAATGATTTTTTTTAAAAGATTTTATTCATTTGACAGAGATCACAAGTAGGCAGAGAGGCAGGCAGAGAGAGAGAGGAAGGGAAGCAGGCTCCCCACTGAGCAGGGAGCCCAATGCAGGGCTCAATCCCAGGACCCTGAGATCATGACCTGAGCCGAAGGCAGAGGCTTTAACCCACTGAGCCACCCAGGCGCCCCTTGATGATGTTTTTCATTGAAGTTTAATATATATATTTAAATACAAGTAAGACTCCTCAGGACCAAAATATACCAGGGCACACTATCTCTTGTGGAAGATAAAAATTTCACATGCCACACTCTTTACTATGCCTTCAAGAAATACTAGGAAAATTCTTTGCAATTTCCTCAGCTTATTTGTAAGGAACACATGGACCCTAGTTAGGGGAGGTCCCACTGATACAGTAGCTACTTAAAATGTGTGTTTCTGGGGCGCCTGGGTGGCTCGGTCATTAAGCGTTTGCCTTAGGCTTAGGTCATGATCCCAGGGTCCTGGGATTGAGCCCTGCATCAGACTCCCTGCTCAGTGGGAAGCCTGCTTCTCCCTCTCCCACTCCCTCTGCTTCTGTTCCCTGTCTCGTTGTGTCTCTCTCTGTCAAATAAATGAATAAAATCTTTAAATAAAATGTGTGTTTCTGTGATAGTTGCTTGAGAAGCTACAGGTGAAGTGTGCTTTACAGTTTACAGGTGAAGTTTTCGGAATCATTGATAATGGATAATAACAGAATACAAAAGCTTGAAGAAGATTTAGCTACTATCTAGGGTAACACCCTTCTCCCCTCTTTCTGTTCTTCACATATACTTTTTTACAATTCCCCTCTCCCCCCAGAAGAGCACACAGAAATTGAAGGGATTAAGTGATTGTCTGCAGATTACAGAAGTCATCAGAAGCAGAGCTGAAACTAGGACCACAGTCTTCTCATTTGGAGGCCAGGCCCTTTTCCTTACAGCTCTCTGCTCCAGTAATGAAGTTCATGGCCACACAGCAGTATTTCCCAGCAGGGTTTTGGCACGAATTGCCCATGCTCACTTATACTCTTCCCCAGAGTGTGCAAAGACCTCTACATAGAAGTTGCATTTCCTTTTTTCATGCAGTGTAGTTCAGATGTTAGACGTCATGTGGGATCATCATAGGAATTACTGAGCTGTGTAGTCTTCTAGAACTTCACTTTTCTTCCTTCCTTAATCAGTGCTTCTCAAGCTCTCTGGTTATTATCTGGTCACTATCATTGTTGTTATTTTTAAAATTGTCAGTGTTCTTGCCACAGCTGAGTTCTAGGACATTTGAACTTGTTTATAGCCCCCTGAAGGAGTCGTGGCTACTGATCATGTCCTTGGCCATACAGCAGCATCAACTTGCTATAAGTCTCTAATTGTTTGCCCTCAACTTCTGCACTTGACAAGTTGGGGGAAAGTAGCAAATAGTTTGCGAACCAGCCCTCCTCCAGGACCACACTCTGAGTACTATAGGTCTAAGAGATTCTCTTATAAATAAGACGTCCCCAAGTAACACAGAAAGGACTCCAGCATTCTCTCTTGCATCAAGTTCCTCCCTACCCTCACTTTGTATTCAGCAGATGGCATTAATTTCTCCTTGAAAAAGCAGGAGCTATCAACAAGGGGCCTTCTTTGGGGCACCCGGGTGGCTCCGCTGGTTAAGCGTCTGCCTTCGGCTTGTGTCAGGATCCCGGGCACCTGGATCGAGCCCTGTATCAGGCCTGCTTCTCCCTCTCCCTCTGCCTGCCACTCTGCCTACTTGAGCTCTCTATTCGGTCAGATAGATAGATAGATAGATAAAGTCTTTAAAAAAGGAGGGCCCTCTTCTTCTCATGCTCCCTAACCCCAGATTATTTTTCTAGATAACTAAACTTCTAGATAAATATCCTCTCTCACCTTAAAGAGGGAGGTATCCTTCCTTCCTTCCTTCCTTTCTTCCTTTTTAAAAAAGATTTTATTTCTTTATTTGACAGGGAGAGAAAGAGAGAGAGATCACAAATAGGCAGAGAGGCAGGCAGAGAGCTGAAGGCAGAGGCTTAACCCACTGAGCCACCCAGGGGCCCCTGTAGGTGTCCTTCCTTAAATCTAGCTTGGTAGGGTGATTAAGAACATTTTCTCTGGAGCCAGGCTTCCAAGATTTAGGCCCCAATATTTTCTCTACAAGCTGTGTAATTTTCAGCTGTGGGATCTTGCACTTGCATTTCTTTATCTGCAGAGACCTTAAAATAGCACCAGTATGTAAGTACTCAGTACGTGTTAGCTATTATAATATTCAAGACTAACATTGTCCTCTGAGCTCTGGATCTGTTCCCCAATCTATTCCTCATGGGCCCAATGCTATTGATAACAGCCTTTTCCCCTGGTAACTTCAGTCTGCCATGCCTGTGATCTTTCATGCTTTGTATTCACATTTAATGCCTCCCCCAACCTTTTATAGTTACTCTTTCAGAATAGAAAATCTAGACTTAGTTCTTCTGCTTCCTTACTTCTCATTTGTTCTTTTTTCCCTCTCATTCATTTAAGAAGTTCAGAGTGTTAAAGAAGGTAAAGTGTGTGTTTTGTTTTGTTTTGAGAGGGAGAGAGAGAGAAAGAGAGAGAGAGAGAGAGAGAGAGATGGCAAGAGGGCTGGGGAGGAGCGGGGGAGAGAGAAAGAATCCCAAGCGGACTCCATGCTAAGCACGAAGTCCAAAGTTTGGCCCAATCTCATGACCCTGTGATCATGATCTGAGCTGAAAGCAAGAGTCAGAGGTTTAACCCACTGTATCACCCAGGTGCCCCAGAAGGAATATGGGATATTTAAATCACAACAGCTAGACGTGGATCCTGGCCTCAGAGTGAAGAAAATCAGTTGCATTAGACACACATCTAGGAGGACCTGCTTAAGAAAATCAATCCCTTTGATGAGGTGCTCAGCGTCTGGCACAACTGTCTCCTGGGCATCATTAGTAGCTTCAGGCTGAGTCTCCTTCCCAGTGCTCCAGTTAGCTGGAATGAGGTTAACATGCTTGGGGGCAGATAACTTTGTTGTTCATGACTTGTCCAATAAGACGGGATTCAAATTTCAGAGGTATTGACTTGCACCTTGGAAAAATCACTCTTACTTGGAGTTTTTGACATAAAACTGTCTTGAACCCTTCTAGAGACTCAAAAATTTTCTTGGACAACCTTTCGACTATGATGGAGGCTTTTCTGACAGTCCACAGCAGCACAAAGCAGTTTGAGAAAGGTGAGCCTAGTCATTGTCTGCCCAACACAACTATGAGGACAGACCCATGATTGATACCCAAGAAAGAGACAGACCTATACGCTCAAAGACTGCTGTGGAAGCCATTTGTTGCTTCTCATTGCTACTTACATCTCTGATCTTTCACTGGAAACATTTTTATTGTGCCTGAAGAACAACTTTTAATATTCATTCGCTGATAACAAATTTTCTGGTCTTATTTCTCTGAAAATATTTTCATTTTACATTCATTTGTGAAAGGTATTTTTATAGTACATAGAATTATAGGTTAACAGGAACTTTTTTTAACCACTTAAATACATTATTTTATTTTCTTCCAGCTTCTATTGCTAGTTCTTATATTAAGAAATAAACTGTCAGTCTAATTGTGGCTTTTAAAAAGATGATCAGTTGTTTCTCTTTAGTTGCTTTAAACATCTTTCTCTTTGTCTTGGCAGTTTTATTTTGATGTGTTTTGAAAAAAAACTTTTTAGATTTATTCTATTTGGGATTTGTAATTCTACTTCAGTTTTTGGCTTGATGTTTTAATCAGTTTTAGAACATTCTCTTTGTCAACACCTCTTAAAATACTGTTTTTAACTCACTCGTCTTCTCTCCTAATAGAACCCATTTACAGCTTTCCACTGGGTCTTCTATGTCTTTTCCCTCTCTTCCCGATTTTTTCATCCTTCTTGAGTTTCTATAGTTTATCTGAATAATTTCTTCTTACTTATTTTCCAGTTCACTAATTCCTTTTGCAACTATGCTCAATCTTCTACTAAATCCATTCATTAAATTCTGCATTTTGGTGTTTGTATTTTGAAGGTTAGAATTCCCATTTCTTTCTTTTTTGTAGTTTCCAGAACTCCACAAAAATTCTCAGTTTTATCTTTCATCTCTTTCAATATAAAACCTTAGTTATTTTAAAGTCTATGTCTGATAAAAATATTTGACCGAAGCCTCCATGGGTGCAAATATTGTCCCCTCCTTCTTTTCTTACAGATTTCAATCATGTTGCTTTAGCTCCTTGTGTACCATGTTATCTAAAAACAATTTTATTGAAGTATGATATTCAAGCAGAATAGTGTACATATATATGTACAACATATTAAATTGCTACAAATGATGCCTATCTATGTAACTTGTACTTAGATTAAGAATCATAGCATTACCAACATCCAGAAGCCCCCTTTGAACCTTTCTAGAAATTATTTCTGCATTTTTTCCTCCTCCACCCACCCAAGAATAACTACTATTCTGTTGTCTCATGGTACTGATGAGTTTTGGCCTAATTTTTGGACTTTATATGAATGAAATAATGAAGTATGTATTTTTTGGGTGGGTTTTATCTTTTTTTTTTTTTTTTTACTTAACATATCTGTGAGCTTCATCAGTATTATTTTATGTAGTAGCTGTCCTCTGTTCATTTCCACTGCTATTTCATATTCTATTGTGTGAATTTGTCATAATTTCTTTAGCATTCAATTGTTTATAGTTTTCAGTTAGGGTCTTTAACAAGCAGTGTGGCTAAGAATATCCTTATATTTGTATTTTGATGAATACATGTACTGCCCAGTTACTTTTGATTGCCAGGTACTGTGTTAACAAAATATTTTGGTAGGAGTTATAGAAAAATTTGACACTTGGGATATTATCTTTCTCTAGAGAAAATTTACATTTGCTTCTGCTTAGAACAACCTTAATCTAAAAACTGGAATGATTCTTTTTTTTTTTTTTCTTTAAAGATTTTATTTATTTATTTATTTGACAGACAAATCACAAGGAAGCAGAGAGGCAGGCAGAGAGAGAGAGAGAGGGAAGCAGGCTCCCCGCTGAGCAGAGAGCCCGATGTGGGGCCCGATCTCAGGACCCTGAGACCATGACCTGAGCCGAAGGCAGAGGCATTAACCCACTGAGCCACCCAGGCGCCCCAAAACTGGAATGATTCTTAATCTAAAAACTGGATGAGTTCTTGTCCCTGTAAGGGCCTGGCCATAACTGGGACACTCTGGTGTTTAGAGTACTGGACTTTGTGGGTCCTAACTCAAAGTTAGAACCCCATACCTGATCCCACAGAACTCTCCTTTCTAAAACTCCTTTTCTTTCTTGCTTTATATTTCTCAACTGGCTCATTTCTAGTTGCCTGCTACTTCTCTGGTCACCATGTCTCAGCTTTTTCAATCTCATACATTTTCTGTGAGTGAGTCATATGCATGACTTAAGGAGCCACCAGTACACTCAAGCCGACAAGATCCTTTCTTCTGAACTCCAGAACAGTATTCAGTATTTTCTCCTGCTTCTTGTATGTTTCCAGTAGATGTCTTATGGAGTTTCAAACTCAATGTATCCAAATGGAAATCATTTCAGGAAATGGTCTGGTCATCTCCTTCACTGTCCAAACCAGGGAGTCATCTTAAACTCCTTTTTCTTTCTCATTTCCCTCATTCCATCAGTCTCCAATTCCATAGATTTTGGCTTTAAATACACATACAACTTTATGTTTTAAAAAAATACTTGAGCTCAAATACTACATGTTTGGCCATGAGATTCACAAAGCAATAAAACAAATGAGAAGATACTTGGGAGGTATTCAGATGGCAAGGATGGTACTTTATGAGCCTTCTGTAGCATTCATGGGATGGTTCACACTATACTAAACCTCTCAGAATGCTGCTCTTTAGTGTCTAGTCAAAGAACCAGTTTCCATATCCTTCTGCCCACGTATTCTATTAAAATATATACCCATCTCCTAGGCATACATTATTCTTACTGTCCACCCCATCTGAGTCACCAACTCAATGGAATGCATATTTCAAAGCCTGAAAATAACAATTTATGCATAACTTGTAGATCCATGTGTGGAAGGTAGCCTGTGTGTTGATGAAGTCTTTCTCTATTTCTCCTTTGCCTTTCCTAAATTCTCACCATGCTCACCATGGTTAAGTGTAGTTACCATTTGCCATGATACAAGTTATTATAATTGACTATATTCCCTATGCTGTATTTTTCATCCTCATAGCTTATTTATTTTATAACTGGAACTTTGTATCTCTTTATCCCCATCCCCATCACCTAGTTCACTATTCTCCCAATCCCCTGCCCTCCGGCAACCAGTGGATTGTTCTCTGTATTTATGATTATATTTTTATTGATGTATGTTTGTTTTTTATATTTCACATGTAAGTGAAATCTTATATCATTTGTCTTTCCCTGACTTACTTCACTTACTTAATAGCCTCTAGGTCAATCCATGTTGTCACAAATGGCAAGATCTCATTCTTTTTAATGGTTGAATAATATTCCATGTTATATATAGCACCTCTTGTTTATCCATACATTTATTGATGGACACTGAGGTTGCTTCCATATCTTGGCTATTGTAAATAATGCAGTAAATATAGGAGTTCCTATATTTTTTTGAATTATCATTTTCATTTTCTTTGAGTAAATACCCAGTAGTGGAATTACTGGATTAAATGGTATTTCTTTTTTCTTTTTTAGTTTTTGAGAAATCTCTATACTGTTTTCCATAGTGGCCACACCAATTTACATTCTCACTAGTAACATACCAGGGTAACCTTTCTCCACATCCATGTCAACACTTGTTATTTCTTGTCTTTTCAGTTTTAGCCATTTTGACAGGTGTAAGGTAATACCTCATTATGGTTTTGACTTGGATTTCCCTGGCGATTAGAGACGTTCAGCATCTTTTTATGTGCCTTTGACCATCTGTATGTCTTCTTTGGAAAAATATCTATTCAGATTCTCTGCTCAATCTTTAATTGGATTGTTTATTCTTTTGGCATTGAGTTATAGAATTTCTTTATGTATTTTGGATATTAATGCCTTATCTGATGGACTGTTTGCAAATAAGTCACTGTATAATAAGCTGGCTTTTTGTTTTGTTGATGGTTTCTTTCACTACACAAAAGCTTTCTTTTTTGATGTAGTTCTGATAGCATATTTTTGCTTTTGTTTCTTTTGCCTGAGGAAACATATCCAAAATTTGTTGCTAAGGCTGATGTCCAAAAGATTATTGGTTATGTTTAAGGTCTTTTATGGTTTTACATTTCATATTTGATCTTTTAATCCATTTTGAATTTTTGTGAATGAGGTAGGAAAGTGTCCAGGTTAACTCTTTTGCATGTTGCTTTCCATTGTCCCAACACCATTTATTGAAAAGACTGTGTTTTCCCTATTATTTTTGCCTCCTTTGTTGTAAATTAATTGAACATATAAATGTGGGTTTATTCCTGGGATCTCTATCCTGTTCCTGATCTATGTGTCTATTTTTGTGCCACTACCATACTGTTTTGATTACTATAGCTTTGTGATATATCTTAAAATCTGAGATTATGATACCTTCAGTTTTGTTTTTCTTTTTCAAGATTGGTTTGGCTATTTGGGATCTTTTGTAATTCCATACAAATTTTAGGATTATTTGTTCAGTTCTGTGAAAAATACTATTGGTATTTTGATAAGATTTGCATGAATTGATAGGTTCCTTTGGGTAGTATAGTCATTTTGACAATATTAATTCTTCCAATCCATGAGCATGGTATAGTTCTCCATTTGTTTGTGTCATCTTTAATTTCTTACATCATTGTCTTATAGTATTTAGTCTATAGATCTTTCATCTCCTCTAATTTATTATAATTAAAATATAAATTATAAATAAATTTAAAAATATTTTATTCTCTGATAAAATTATAAATGGGATTGTTCTCTTAGATTCTCTTTCTGTAACTTTTTATTAGTGTATAGAAATGCAATTTCTATATATTAATTTTGTGTCTTTTAACTTCACTGAATTCATTTATTAGTTCTGTATATTAATTTTGTGTCTTTTAACTTCACTGAATTCATTTATTAGTTCTAATAGTTTTTGGTGGAGTCATTACAGTTTTCTATATATATTATCATGTCATCTGTAAATAGTGGCAGTTTCATTTCTTCCATACCAATTTGGATGAATTTTATTTCTTTTTCTTATCTGATGGTTGCAGCTAGGACTTCCAGTACTATGCTGAATAAAAGTGGTGAGAGTGGACATCCTTATGTTTTTCCTGATTTTAGAGGAAAAGCTCTGTTTTTCACCATGTTAGCTGTAGGTTTGTCATAAATGGGCCTTGTCATATTGAGATATGGTCCCCCAAATGCACTTTGTTGAGAGTTTTATAATGAACAAATGTTGAATTTTGTGAAAATTTTTTATGCATGTATTGAGATGATTATATGGTTTTTATCCTTCATTTTTTTAATGTGATTTATTGTGTTAATTGATTTGCAGATATTGAAACATCCTTGCATCCCTGGAATACATTCCACTTAATAGTGGTGAATGATCTTTTTAATGTGTTGTTGAATGTCATTCGCTAATATTATGTTGAGGGTTTTGCATCTACGTTCATCAGATTTTGGCCTGTATTTTTCTTTTTCTTTCTTTCTTTCTTTTTCTTTCTTTTTTCTTTTTTTTTTTTTTTTTTGGTACTGTCTTCATCTGGTTTTGATAATCAGGGTAATGCTAGCTTCATGGAATAAATTTTGAAGCCTTCCTTCTTCTTCTTCTTCTTCTTCTTCTTTTTTTTTTTTTTTGGAAATAGTTTGAGGACAATAGGTATTAACTTTTCTTTAAATGTTTCATAGCATTCGCCTGTGAATATGCTCCTGGGGTTTTGTTTGTGGGAGTTTTTGATTACTGATTCAATTTTTTTTTTAATTTTTTATTTTTTATAAACATATATTTTTATCCCCAGGGGTACAGGTCTGTGAATCACCAGGTTTACACAATTCACAGCACTCACCAAAGCACATACCCTTCCCAATGTCCATAATCCCACCCCCTTCTCCCAAACCCCCTCCCCGCCAGCAACCCTGATTCAATTTTGATACTAGCAACCAGTCCATTCAGACTTTGTATTTCTTCTTTTTTTTTTTTTTTCTTTTAAAGATTTTATTTATTTATTTGACAGAGAGAAATCACAAGTACACTGAGAGGCAGGCAGAGAGAGAGAGAGAAGGAAGCAGGCTCCCCGCTGAGCAGAGAGCCTGATGCGGGACTCGATCCCAGGACCCTGAGATCATGACCTGAGCCGAAGGCAGCGGCTTAACCCACTGAGCCACCCAGGCGCCCCTCTTCTTGATTCAGTTTTGGGAGGTTATATGTTCCCAGGAATTTATCCATTTCTTTTAGGTTGTTTAGTTTATTAGCATTTTTTTTTTGTAGTAGTCTCATATTATATTTCTGTGGTGTTGGTTGTTACTGCTACTCTTTTGTTTCTGGTTTTATCTTGCTCTTTTTTCTTTGTTTGTTGATGAATCCAGCTAAGGTTTATCAATGTTGTGTATCTTTTCAAAGAACCAGCTATTGATTTGATCTTTTCTATTGTTTTGTTTAGTCTATTTTTCATTTATTTCTGCCATGATCTTTATTATTTCTTTCCTTCTACTAACTTTGGGCTTTGCTTGTCATTTTTCTAGATTCTTTAGGTATAAGGTTAGGTTGCTCATTTGAGATTTTTCTTGTTTCTTGAGGTAGGCCTGTATTGCTATAAATTTGTCTCTTAGAATTGCTTTCATTGAATCCCAAAGATTTTGGATCATTGTGTTTTCATTTTCATTAGTTTCCATGTATTTTTTAAAATTCCCTCTTTGATTTCTTCATTGATGCTTTGGTTGTTTAGTACCATGCTGTTTAGCTTCCAGGTGTTTGTGTCTTTTTGTTTGTTTTCCTTAGTTCTTTTTCTGAGGTTTTGTGGATTTGTTTGTTTGTTTGGAGCATATTCTTCTTTGTTTGACTTTCTGTGTTTGTGACAGTGAACCTATCAGGACATCTACACCTGAACTTGAAGGAATAGCCTTGTGTAAGGATATCTCCTGTGTAGACCATGTGAGCCTGGCAGCTTTAGCTGACTGGCTGGGGCTGTAGCAGGCATGGGCTTGGTTTTGGGGTACTTTGTGCTCTAGCCATCCTGGTGGGAAGCTAGAACTCAACTAGGCACAGGCTGAGGGGTGTCCCAGAGCTCTCTATGCAGAGAGTGCCATGGCAGGACAGCTGAAGCTCAAATGAGTGCAAGGTAGGGGGTCCTGGGGCAATCTGTGCAGGGGGTTCCTTGGTGGAACAGCTGGAGCTGAAGTGGGCATAGACCAAGAGATCTGGAGGTACTCCATGCAGGGGGTGCCCTGGTGAGTCATCTGGAGCTGAAGTGGGTAAGATACTAGTGTGTCCCGGAATGCTTTGAATTTATGTGGCCTTGGTGAGATGACTGAACCTGTAGCTGTCCAGGGGTGTCTGGACAGGACACCCTGTACTAGGGCTGCCTTCATGGGGGCAGGGCTGGTGTGGGTTAGGAGCCTGGGGGCCACTAAGGCAGCCAGCCTGCTGGGACATCCAGACCTTCCTCCTGTCTGCACTATCAAGGTGAATAGGGAACATAAACAGTGGCACTCACCTAACCCATCAACCCAGGAGAGAATTTCATCAACTCCCTAGCCATTTGGCAGAGTTCCAGGGTTGGTTCCTTTTATATTTTAGTTGCTCTTTTAAACCAAGGCAGGGCACCTAGGGCTGGTGTGGGAGTGGGGCTAGAGCTCACCCAAGAGCTCTGGAGCTGGTAGGCCAGCTGAGTGGCCCAGACCCTGCTCCCATCTATGCTATGACAGTGGACAGGGAATGTAAATAGTAGAGCTTGCAAGTCCCTCTGATTCAAAGGGAGTCCCAATCATTCAGTGGAAGGCTAGTTCCTTTATAAATCTAACTGTCCCTTTAAAAAATGGCTTTTTTTCTGTGTCTCAGGGCAGATAAATTAGCTCCTGGCCCCTCAGTACTATCCGTCCTACAGCAATTCATAGTATGGGGGTGGGGATTCTCATCATTACCATGTCTCTGTCTCCCTGCCATTCTCTTTGTTGTTCCTCTATCCTCTGTTGTGCAGCAACTGTTCATTCAGCCCTCAGTTCTTCTTCAGGAGGGATTATTCTATATATAGGTGTGAATTTGCTGTGTTCATGGAGGAGGTGAGTTCAGGATCTTCCTATGTTTTCATCTTCAACCTTCTCCCTATAGTAAATTGATCTTTCTAAATTCTTATGTTGTTTATACCACAGCATTCATCATAAATTATATGTTGTATTTTTTGCTGATAGTTTCAAATGCATTAATTTTGTCTCCCCAACTTCAGAGTTAGCTTCCTGGTGGGGCAGGGGTGGGTGGATAAGGCCTGTGTTTTCCAGTCCTTTGTATTCTTTGAACCTAACATGGGCTTGGACTGTACTGGATGCCTGGTAACCATTTGACAGTTAGTTAATTTATAAAAAATTGAAATCACCCAAAACTTGTAGGATTTTTACTCTGATTCATAAAGGAAAACTTGTTCATGTAGGAAAAAAAAATTGTCTTCTCTGCCTTTCTAAGTACCAATGAACATGTTTTAACCTCTTAGCCAAAACAAGTTATTATACACAATTCATGCTCCCTAAGAATTTGTAAATGGGGATAGAGGGCAGTTACACATCAAAAAATTACTGATGTGAAATCAGTGGCTTCCAATATACTCGCATTCATAAAATGACTTAGAGTTTCCAATTGCTTTCCTATTTCATCATGAAAATGATTATATCTGGAATGATATCATCACATAAGCATGTAATAACATGATTGCCTTTAAAAAGGTTCTTTTTAGGGCCCGCACATGAGAAAATATATACTATTGATTACCATAATGTAAGAAAGATCAGATATCAACTGGAAATGGCTTCTTTAAAGGGATTCCAGTGTGTGGGTGGGGAGGGAATAACAGGCTATGTGGAATTTGTGTTAGGCCCATGGGTAGCATGGTGCCAAGGAAAGAAGCCTGGATGAGGAATCAGAGCTCCTGGGCCATATCTCACTTCTACCAATTGCTGTTATAATCTTGAATAAATCATTTACTATCTCTGAATCTTAGTTTTCCCACCCGTAGAACAAGACTATTAATACTATCCCTGGATGGGACGCCTGGGTGGCTCAGTTGGTTAAGCAGCTGCCTTAGGCTCAGGTCATGATCCCAGCGTCCTGGGATCGGGTCCCACATCAGACTCCTTGCTCAGCGGGGAGCCTGCTTCTCCCTCTGCCTCTGCCTGCCATTCTGTCTGCCTGTGCTCGCTCTCTCCCCCTCTCTCTCTCTCTCTGATAAATAAATAAAATCTTAAAAAAAAAAAATACTATCCCTGGCAAATTTTTAACCTTATTCATCTAATATAACACATATAAAAGAATTTCATAATCATCTAAGTAACATAGCAGTGCAAGGGAGTCCTTATTGGGAGCCTCAGTCAGTACCAGGGAGGTGTTTATGAGGAAGGGCTCTGACGCTAAATGGCCTGCAAGGTAATCCCTATTAGCAACCTTCTAACTTTCTCAACCGTAAAATGGGATTAGAACGATACATCTTACCTCACACAGTTGTGAAGATTAAGGAAGATAACACATAAAAACCACCAGCACTGCTTTGTACATAGTAAGATCGACATTGTCATTAGCTATTATTATTGCTAATTATTTCATGCATGATCTAAAAATAATAGGCAATTTGAGATGTTATCGATATGCTGAGAAACACCTGGCTAAAGAATGAAACAACCCTTCAAACAATTACTTTCTGATCGATAGGTAACATTTTTAGAGACATGGGCGAGGTCCCTGTCTTCATGGACTTCTATATGAAGAGGATGGGGAGAGACAATGAATAAATGAAGAAAAAATACATCAGGAAATGACTAAAATGGTGGATTCAGAAAGTACTGTGGATGGAGTGAGCAGTGTGTTGAGGCTGCCATTGTCATGTGGTGGCGAAGTCCGCTCTGAGGAGGGGGTGTTCATGCCAAGGCCTGAAGGATGAGAAAGAACCTGCTATATGGAGAACATGCAAAGAGAGTGTGGAGACAAAATCCCAAGGAGGTAGGGGCTTGCAGACTTGGGGACAGAAAGGGGTGAACCTGCTGGAACATAGTGTGGATGGGAGGAAGTATTCAATAAGATTGTACAGAGGGGCGCCAGGGTGGCGCAGTTGTTAGGCATCTGCCTTCAGCTCAGGTCATGATCCCAGGGCCCTGGGATCCAGCCACATCGGGCTCCCTGCTCAGTAGGAAGCTACTTATTTCCCCAAGTGGGAAATAAGTGTCTCCCTCTCCCACTCCCCCTGCTTGTGTTCTATCCAAAAACAAAACAAAAAAAAGTTTGGAGAGAGGGATTCAATCACATGAAGCCTTTTAGGTCATGGCAAAGAGTTGGATTTTATTCCATGAGTATCAAGAAAACTTTGAAGCATTTGTTTAGGGAAGGGATCAAAGAAGGCAATATAGAATATTTAATTATATATGACAAAGGCCTTTCCAGATGAGCATAAGTAGCAGACAGTTAATTTACAGTAAATTATTTTGTTCAATTAGCAGATTTTGGTGACATTAGAACAGTTTTCAAAATAAATCTAACTGACGGCTGCTAGGACCTTAATTAAATGTAGTATTTAACATTGGTACACTAGATTTAGATTTTTTGCTTTGGGCAATCAGTGCATTCTAAATCCATATTATTGGTCTAGGCAGAAACCACCACATTGTTTATGCCACCCTAGGACATTTAATCTCAGTGCAGTGTGCCCTGCAGTGAAGACTAATAACTTCTCATTTATTAGACTTAAAAGGGAGGGGTTTCTTTTAGCTGTGAAAGAAAACCAGACAAACAGAGCCTTAAATGCATATTGGCTTGTTTGTTATTATTATATTTTGCTTCATGCAACAAGTCCAGAGTAGGTGGTGTTTCAAAGGTTCAAGTTATATCAGAGTCCACTTCTTTGCAATTCCTCGATTTCCTCCCTCGTGGTCCCTACGTGGTTGCTGCAGCTCCTAGCAACACACTTATACCCCAGGCAAGAAGGGGGAGAGAAAGTGGTAGTGCCTGTGTCAGGAAATCAGACTCTTAGATGTGCACAGAAATCTTCTCTTTGGCTTCTACATCTTTGGCTTGAACTTTGTCACAGTTACTGTTCTTAGTCAGAGTAGGTAAATTTTTAGTTTTCAGTAGCTATACTAAAGGAAGAAAAGGAAATAAGGTTGAAATGGGTTTGAGTGAGCTGACCTATGTTATTTTTCACAGTAGGGTTATTACACAACTTTAGTTCCCCCTAGCAGTAACAAGATCTATAGCAGATACTGAATTGCTGCACACTCCTGGCATGAAAAATTACATCTGGAAAGGGTTATCTTGGGAGATAGTTAAATAAATTTTCCAGCTGACTATGAAATCTGAAAGTGAAGGTAAACATCTGCATCAGGTAGTAAATAAAATTTTAGGATTGACTAACTTTCATAATTGATCCCAGATTTCCGTGATTACAGTCACACACATAGCCATCCATTTAACTGATCTTTGTACTTGAGAGGGTGAGCTACTTGGCTTCACTTAGCTATATAATAAAGCATCCTGAAGCAGAAGTGCAATTGCTTCTGAGTGGGTTGGGCTCTTTGGCTGAACCTCCGCTTGTGTATTTTCATGTAACTTCAGGGTATTGTCCCTGTGATTTATTCCTGGATGGAAAAGAAGATGCAGACTCCAGATTTTATAGTATCTGGAAATGCCTTTAAAGGGGAAAGGGAAAGCAGTTAAGTGGCTAGAACTGTAACAATTATAAATCCTAGGCAATGTCTTTACAGAACAATGAAAGTGATTTGGCAGGAAGCTAATGGATTTAATCAATTTTTAAAAATCAAAATAGATTAGCTAGTGGGTGCAGTGGAAAGTGTACAGCTGAGATGTTAGCTCAACCTCCACCACTTACAGTGCTCTCTGGACAAGTTTCCTCAATGGTAACACAGGGATAATAATGGGGACCATACTGGACAGTTGACACTGGGCTATAGAGCAGCCAAATAGCCCTTAAATTTGAAGGGATTTCCAAAATAGGTGGGAGCGATGGTTCCTTTTCTCCACAAAAAGGGAAAATACTTTCTCTTTTCATCCTGTAGAAGCCAGAATCTCGGGCAGCACAAATAGATTTTGCTGAAAATAATCATGAATTGCTTCCTAAGAGCACAGCAAGTTCTTGGGGAGAGGCCTAAAGATCAGCTAGACATTAGTTTTGAAGGGGGTTGGTGTAGAGTCTGGAGTCCAGCATCCAGCATGCAATGGCAGCTGCTCTGTAGGCAGTTTTGGTGATGGGGTCTCGGCTGTGTGCCTTTCCCTGCTTTGTTTCTGTTTGTTCCTTGTTCTCTGGGTTCCAGGTAGTCTCCCCAATTATCCACTTAATGTCCGAGTTTCTCCTTTCAATATTTTTATTAATACATAACTTCATATAACATATAATCTTTTATTAGTTTCAGGTATACAGCATAATGGTTCTCTATGTTTATATATTGCAAAATGATCATCACAAAAGGTCTAGTTTATATCCATCACCCACAGTTACACAAAATGTTTTTTCTTGTGATAAGTTTTTTCCATTTAACATTTTCAAGTATATTTTAATTCCAGTGTAGTTAACATACAGTGTTATATTAGTTTTATGTACAGTACAATGGTTCCAACAGTTTCATATATTACTCAGTGCTCATCAAGATAAATGTACTCTTAATTTCCTTCACTGATTTCACCCATCCCCCTCCAACCACCTCTCTTCTGGTACCATCTGTCTGTTCTCCATAGTTAACTGTGTTTTTTGGTTTGTCCCTTCCTTTTTCCTTTGTTCATTTGTTTTGTTTCTTAAATTTCACTTATGAGTGAAATTATATGGTATTTGCTTTCTCTGACTGTCTTATGGGTTATACTCTCTAGACCGATCCATGTTGTTGCAAATGGCAAAATTTCACTCTTTTTGTGGCTGCATGTACGTAAGTGTGTATATACACACACACATACATACATGCTACCTCTTCTTTATCCATTCCTCTATGCACACTTGGACTACTTCTGTAGTTTGACTATTGTAAACAATGCTGCAATAAATATAGAGATGCATGAATCCATTGAAATTAGTCTTCTCATGTAGTGTGGTTCCTGGATCATACGGTAGTTTTATTTTTAATTTTTTGAGGAACCTCTATGCTGTCTTCCACGGTGGCTGGATGGGTTTGCATTTCCACCAACAGTGTACGATGGTTCCTTTTTCTTGGCATCCTTGCCAACATACATTATTTCTTGAGTTTTTTATTTTAGCCATTCTGACGGGTGTGAGGTGGTATCTCACTGTGATGTTGATGTTGATTTGCATTCTCCTGATGATGAGTGATGTCGAGCATTTTTTGAGAACTTTAAAAATCTACTTTCTTGGCAACTTTCAAATATATAATATGGTATTAATTATGGTCATGATGCTGTACTAGAGTGAGTTTCTGATATCTGTAACAGGGAACTCTAATTAACACTGGAAGGAGCCGGAGTGTAAACGATGCAGTGCATGCCACCCAGACCCTCTGTCGTAAAAGGCCTGTGTCTTCTTTCTGCTTGTTCTGCAGAGTGATGCTCAGCAGCAGGGAGCTGCTCCTGTTGGACGGTTGCCAAATCCCTACTTCGTTTTGCGCTATGCACCATGCGCACATCCTTAAGTGTTTAAAAATCCAACCCTTTGGGATGTTCATTTTTACAAGCATTTAAAATGCTGATTGGAAATCTTTAGTCACTTCATTAAAAGACCCCTTCAGGGTGTGCCTCAGTTGGCTGGGTTAACTAGTGGCAACAAACAGTGGTACTTTGGAGCACTTTTAACTACCAGGAAGTCCATCTTTGTTGTGTGTAAAGCTATTATTTCTTCAGGCAACAAACTAGCACAGTTCTTGAAAGTATCAAATAGGAGATTATGTCTCCCTCCAGATCAGCCATAGCTAGTGAAAATATGTCTTATTTATTTTTACTAAATTTGAATAAGAACTAACCTTTGTACTTTTTTGGTAGTCATTAGCTGTCTGATAATTAGTTCAATCTCAAAATTATGGGAGAAGGGAAAGTAGTGTATATTGAACTCCACAGTATACCAGATGCTGTGCTGGGCACTTTCATTTACTCTCCACATAATTCTCTTAGCAACCCTGAACATGACATAGCATTATCTTCACTTTATAAACAATGATCTTAGATTCAGTTTCAAGGTCCCTCAGCTAAGAAATGGTGGCATGGGATGCCACACATGTTTGCCTGATTCTAAGAATAATGTCTTCTCATTCATCTGATTACTGGATATTCAGCGGGTACCTAGCTTGTAACAGAGATAGTGTTAAATAATGAGTAAGTATCTCATCCCCTGAAGAACTCATTGACTAGAAGGTGAGATAGACTCCAAAACCAACAATATATATAAAGCACAGTGTGAGTGATCCATGATAGAAGCATATAGAGGTATAGGGGAGGGGTTCAGTTGAAATTGTGGGCAAGGAGGGCTTCGCTGATGCATGAGGTCTGTGCTGTGGCTAGGAGGAAGATTAGATTAGTGGTCAGCCAGATACAGAAGAGAGAGATAGACCTATCCATCTACCTAATCTATCTGTTAGGGACTGAATGTTTGTGTCCCCCTTCCCGGACTCATATTTTGGAGCCCTTGCTCCTATGGTGACTGTGCTTGGAGATAGGTCCTCTAATTAGGTTAAATGAAGTCGTAATAGTAGGGCCCTGATCTGATAGAATAATCAGAGTCATAGCTGGAGTGGACTTCACAGAATCATGCTATTAATTGGCCTTATTTTCCAGATGAAGAAACCAAGACCCATCAGGGTTAAACTGTTCGTTTTATGTTACTCAGCAGTTACTGACTGAGACACACTAGAACTCATGCTTCCATGACTCAACCGGTGCTTTCTGGATCACACTGAAGACCTAGAAGGGGCTTGACGTCTCCATCTAGGCCACATCTACTTCTACCGTGGAACACAGTTTTCCCTCTCTGCATAACAGAGAGTACATTCATTTCTACAAAGCTTAATGGAAAATGATATTCTTTTGGCTGGAGATGTTTATAGTGATGATGTTTTTACTATATATATATATTTATGATTTCTGAATATGAAATCAGTATTTGTAAGTAAGGGATACTTGCTATTTTTAATTGCTATCCTTCCATAAGTTTTTCTTCTTTTTTTTTTTTTGCAAGCATAATTTTTAGTGTAGGCAGTTGTTTTTTCTTCAAAGAATATTATTAATATCTCTTATTTTTCCTAGTGTCATATATTTTAGCAGAAGGGTCTGCAATTAGATAATTCCAATTATTCATTTGCATTGCATGTGAAGTGCCACTTTATGTGGAACCAGTTTTCAGTCTATTTACTTATATCTTACTTCATGTGCTATTTCCTGATTATTAAGAAAAGGGAAATAAATTACACTTGTCATAAAGTCTGCTGAGCTGACCACAGGCAATTTAAAATCTATAAACCTTTAGCTGTAACTTCTTAACAATACAGAAGATTAGCTGGAGGGGGGAGAAAAAACATTTGAAGGGAAAGCAAGCTCATGTTCTCAGGATGTAGTGGGGTTCCTCCCCTGCCCAGCTGGTGGGTACATTTACTTGTCAGTTTGGTTGACTTCAGTGTGCTCTGAAAAGTCATGTTCTTCTGGCAATTATTAGCTAATATGTAATGTGAAGAGGTATCACCAAGCATTAGTAATTTTATAGGACTAATTTAAACAAATAGACATCAAGTAACTAAAAGCAAGTAAAGAAGATGGCAGTTTAACGAGGAAGAAATCCATCAAGTATTGACCAGGGAGAAAAGATCTGAGTTCCACAGTGAGATGTATTAAGGGACATAGAATTTTCCTGGACCATGCAGGCCTTTTGGTTCTAGCTGAATGAATCTGTCAAAGCAGAGGAAGGGGTGGGGAGATGAAAAGGATGATTAAAAAGGAAAAATGAAGTGAGCAAATTAGCCTCTCTAGGCTCTTCACACTAGGTTGTCTCCTTTAGCAACTCTGTCCACACCTTGTACCTCTTCATAATACCTACCACACTCTGAAATAGTTTTTTTAGCATCTGTCTTTTCCTGCCTGTCTGTGTTCAGACTAGCCATGATATTTTGGCCAAGTGACTTAATAGTCTTTGCCTCCTTAGTTTCCCTACCTGTAATGTGGGGAAAATGAGATACTTACTTCATGGGTTAGTATGTGTAGAAACTTAGACCACCACCTGGCTCAGGGTTAGCCCAACAAGGATAAGGACTGCTTCTGACTTGTTTCCCACATCATTTCTGATTCTTTAGTACCATGATTTGCTCATTGTAAGGCCTTAATAGTTGTTACTCATCAACTGATCCTAGGCCCAGCAGCCCTCTAAAATACCCAGTCTTGGGGCCTCTGAGTGGCTCAGTTAGTTAAGCATCTGTCTTCAGATTAGGTCATGATCCCAGGGGCCTGGGATTGAGCCCCACACTGGGGCTGCTCAGGGGGGGTCTGTTTCTCCTTCTTCCCCTCCCTCCTCCCCCATCTCCCCACCTCTCTACCCCCCTGCTTATGCTTTCTCTTTCTCTCAAATAAATAAATAAACATCTGAGGAGCTGATCATCTGTTTTCTTCTGTGGAACCTTCATCCTCAACTCAGGGCCTTTGAAATAGATGGTGTTCTTTGGTTGAAAGTGGGCCCCAGGGACAGGATGGATTATCTCTAAATACTGCCCCTGGGGGTCGCTGGTTGTCAGACGAAGGTGGTGGCTCATGCTCATCTTTTCTAGAGAGGACCATTTGATCTAAGAAACTGGGAGCTTCTATCTATGTCATGAGTATCCTTCTCTATGAAGTACTTTTTCTAATTAAATTTTTAAAATTTAAATGACAATAGTATTAAGTCAAATTGCATAATCATAATTATGATAAAAGGAAAGTTACTTGCTCCAATTGTCCTGCTTACATCCCAATTTATAGAATTGGAATAGTTTTGAACTATTTTGTTTTAGTCATTATTCTTATAACAGCACATTAAGTATATATCTCTCTTGATTTTCCATTTTTGACTCTAGATAATACTTGCTGATTTCCTACCATAAAGATAAGGCTTTGCCTTTCTTTTGCTATCCTCTCTGCCTCCTATCACCTCATTCCAGTGTTTGGTAGTTTTATTTTTTAAGTGCTCTTCTGTCTTCTGAATAATGTTTCTGTCAGAATCATTTTTTTCTGATGGTTTACCATGGTCTTTCTTTTATGGTAATGTTGATGCCAGGTGATTCTTGCTGCTGTGTGTGTGTCACACCTGCTTCCTGAGAGTGGGTGAGATTTCCTGCAAATAAGGCATCACTCTGGGCACACTGTGTGTACTCTGATCTTGAGGGTAGGGTGTGCCCACAGGGAGGCTGGTTTAAAAGTTTAGGTTTTCCAAATGCCAGTATGAGGATGGCTTTCCTTTGAAGCCCCAGTACCCATACCTAAAGTCTCAAGCTTTCCCAGGTGGTCCATTCAATTTCTTTGGAAAGGAGCCCTCTATTTTGCCCAGGGGTAAAATGCTCCCACCATGGGTTAGTGCTGGCATAGGGTTGAGGAGTGAAGAGTAAAATCAGGCTGGGGAATCTGGAGTGTGCAGCGGTCCCTGTAGTGATTTTTCAGTGAATCCTCTTCCCATCCCCCCCCCCCCCCACTTCTCACTCTTGTTATACACCCATAGAGAACTCATATGTATTCAAAACCTTACTAGTGGTCCAGAATCCAATGTAAAGAATTGAGAGTGTAGGAATGAGTAACTGAGATGGAAAACAACTTCAGGCTAGTTCAGTGTGTCATTCCTAGATAGGGCTCTAACAATAATCTGTGAAATATGAGATCTGCAGGTGGAGGCCAAGGAATAAACTTTAATGTGTTGAAAAGAGGAAGTTTCAAATCATTATAAATGGAAGCTTAAAGATACAGGCAGGATCAACTATCACACTGAGGCTTAAGTTGAAAAAATTATTGGGATCAACAGGATATTACAGAGTCATTACTGACAAGTATTACCTTCAACTCTGGAGCTCTAAGAGACATAGAGCCCACTTAGTAAGACCCTTTATTGCACCAAGAGAAAGAAGAGACATAAAAAGGTTAGTGACGCCAACCTTTAAGCCAGATCTTAATCCCACTATACCCATTAGCCTGTAAATGTGGACAGGCTGGAATCATTTTACAACATCTCCGCTCCAGCCTTCCTCATTACACATTTGATTCATTTCCAAGGACGAAAGTGTGAATGTGCTTTCAGGATGTTGACTGTTCAATAATTTATGTAAGGTTATAAACACATTTCAGCACATTTAGGAAACAGATTTTCCTTAATTTTTTCTATGGTGTAGTCTCTAAACAATTTCTGGTCAATTAAAACCTCTTGTGATCAATGGTATTGTCAATTCCGTCTTTTATAATTTTCAGAAAAATCTATGCTAAAATGCATTTCTCACATGCATTCGTGTCTAAGAATTACCTCTCTACTATTTTTGTCCATATTGCAAATTTTGCCAAAACCATTTCCTCTTGTCAGCCAGAGCTCTAATATCATTTCTCTTATAAAATATTATGTCATCCATCATTGTTAATGTCACCCATATTCTCTTTATCATGTTTATGTCTTTCTTGTATACACAGCTCTTTGATATTTCAAAACCTTCCTGCTACCATTTCCTTGTTTTAACAATGTCTCTCGAATACCAAGGATATAACACAATTTTGCTTTTCTTTTGGAGAGATACCTCATATTTTTCTAACAATGACTAGTTTAATAGACATTTTACTTTGGAGTTTACTTTTTTCCTCTTATCTCAGCTTGGCTTTTCTTTTTATTCTTACCTTTTCCCTTTACCTGTAGATGTATTCCTGATATCTAGGTTCTGTTTTTATCTAGTTCTCATTTTTATATCATTTATATGAATAAAGTCCATAAAGTTATTTTCCAGATTAATCACAGGATTTCAAGGTTGAAGGAATGATAAAGGTCATCTAGCTCAGAACTCATTGGAAGGTTGAATTTCCTTGATAATATCTATCAAATGTTTATACCACCTGTATTTGGGCAATCACTGTCTCCCAAGTTGGTTTCTTATATGCACAGTTTCATTTTAGAAATTCTTCCTTACATCTGGTCAAATCTGTATTACACCAAATTATTCCTTTCTTTCCGCTCCCAGGAAGTATCCTTTCCTCAATATTTAACACATCTGACCAATAATGATTCTATTTGCATGTCTTTTTCTTTTAGCTCATGTAAAGAGCTCCTTTACTGTTTCAAAAACTCATCTACTCCTCCTCCCTCTTTCAATGCACATGATTTTTAATTTGCATCATTGAACTGTAAATTATGTAAATTATGTAATTTTTCTAAAAAATTAGAGAGGTAATATAAAACTAAAGTCATACAAAATATCCATTTAAAGCATTTTGAAAGAAGTGATTGTATAGCAAGAATGAATTAAGATTTGTGATGGGAAGACTGAATAGCCTCATATTAACTGCATTACTTTCCCCCTCACAATACTGTACCAGTGTTTGGTAGCTGTCATAACAAATTAGCCAAAACTTAGCAAGTTAACACAGATTCATTATCTTATAATTCTGTAGTCAGGAATCAGTTATGGGTCTCACTGGACTAAAATCAAGGTATCAGCAGGGATGTGTTCCTTTTTGTGGGCTGTGATAGGATCTGTATCCTTGACTTTTTCAGCTTACAGAGACTGCCTCTATATTTCTCATGGTTTCAGGTCTTATACTCAAGTTTTTAATCCATTTGGAGTTAATTTTTGTGTATAGTGTAAGACAGTGGTCTAGTTCGATTCTTTTGTATGTGGCTGTCCAGTTTTTCCTAACACCATTTACTGACGGACTTGTCCTTTCTCCATGGTATATTCTTGCCTCCTCTGTCACAGATGGATTGATGCAGATGTGTGGGTTGATTTCTGAACTCTCTATTCTTTTCCACTAGTCTACATGTCTCTTTTTATGCCAATACCATATTGCTTTGGTTATTATCAAATTGTGGGGGTATAGTTTGAAATCAGAGAGGATAATATCTCCAGCTTTGTCCCTTCTCAAGATTGTTTTGACTATTTAGGTGGTTTCGTATACATTTTAGAACTACTTGTTCTAGTTCTGTGAAAAATGCCATTGGGATTATTTTTAAAGATTTATTATTTTTTTAGAAAGAGAGAGAGAGACCGTGGTGGAGGAAGAAGGATAGAGAGTCTCAAGTGCACTCTGCCTTCAGCATGGACCCCAACACAAAGCTTGATCTCAAGATCCTGAGATCACCACTTGAACCCAAACCAAGAGTCAGCACTTAACCAACTGCCACCAGGCACCCCTGCCATCGGAATTTTGATAAGGATTGCATTCAATCTGTAGATTGCTTTGGATAGTATGAACAATTAAACAATTTTTCCAATCCATGAGTGTAAAATATCTTTCCATTATTTGTGTCGTCTTCAATTTCTTATGTCTTATAGCTTACAGAGTGCAGTGAATTTAACCTTCTTGGTTAAACCTTCTTGGTTAAATTCACTTCTAGGAATTTTGTAGATTCTATAGACTTATATAAATGCAATGCATTTATGTACATTAATTTTGTATCCTGTTACTTTACTGAATTCATTTATTAGTACTAGTAGCTTTTCGTGCAGTCTTCAGGATTCTCTATTTGTAGTAATCATGTCATCATCAAATAGTGAATGTTTTACTTCTTCCTTAAAATTTTGGACACTTTTATTTCTTTTACTTGCCCAATCACTATGGCTAGGATTTTCAGTACTGTGTTTAATAAAAGTGGTGAGAGTGGACATCCTTATCTTGTTTCTGATCTTAGAGGAAAAGCTTTTAGGTTTTCATCGCTGAGTATGATGTTAGTTGTGGGGTTTGTCACATATGGCCTTTATTATGTTGAGGTACTTTCCCTCTATTCACATTTTGTTGACAGGTTTTATCATAAATAGATGTTAAAATTTTGTCAAACATTTTTCTGTATTTATTGTGAGGACCACAGGATTTTACCTTTTATTTTGTTAATGTGGCATATCATGCTGATTGACTTGTGGATGGTGAACCATTCTTGCATCCCTGAAAAAAATTCCACTTGAACATGGTGTATATTCCACTTTAATCCACTATTGTATATGGTTTGCTAATATTATGTTGAGGATTTTTCCATCTGTATTCAACAGATATGTTGGCTTTTTCAAATTGTTGTGCTCTTATCTGGTTTTGATATCAAGGTATTGCTGGCCTTGTAAAATGAGTTTCTTCATCTTCAGTTTTTGGAGGAGATAAGTACTAAATCTCTGAATATTTGGTAGAATTCATCAGTGAAACTTGGTGGAATGTCCTGGACTTTAGTTATGCTTTTTGTATGATTACTCATCCAGTCTTTTTAATAATAATCAGTCTACTCAGATTTTCTATTCCTTCATGACTAAATATTGGAAGATTGTTAGTTTCTAGAAATTTATCCATTTCTTCTTGATTGTTTAATTAGTTGGTGTATAATTTTTCCTAGTGGTTTCTTATGATCCTTTGCATTTCTGTGGTATCAGTTGTAACTTCTCTTTCATTTTTGATTTTATTTATTTGAGCCCTGTCTCTTTATTGTCTGGGTTGGTATAATTACAAGTGTGACAATTTTATCTTTTCAGAAAAAAGTTTTATGGATTTTTAAAATTATCTTTTTAGTCTTTATTTCTGCTCTAATCTTTATTATTTCCTTCCTTCTACTAACTTTGATCTTCACTTGTTTTTCTAGTTTCTTTAGGTGGAAAATTAAATTGTTTATTTGATATTTCTCTTGCTTGTTGAGGCAGGTCTCTATTGCTTTGAAGTCCCCTCTGACAATCACTTTTCTGCATCTCATAGATTTTGGTATGTCACATTTCTGTTTTCATTTGTTTCTTGTTATTTCTTGACTTCTCCTTTCATTCCTTCTATGACCCAGGAGTTATTCAGTAGCATGTTGTTTAATCTCGACATATTTGTAGTTTTTCTAGTTTTCTTTTTGTAATTGATTTCCTGCTACATAACATTGTAGTAAGAGGAGATGCTCAATATAATTTGAATTTTTATGAATTTATTGATATTTGTTTTGTAGACTCACATGAGATCTATCCTGGAAAATGTTCCAATTATTCTAGAGAAGACTGTATATTCTGCTGTTTTTGGATGGAATATTCGTATATGTCTGTTAGTCCACCAGGCCTAATGTGTCATTGAAGGCTATGTTTTCTTGTTTGTTTTCTATCTGGGTGATGGATCCACTGATGTAAGTGGGGTGTTAATGTTTTCTACTATTGTTGCGTTGCTATCAGTTGCTCCCTTTATGTTTGTTAGTATTTGCTTTATGTATTTTGGTGCTTCTATGTTGGGTGCATACATATTTATAAATATTATATCTTCTTGCTTGATTGACCTCTTAATCATTGTGTAGTGACAATTTTGTCTTTTATTACATCTTTTCTTAAAGTCCATTTTGTCTGATATGAGCACAGCTACACCAGCTTTCTTTTCATTTCCATTTTCATGGAATATCTTTTTCCATCCATTCACTTTCAGTCAGTCTGTGTTCTTATTTCTAAAGTGAGTCTCTTGCAGGCAGTATATGGATGTGTCTTGGTTTTTTATACATTCAGCCATTCTATGTCTTTTGATCGTAGAATTTAGTTCATTTACGTTTAAAATAATTGTTAATAGGCATATACTTATGCCAGTCTAATTAACTGTTTTCTGGTTATTTTTGTAGTTCTTCTCTTCCTTTCTTCTTTTTTGGTTTTCTTCCCCTATGGTTTGATGGCTGTTTGGTGTTATGTTTAGATTCCCTTCTCTTTTTATGGATCTACTGTAAGTTTTTGCTTGTGGTTACTGTGAGGTTCACTTATACCATCCTATGTATATAACAGCCTATTTTAAGATAATAGCAATTTAAATTCTGAACATATTCTAAAACTACATTTTTTACCTTCCCTCCCTCAAGTTTTGTGTTGTTTGTGTCACATTTTATATCTTTATGTATCCCTTAATTTTTATAGTTTTAGTTCATTTTACTGCTTCTGTCTTCTAACCTTTATAGCAGTTTTATAAGTGATTAATCCACTACCTTTACTATATATTTACTTTTTCCAAAGAGATTTTTACTTTCGTATTTTTTGTCATTAATTAGTACTGTTTCTTTTTAGTTTAAGAGTCCTGTTAACATGTATTGTTAAGTTCTGTTTAGTTATAATGAACTTTTTTAGCTTTTGGGGTGTCTGAAAAACTGTGTATCTCTCCTTCAGTTCTGAATGATAATCTTGCCAGGTAGGGTAGTCTTGATTGGAATTACTTTCTTTTTCTCACTTTGAATATGTCATGCCACTCTTTACTGGCCTCCAAAGTTTCTGTAGAGAATTCTGCTGATAGCCTTATGGTATTTTCTTTGTAAATAACAATTTGTTTTTCTCTTGCTGCTTTTAAGATTCTCTCTTTAACTTTTGGGATTTTAATTATAATGTGTCTTGGTGTGAATGTCTTGGTTCATCTTATTTGGACCTCTATTCCTGAACCTAGATGTCTGTCTTCTCCATCTTAGGGGCATTTTCAGCTATTATAATTATTGTTATTATTATTATTATTATTATGTCCAGTTAGCCAACTTATAGTATATCATTAGTTTTTGATGTAGTGTTCAACAATTTGTAAGATTCTGCTCCTTTCTCTTACTTCTCCTTTTGGGACTTCTTTTCTTCTCCTTTTGGGACATTCATTCATAGTATGAATGTTATTCTGATTGATGTTGTCCTGTAAGTCCCCTACATAACTTCATATTTTTAAGTTCTTTTCTTCTTTCTGCTCTGTCTGGCTGAGTGCCATTGCTTTGTCTTCCAGCTTGCTGATCTGTTCTTCTGCCTCATACAGTCTGCTGTTGAACGCTCTAGTGTGTTTTTCAGTTCAGTTATTATATCCATCAGCTCTGTGGCTTTTGTTTGGTACTTTCTTACATTTGATATCACTTTGTTGAAGCTCCTACTGTGTTCATACATTCTTTTGCAAGGGCAGTGACCATTTTTGTGATGGTTATTTTGAATTCTTTATCAGGTAGATTACTTTTCTTTGTTACCATTAAGGTCTTTTTCTGGGATTTTGTCTTGTCTTTTGTTTAGAACATATTTCTCTGTTTCCTCATTTTGCTTGACTCTCTGTGTTTGTTTCTACATATTAGATGAAATAGGTACTTTTTGGTCTTGAGGGAATGGCCTTGTGTAGGTAATAAACCTTTTGTTCAAAACTTGTCCTAGCTCTTGGTTGTTTTGGAACCTTTATGATTGTCTAAACCTCCTGATTTATTCTTGATATGCCCTTGTTGTTGAGGGTGTGCCAAGACCTGTCAGTGATCCAAGGGGAGGAATCTCATTTAGCATCTAGTTTCAGGCTGATTGGAAGCCAGACCCTCAGGCAGCAGCTTTTAAAATATGCAAATATATTCTGTCCTGTGGGCCCGCAATGGTAATCTCTGCTGGCTTCCAGACCAGATCTGGAGGTGCCAATGGGTGACAGTTACAAAAATTGGGGCTTCAGATGAGTTTATAAGATCCTTTCTGGGAAGTCTCATCAAGACACAGGCCAAGGTGGGGTGGGGGTCCATAGGATGGTGTCTCCCAGTTTGTGTTTCCTGGGAGCACCTCCTTAACCTCTAAATGTGTGGGAAACCTGAAGCCTGTCCCTCAGGCTGAAGTTCCAGGTTAAGTTAATAGGCTTTTTTCACAGGATGACTGGATTGTGTTTCAGTGTGCTCTTTGTGCAGTGTTCTGGGGGGTGGTGGCCTGCCAAGAACAGTAGTTTGGATTGTTACATTCCAGGGAGCTCAGGAATGCCAGTCTCCTTGGCCACCAGGGCCATGCAATTGAGGGGCATCCCCTGTGTAGATTACCCCCACCTGCTGGCTTTAGCGACACAGCTGGATAGTGTAGGGGGTAGAGTATGCTCACAGCTTCAGAAAAGCAAAGGGAAAATGTTTTTGACTGTGTACAGTCTGCAGCTGCAGGAGGAATGCAGTGGGAGAGTGCCTTGTCTGTGTGCACATGCCAGCCTTAGGCTGGAAATAGAAGAATGCAGCTACCACTGGTGCTCATCAACTGCCTGAACTCACTGACTTTACAGGGTAGTGGGAGAATGCTGCAGCCATCTGTGCTCACTGGCCCCAGCTACAGAGCAGGGGAGTGCTGCAAATATCTGTGCTTTCCTGCTTCAACAAGGCAATAGGATAGTGCCACCACTGCTGGCCCTGACCTGTCTCAGCAAGGTGGCAAAACGGTGTTGCCACCAAGGTTTTTCATATAGCAGATAGGTGCAGAGTACAAAAATGGCATCCACCAGTGCCGCTTTTTCTGGGGAGAGTTTAAGTTGTCCCTTCCCCTTCCAGCAGATGCTTTTATTTTTTAAATTAAAAAAATTATCTAAGAGAGAGAGGGAGTGGGAGTGGGAAAAGAGCAGAAGGAGAGGGACAAGCAGACTCCGTACTGAGCATGGAGCCCAAAGTGGGGTCTGATCCCATGACCCTGAGATCATGACCAGAGCAGAGATCAAGACTTGGTTGCTTAACCAACTGAGCCACCCAGGCACCTCCAGCAGATGTTTTAGATTAGCAAATTGATCTCTTTCATGTATCATTTAGATGCTCTTCAAACTGCTGGGGAAGTTTGCCTTTTATTTTTCTTCCTGGGTTTCAAGTGAGTGAGATGTAGGTGAGCCCTTTAAAAGGGGAATCTCAGTTTCCTACAGCACTTTGAGTACTTTGGATGTCAGTACTGTTGGTTTTCTAAGCCAGTCATTTTTGGGGTTCATCTCTCTGGGGAAGATGACAGGGGTCAGGGTTCCTGAGTGGGGCACCAACCCCTTGCTCCTTTGATAGAAGCACTATACTGGTGAGATTCCACCCTACTAAGTGTTGTGGATGGGGTTTTTGGTGAAACTAAAAATGTGATATGGTCTTTTATTGTTTGTTGTGGAGATGTGGTTCATCTAGATTTCAGATCTTTTTCAGAGGGAAATGAATCATAAATACATAGAATATAGATTTGGTGTGTCCATGGGAGGAGGTGAGTTTGGATCTTCTTATGCTACCATTTTGCAGATATACCTCTTTTTAGTTCTCTGAACCAATAGCTACTGAGTACTTACTGTTTAAAAGCTATTATGTTTTCCAGAGTGGCTGTACCAGCTTGCATTCCCACCAACAGTAAAAGAGGGCTCCCCTTCTTCCACATCCTTGCCAACATTTGTTGTTTCTTGTCGTTGATTTTTGCCATTTTAACTGGTGTAAGGTGGTATCGCATTGTGGTTTTGATTTGTATTTCCCTGATGGTTAGTAATGATGAGGACTTTTTCATGTGTCTGTTAGCCATTTCTATGTCATCTTTGGAGAAGTGTCTGGAAGGAGCTGAGATGTTCTTCAACACATGAATGAATAAAGAAGATGTGGTCCATATATACAATGGAATATTACTCAGCCATCAGAAAGGATGAATAGCTGCCATTTGCATCGACATGGATGGAACTGGAGGAGATTATGCTGAGTGAAGTAAGTCAAGGAAAGAGGGTCAATTTCATATGGTTTCACTCATATGTGGGACATAAGGAATAGCATGGAGGTCCATAGGGGAAGGGAGGGAAAACTGAAGGGGAAGAATGCAGAGAGGAAGACAAATCACGAGAGACTCTGGACTCTGGGAAACAAGGTTATAGAAGGGAGGAGATGAAGTAACCAGGTGATAGCTATTAAGGAGGGCACATGTAAGGATATGCACTATATATTGTACTACATCAAAAACTAATGATGTACTATATGCTGGCTAACTGAACATAATAAAAGAACACAAAAGGTATTGTTACATATTATGACAGGTGCTAAAAGAAATGAAAATTATGTTCTATTAATCATCTCTACTAGATAGAAATCTTGCACGCCTTCTTAGGCTTTCTCAATAATGTCTCTTTCTTCTTTCCTGCACTGGTTGGCTAAACACTTTTGGACTTAGATGAAACGTCACATTGCAGGCAGTGGTCCTGGAAGTCACTAAGTGGCCGCATCAGATCTGAGCTATCACTGAGGAGTTGATTAATCCAGCTCCAAAGTTCAGGGGAGTAAGCCTCCAGTGGGGTAGTCCTTGCTCAAAGGAAAAAAGGGGGTTGGAATGGGTTGACTAATAATCCCCCCTCCTTTGTCTGGCATTTACTACTCTTAGGGGCAGCTCCTCCTTACAACTAACAGGAGAAGTTCTAAATGCTGAGAGAACAGGCACCTGTTGAGCTACTTCTGTATTTCTCAATAACTAGTTGTGGAGAAAGCAACAGCCAGGACAGTAGAACTCAGAATCATACTATCCTTTCCTTTCTTCTCTCTCCCTTTATCCTTCACACTGTGCATTCACTACCTCAGTCTTGCATTTCTCAAATCGTTAGAAGATTAATCCTCACCCCTAGGCTCTGTTTTCTAAAAGAGTGGTGCTAAAACACCATCTAATTGGGCTTTATCCAAATACCAGGAAATGAGAAAAACTAATGTTTCCAAACTCATGAATGCTTTTTCTATTAAATAAAAGCCTTAAAATAATGTGAAGAGTTAGTCTTAAACATAAACTATAGCCTTAAACATAAACTATAGACATAAACTATTGATAAACAGAAAAACACACTGAGGGAAAGTTTTAAAAGAAACACCTTACCTTATTTTTCACAGGGTTTGCTCTTGGGCTGAACTTCAGTAGTATCAATCACTACTTAATCTTGACTTTTTGTGAAGGATGAGATCCTTTATAATCTTTCCTGCTATTAAAAGAAAGGATAGGGCGCCTGGGTGGCTCAGTGGGTTAAGCCGCTGCCTTCAGCTCAGGTCATGATCTCGGGGTCCTGGGATCGAGTCCCCCATCGGGCTCTCTGCTCAGCAGGGAGCCTGCTTCCTCCTCTCTCTCTCTGTCTGCCTCTCTGCCTACTTGTGATCTCTCTCTCTGTCAAATAAATAAATAAAATCTTAAAAAAAAAAGAAAGGATAAAAAATGCACTTACTGCAGCAGGCAGCATGCTTCCTTTGACATCCTTGTTTCTCTAAACAATGAAAGAATTCGGAATTTAGAGTGAGGATTTGAATCTGGCTTTTTGACTTCCCATCTATATAAAATGGAGGAGTTGCCTTCTGTGAGGTGAGGAAACAGACTCAAGGAGAATTAACCAGTGTAAGGTAATACCACAATTTGGACTTTTTGCCTAGTATCAAATAAACAGCTTAAAAAAAAATTTTTTTTTCTTATAAAGGCTGCCCCAGTGTCTATAAATGTCATCCACATATGCATGCTTTACTGATTGGTTATCAGCTCATATCAAGCATCTCTCTTGTCTTCCTAACCAGGTCATAGGGGCCTGTGGGCAGGTTCTCTCTCTCTCTTTCTCTCTCTCTCAGTTTTCCCACATGGTCCAGCAGAGTGTCTTTTATAAAGTAGGCACTTGATAATGGTTGACTCATTATTGGAGATGACTGGCAGTGATCACTAACATAGTAAATACTGAATGTTAACTAAGATATTTTAAAGAGCCTTTCTATGTCTATATGTTGACCAGAGAGTGAAATCAAGAATATAGTGATATTGTTTTTATCCTAACTTCGACAATTTTCTATTCAGTTCCGAAGGTCTTCTGGACATGACCAAATGATGGAACATAAGATTTAACTCCACGTCCAGAAGACTATTCAGGTGCATGTTCAAATGTACCTGTACCCAATGGCAAATGAAAGCAGAAGAGCTATATGGGTTGCATGATGCGTGGTAGATGTTCTTTTTCCTATGTTACACAAACACTTCTAGAAGGCTTATTCTTTTAGCTTCACAAAAGTTGGCGCAATAGCCTGCACTGAACAGAATATGTGTTTGCCATTTTTATTTCTCAAAAGTAGCAATTTAAATTATATTTTTCTTTGGTGATATTTACATTGGTTAAAGCATGCATCTTAAATCAGGCAATTTTCTTTTAGTCAAAGTTGTATTGATAGATAGTTTTAAAAATAGATCAGCCTATTGTGCATGTCAAGCTATAAAAATAGAAGCCAGGTCTATGCTTGACAGATTCCAAAGATAGTCTTCACTATGATTAGCTAATACTCACGGTACTGCAGGTCTCTTTAATATTAATGAACCACTAATGTCAATGTGGGAAAGTGAGCAAAGAGCATGGAAGCTTTTTAATATAATCACCCTGGCAGGCAGCAGTAAGATTTACATTTGGGATTTTGCAGTAATTAAAGAAATTAGAGAAATACTCAGGAATAAGAATTTGCTAAAATAAGTCTGCTGCGCCCTCTCCCACGCCCCTTGCTTGTATTCCCTCTCTTGCTGTAATATCTTTTTCTGTCAAATAAATAAAATCTTTAAATTAAAAAAAAAGAAAACATTTATTTATACTGTAAAAGCATCCAATAACTTCTGCATATCAACTGCCCAGATGTACGGAAATTCTATACTCTCTACATTGTGTCCATGGATGTCCCTCTAAACCATGACACAAGATGTTACTCATATTATAATGTGTATTCACTGCTGATGAAGACTCAGAAAGAATGAAGTTTATTTGGGTTTGATGGTCTCTTCATTTCTCTCTTACTCCCTCTCTTATACATCAGAGTTGTTTGCAGTTCTACAACAGAAGTTGCTTAAAGACATTCTCTGCCTTCATTCTGAGGAAACCTAAATGATTTGAGTTTCTGCTGGGATTCCCTAAGGAGGGAGCTGAAGGGCAAGCCACAAGCCTAGGTCAGTCACCTACTGAAAAGCCATACCGTGTATGTCATCACAACATCATAATTATCATGTCATATTTATCTATCTCTCTCCCCCACTCAACTATATACCTGTTCAATTGTTGAATAAATGAATGGATATTAATAGGACTCTTCCTTCAAGACTTTTTAGTTTTTAGAACTTTTTAATTATCTCTGTTATGACTACATATAAAAGGGAAAATTGTATAAGCTCTTCAATATACCTAAGTGGTAGGTAAATATGTTGAGAACTTCCAAGAAAAGAGAAATAATATTTATCTAAAAATATTTACACAGTACCACTGCTGGTGTTCCTATGATAAATGAAATCCTCAAACTCAGTTGAGAACTCATTTTGGCTCATGTATAGCGAGGTCTGAACTTATTAGACTATTTCCAAAATTTTACTTATTTTTTTCATGATTATAGATAATAACATTTGTTAATCTTAAGAAAGTTATAATACATGGGTAAGTCTTAAAAATTACCATAATCTCACCAAGAGATAACTATGCCCATTTTCTGTTCTTGTAGGCTTTTTCAGTGTTATGTGTGAGCATATGTATGTATACACACATGTATTTTTATAAAAATACCATCTTACTTCATATTTTGCTTTCAGACCCAGTTTCTGTTCTTAACCAACTTGTGGTCATCTTTCCTTGTGAATAAATAAGTTTATTTGAACATAATAACTGTAATAATTAATAGTATTCCATTATGTAGAATTATTGTTTAAGTAGATTTATGTATATTTATTATCATAAATGTATTTATGAATTGACACATATGTATCTTTGCATATTTGTCTAATTATCTTAAAATAATTATAAAGAATATATAAATAATTCAAATAATAGAAAGATCAAAATAAAAAAATCATTATCTTGAAATAGTTTATTTATAGTTTTGCTCTTTTGGTCATAAAAATACATGATCTACATTTTGACATGTAGTGCCAAAAGTTCATCCAAAAAACCTGTACCAGTGTATACTCACCTCCCAAGTGGAATGTATAAACTTACCCATTTATTTGCATCATTATCCTTAGTTGACTATAATTCCTCTTTTGCAGCTTTTTCAAATTGGTAAGTGAAAAATGGTACTTCTTGGTTTAATTTGGATTTCTTTGTTTACCACTGATGTTGAACTTCTTTCATCAAGTTTTTTGGCCATATGTAGGCTAAATTTTTAATTTAACCAAAGATTTCATTAAATTTTTCTAATGTTCATTTTTAAAATTTTTTATTTTATTTTTTCAGTGTTCCAGGATTCATTGTGTATGCACCAGACCTAGTGCTCCATGCAATACATGCCCTCCTTAATACCCACCACCAGGCTAACGCCAATGTTTGTTAAAGAAACAGAACTCTGCCAGTCTCCCTGTACCTCTCTTAATTGCAGCACCCCCATTGTAATTTTATAGTAATTAGTATCTTCCTTAACCTAGCCTCAAGTTAGATACTATGTGGTATAGATTCCAAGCCTATGACCAGGCATCCCGTGAGCCTCCAGATAGTGGTGCTGGCTGTGGTTTTGAGGACAGAGAAGACAAAACCATAGATGGAATAGGTATCTAACACTGTGAAGGTAAACCACTAACTTTTCCAGGATGGAAGGGGTCCAAAGTAGTCAACTTGTCACAAGTAGCCTATTGGACTCTTTGAGAGATAAAATATACTGGGGATTCAAATTGGTTTCTGTTGCTAGCTGGTGGGCATTCAGAGGCAGCAATAACAGGTTTGGCTCTGGTAAGCGGAAATTTGCACTGCTGGGTCCATGTGCATCTTTTCTGTAGCCATCATAGCCAGGTCTAGGGTGACTGATGATTGGCCAATGTTAACTGGCCAGGCCACTTTGTCCTCTTAGTTATTTACTGCCTCTTCTGTAGTGGATGCTTTCTGGTAGTGTTAACATACGACATTAAAATCTCCATACTTTGTGTCCATTGCCATATGGCAATCCCCATGCCTCTTCCCCAGGCTTCCTTGCCTGAAGAATGTATTAAATATGGTTCCTGTGGATGAACAAATGTAACAAAGGAAATTCTACTTTTACACAAAGTTGAAGAGTTCAAGAGACTATTACAAATATAATAACACAGGTTGGTAAGTTTAATTAAAGTTGTGATTACTTAAAATTTAGAAAGGTCTTAATTTTTTATTGTTAGAGAACACTGCAAGTCTTCTGTCAATGGGAGAATGATGCCGGGAGAGAGAGCAGGAGACTGAGAACTTGTTTCCTGGGTGGTTACCAGGCCCGAGTCCTTATTCTAGCTCAACACTGCCAACACAGGCATAGGAACGAACACGACAAAACCAGGGTACAAAGCCATATTGGTGTATAGAGCTAAAGAGGATCTGACCTGAATTTGAGGCAAAGAACTCTCGGTAGTAGCTGCCAAACAAAAGCAAGAAGGATGAACCCACTCTTTCAAACTCTCTTCCCGCCAGCTAGAATAGAAGCCTTCTGGGCCTTTGGCGTAAGAAAGCTTCTGGTTTGAGGAATATGCCATAAGGGACCCTGCTAAGGGCCTTATGAAAAGGCACAGTTGGAGCAAACAGCCTGCTGACAGTTGAGATTTGAATTTCAAATGCGGGAACTTCTGAAAGAAAAACAGTCTTAGTGCAACATAAATTGCTTCCAAACACTCAAAGACACAGCAGAAAGGGCAACAGAAAACCACATGAGGCAAAACAATTTTGACAAACTGTTTTGGAATCTGTTCTCTTCCTTTGCATCCCCCACCGCCCCGCCCTCTTCCCCGCCCCAAGTAACCAAAAGCAGCAGTGAAATTAATTGAAACTGTGCAGGAAGTTCCAAGAAACTCTGAGGAAGCAGGTATATTTGAAAACTAGATGCTATGACTGAATCAACAGTCTCTGTTGGGGAAATATCCCCTAGAGAGAGAAAAATTCGTGATTGAGTATGAAGTCAGGCAGTCAGTTGGTATGTATTTAACGGTAAAGATGGAAGCTGTGTCCTGTTAACCAACTCCTAAGCTCTTCTTAAAGGCCCAATAAGGCCCAGTCACAGCAGTTAATCACCACATGTTTTATCATGTTTTGTCAATCTGTCTGCAATAGATTTCAGACTCCTCAACGGAAAGAACCTTCTTTTTATGCCTGGAAAAAGAACCCACTGGGGAATCTACCACTGTGTGGCTGGGGTGCGAGAAGTGCCAACTGTAGATGTGCCACATGCCCAGAAACTACCAGAAGGTTAATTCCTTTCTCAGAGAGGAAAATTGTTTTGTGAGCCATATCTGAGGAAATGAGTAAAATGAGTTGGAGGGTGGGCTTTAGAATAAATTTGAAATGTACAGGCAGATTGCTGTTTTACCATGCTTGTTTGCTTTGCGTTTATGTATCCCTACTGGTGACCCAGTCAAAGAGCAAATGTTGGATTCCTACATTTCAGGCTGCAGACCTATTATTCTACCAGTGGGAAATAAGATTCTCACAGTCCTATTACAGGGAGCCAAATTGCTTCATCCCCAGAAGCCAGAGGATTTCACTAGCTAGCAGTGGGGAGCCCATACAAAGCTGTAATTTGCAATCTGAATCTAATTTCAAACCTCATCTAAAAAAATGAAAATTAATATATTGAAGAAACTCCCTGTATTAACTCACCAGTTTCCCCCCAAATTCCTTAGAATTTATGGATAATCAATTTTTTGAAGAAAATTAGTTGGAGTTTAATCACTGTTTCCAGATTCTTTGGGGTAGACATGGGTGAAGGTTCACTGTGCATATTAAGAAAGAATTCATCATTGCCCAAAGAAATGAGTACCTTTCAGATTTTACCAGCTTAGGAAAACAATTCTGCCTATTAATAAGAGTGAAAAATTTATGTGAATTCAGCCTTAAAATAGACTTGTAGGAGAGCGTTATACCAATGTGAGATTGAATATAGGGGCTGTCACTCCCATAGATGGGGAGAACCATGTTCCTGAGAAAGGTCACATAGATCTAAGCTTTGGCTCTGCTCCCCCACACCAACCCTTTTCTAACACTGAATTAATGAGCTGGCTACTGTCTCCAGCTTCCCAACCATAACAAGTTCACAGTGGAGTGAAGGAAAAGAGCAAGGGAAATTCACAACTGAGAAATGTCCTCTCATAACTTGAAAGCTGCTCTATAGGCAGCACAAAATAAGGATATTATTAGATACATCTCCCTTCAGTGGTGGAGCTTAGGAATGAAGGTATAGGGCTTTCAAAAAGAAAGTGTCAAACAATACCAAAACCCCTTCTTTTCAATCTCCACACTTCTTCTTTGATTTCTGGAGCTCTTAACAAATCATGAGAATTGGCCAAGTTGTGTTTTTCCTCCCTTTACTTCATCTCAGTCTCTGCCAAACGAAAAGCTAAAAAGCTGAGAAATGATCACAAGTTGGACAGAAGGCAAGGAATTGAGTCTGAATAATTTACCAGCTGTTATTCAGTTCAGGATAAGTAGAGCCTGAAGGACACATACATGCTAGAGGTCTTGTGGGGCCTGAGGCTTATATAATTGTGGGCAGGGGGGTTAGAGGGAGGGGAGAGCATTTTCTTTTTTTAAAGAAAAAGAAGACCCATGTATGAAATCAATAATAGGTACAAAAGGGTAGTTATTCAGAATGAGAAATCACAAGGCATGACAACTTTTTTAAAGGCTGAGAAATCCTTCCCCATCTAGGATGTGTTATTTCTTGTTTCAATTACTGCAAAAATTCTTTTCTGTCCTTACCACCACTGGGCAGGCTGGTATTGGGACCCAGTACATAATTTGTAGGGTACGATGCAAAATGAAACTCTGTGGGTGCTTGGCCAAATATTAAGAATTTCAAAATGGAGACAACAGACCATTAAAAAAAAAGATTTTATTTATTTATTTATGTATTTATTAGAGAAAGAGAGAGAGCATAAGCAGTGGGAGACAGAGGGGCAGAGGGAGAGGGAGAAGCAGACACCCCACTGAGCAGGGAGCCTGACTCAGGGCTCAATCCCAGGAGCCTCTAAAGGGAGACACTTAACTGACTGAACCACTGAGGGGTCCCGACAGCAGAGCATTAAACCAAGCACTGGGCCCAACCGAGTGTGAGGTCCCATGTGACTGCATGACTGTATGTCCATGAAGGAGACCCTATCAGCATGGCAAAATACAGAAAAATAATACAAATAATGCAGTATTTTTATTCATTATGGACTCACCTCTATGATAGTTTTCTCCTATTTTTTTTCCTTTGGCTACATATGCTTGATTGACACCTCATATGTTGACTGTTCCATAATATTTTTCAATTAGGAAGACTTGAAAGATAATTCTGTTTTTCCTTTAGCATGTTGAGCATGTTTGATTGGAATTTGTCTTTTTTTTTCTTGGCAGCTTAGAAAAGCTTCTCCTAGCATCACAACTCATTATTTTTCATGTTTTTAGGGTTGTTATCAATTTGGGGGACACTATTGCTAAGTTTCTTTTTCATAGGAGCTGTGAGATTTGTTTTCCACAGCTAGACTGTGTGCCACCCACATGCTTCTGATACCAGGCTCCCTAGGACATGTTCACCATACAGTATGACCCCTGGGGGAGCAGACACAAGAGTGGGTGGTGGAAGTACTCCTTGAAACCATTCCTTCATTAGAACTGCTAGCAATAACATGGAAGTGCTATCTCAGACTAATTGATTCCCAAATTTAAGTTCCTGTTGGCTGACCCCAGAGACACACATGGCCCCAACACTAACAGATAGGAGGGAAAATGTGACTGAGTTTGTGGGAGAGTGGTAGTCAAGGTGGAAAGAAATAGTACCGATAGCTGATTATTATTAAAATATCTCACTTTTGCAGATTTTATAATAATATACGATAATGGAAAGGGCCCATGCAAGCGTGAACCACATTAGTCTCTTTGTAAATCTACTTCATACCACACCGGCATTGGCGATCTACCCACTTAGGATAAAATATTATGCTAGCCACAAAGCAGAGCTATGGAACTGGCTGTCGTACAAACTGGGCAAATGGTGGTCATGAACTTTGTTAGAGACAGGTGACTTTTACATTCCGTATAGCAAGGGCTGCTGGCTGATCTTCCATGCTTTTTTTAGGAGCATGTTAGCACTTAGGTATTAAAGCAGACAGCAATGGCCTAATGGGCAATGATACTGTAGAGTAAGATGGATGAAAAGAGCTTATTCACTTATATGAAGTAAGTGACCACTTTTGAACAGATCATTTGGCATTTACTCCTTGAAAAGTGCTTGTAGATTTGTTACAAAAAGTGTTTCCCAGAAAATTAAAGTTTTATTCTGAAAAGAAGTATTTACTCACTTCTCTAAAGGACTAGAATTATAATAACCAAGGATTGTGCATTGGAAAGAGACTTAATTTGGCAATGCCTCTTCATGTCATTTATATGTAACACATACCACAGGTATCCAGGATTTCTCAGAGTTTACTAGTAGGTATGCTTCTCAAACATTGGTTTTATGATCCAGGTTCAAGAGACAAAGGCAATAGGTTAAAAACAGAGAAAAGGGACTATAATGATAGGCCACCACATTGAAGGTGTCGTTAGAGTCAACTTTCAATTCTTTCTGCCAGAGAGAGGACCAGTGACATGGACAGTTGAACACTGGGTGACTTGATCAGCTGATTAGGGCCATGGCCTCACTCACTCTCTGGGACAAATTCCATGGCCTCCCTTTCACCCTCATCCTTTTTTATTTCCCAGCCACCTTTGAGACTGAGGGACTCTTCTTCTTGAACTTTCTTTCTTTGACTTTGCCTTCTCCACACATTCACCTTATTTCCTCTCATGGTGAGTTTTCTGTTCCTTCCACCTCCCTCTGTGCTCTGTGATCTCCCCATGGCTCTTTCACCCCTCTCCACCTCATGGATGCTGTCTGTGGACTCTGTCACTCCTGCCTTCATTCCTTACCTTTCTAGTCTCACCTGATAGATGCCCTGGCTCATAGAGCTTCAACGTGCCCAAGATTATCCTTCTCCTTTTGCATCCCAGTCCTCCTTGTCACTCTTGTCAAAGCCTTGGGTCATCTCTACTCTTCCAAACTTCTACTTCTGAAATCTCTCAATGGTCCTTTTCTCTCCATCTCCAATAACATCATTTTAGTTCAGAACCTCATCACTGCTTCACTGATTAAAATAATCTCCTAATTATTTTCTCTGATTCAAACTCTATCCTTTTTAATCTATTAGAATAGAATAAGATTAAATTATTATAATCTTTTAAATATTTCTTCTGGTTACCACTCAACTATTACACTTCACTCTCACACACCTTCCAAAGATTTCCACTGCCATCCTTCATAAAGTACAAAATTCCTTGCTACAACCTTTGGGACTTTTCATAATTTGACATTAGTACATCTTTCCAGCATTATATCATACAACTCTTCCTTATTCATCCTTTGATTTAGTGGAGTAGGAATAAAAAGGCAATGTACAACACAGAGTCTCCATGTGGATAACTGAGACCTGACCAAATTTTGTATTGTCTTGAAAGTACCAACAAATGTTTTCATGAGAGATTTAATGAGAAAAGACATGTAGCTAGGTTAATGACTAAGGAAAAGAACACAGGGAAATGGCCAATAATGAGCACAGATGCTCTTAAACAGAACAAGTTGGATACACAGGCTCGCTTCACCCATGGAATGGGTAAAGTCCTTGGAAAAAGCAACTCTTCAGTTAGTGAGGCCGGCTTTGCAAATGTCCCTCAGCACTGTTCCTGGAACACTAAAATCTTATGTAAATTATTATTAGTGAACTGAAAATTTCTGCCCTTTCCCCTGAAAGACAGGGAAATGCTCCAGAATACCTAACCTGACATGCTTTCCCTAGATCTATTATCTCTTTCTTTGCACTGATATTTTATGTCATCTTTTGTGAAAAGCTAATTTTAAGGCAGTTTTCTCCACATTACTTTTTCTCAGAAGAAGGTCTGATTATGTGGGGCATAAAAGGAAGTGAGAAAAATGCATTCGGCACAACTAAGGCTAGGATATTAGGAAAAAAGTGGCATGGTGATAAAAGAGAGACAAAAATTACTTTCCTTAAATTTTTTTTAACTTATTGGAAGAAGAGATATGGTAAAACAATATATATTCTTGTTCTTAAATATCCAAGCCTATTTTGCTTTACCTATTTACAACAGCTTCACATTTGTAATAAAGTTTACTTCTAACAAACTTATGTTGAGATCATACTCTATCCCTCCACCCAATCTCTCTTTCTCTCTCTCTCTCTCACACACACACACACACACACACACACACATATTTACAATATATTTGAAGAAATAAGATGAGTGAAGTCAATATTTAAAGTTCATTTAAAATCCATTGATATATGTTTTTTAATTAATGATTTTATATTTTGTTTTTGAAGTTTTATTAAGCTTATTTTAATTGAAGTATAGTTAACACACAGTGTTATATTACTTTCAGGTGTATAATATATTGATATATATTTTTAATTTACAGTGAATCCTCTTAGTTTAATCATATTGGCTTACATGTAGGAAATGAATTTTACCAAGAGATATATGTAGGAAATGAGGTGTCAAGAGTTTTACCTTTAGGAGAGGGTATCTTGGTATAGTTTGTATTTAATTAAACAGAAAAAAAACTATCACTTTGAAAAGCCAAATATATGCCTTAAGAATTAAAATAAATGAATTTCCAGTTAGAAAATAAATAAGTCATAGGGATATAACGTACAGCATAGGGAATGTAGTCAGTAATATTGTAACAACTTTGTAGAGAGGCATAGAGTAACTAGATCTATTAAGGAGATCATTTTGTAATGTATAAAAACATGTTGTACATCGGAAACTAATCTAATATTGTATGTCAATTATAGTTTAATTAAAAAGGAGAAAAAAGAGGACCAAAAAATTAAAATATGTTGTGATTATTTGAATTAAAATAAAGGCCATTAAAATTTCACAGATTTAATTATTTAAACATCTTAAAACAATTTCAAAATTAAGAACACTAAAGTAATGAGTAATTATCTAGCCTGCTTAACTAAAGAAAATTAGTTTACCAACATTAATTAAGTCTCTTACTGCCATTAGAAGTAAATTAAGCCTATTATCAAGTAGGTTTTTACAAATGGGTAAATTGAGACAGACAAATATAAAATGAATTTCCCAGGGTTATAGTCAAGTCAGTGAAAATTGGAACCTGTGGATTTTAGTTAATTTTTTTTTTTAAGAATTTATTACTACGAGAGAGAAAAAGACCAAGCAAGCACAAGCAGGGGCAGCAGGAGGGGGGAGAGGGAGAAACAGACTCCTTGTGAGCAGGGAGCCTGCCACCACAGGGGGTTTAATTTCAGGACCCTGGGATCATAATCTGAGCAGAAGGTAGATGCTTAACCAACTGAGCCACTGAGGTGCCCCTTAATTTATATTTGTATAGCTGTAATGATTATTAAAAATGTGTTATACTAGTTAATCACATTAGTTATTAAAGAAAATATACAAGATCTCTCGCTCTGTTGAGAGCATGTTTCTTCTGATTAACTTTTATAAAATATTAAGAGCAAAATTAATATATTTCTCATGCAAAGTAATAAAAATATTTAAAAAATTATTTGGGTACATAAAACAAAATTTTTTATTTGTGATAAGAATAGGAAATATTGATTGGTATAGAAACAGGTGAAATTTAGATAAACATCAAGAAGGAAAATCACCACCCATTTCCTTTAGATTCCCCCAGCCCAGGAACATTATCAGCTCATACTTTGCATCTTGGCTTTGAATTCTTTTATAGTGTTTGATCACTTGGGGATTCCCTTTCTGTCTTTGTTTAGGGATATTACTATTTTTAAGAGACTTTTTAAAAAAGCAATGTTAAATTTACAACAAAATTGGAAAGGAGGTACAGAGATTTTTCATATACTCCTCTGCCCCCTCTGCATGCATTTCAAAACCTCACTCCCCCTTCCCCATGATCATCAACACTTACCAGAACCATGCATCTTCTACCAAAGATGAAGCTACATTGACACATTGTAGTCACCCAAAATCCATAGTTTACTTTAGGGCTCACTCATGGTGTTGTATACTCTTATGAGTTTAGACAAATGTATAACAACATATACACATCATTATTATATCATACAGAGTAGTTTCACTGTCCTAAAAACTATCTGTGTACTGCCTATTCATCTCCCCATCATCATCTCCATCTCCCCACTATTGGCAATCAACTGAGCTGTTTGTTGTCTTTGTACCTTTGCCTTTTCCAGAATATCATATAGTTGGAATCATATGGCATGTAGCCTTTTACTTAGTAATGTGCATGTTTCCTCTTTTTCATGGCTTGATAGCTCATTTCGTTTTAGCATTGAATAATAGTCCATTGTTTGCATATAACAGTTTATTTATTCATTCATCAACTAAAGGGCATGTTTTGGTTGCTTCTAAGTTTTAACAATTATGAATAAAGCTGCTATAAGCACACTTCTGCAGGTTTTTTTGTGGACATTAGTTTTTAACTCCTTTGGGTAAATTCCAAAGAGCATAATTAGATGCCAGATTATAGCATATATAGCATAATATATAGATGTTAGATTATATGCTTAGGATATATTTTGTTTTATAAAAATATCACCAAACTGTCTTCCAAAGGGCTGTGTCATTTTTCCAAAGTTGCTGTATATTATCCCCAGCAATGGATGAATGTGTTCCACGTTCTCTTCAGCACTTGGTGCAGACAATGTCACAGATTTTGGCTAGTCTAATAGGTGCGTAATGGTATCTTACTGTTGTTTAAATTTGCAGCTGCCTGATAACAGATAATGTAGAGCATCTTTTTATGTTTATTTTCCATCAGTATATCTCCTTTAATAAGGTGTCTATAAAGGTCTTTTGTCCATTTTTCAATCAGGTTGTTTATTTTCTTATAGTTGAGTATTAAGTGTTTTTTTAATCTTCTACATTTTGGATAATAATCTCTTGTCAGATGTGCCTTTTTTTTAAAAAAATTTATTTATTTATTTGAGAGAGAGAGAATGAGCAAGGGGTAGAGAGAGGGACAAGCAGACTCCCCACTGAGCAGGGAGCCTGATGTGGGTGTTGAACCCAGAACCCTGGGATCCTGACCTGAGCCGAAAGCAGACTTAACTGACTAAGCCACCCATGTGCTCCTCAGATAAGTCTTTTACAAATATTTTCTTCCATTCTGTGGTTTGTCTTTTTATTCTCTTGACAGATCTTTTGCAGAGCAGAAGTTTTTAATTTTAATGAAGTCCAGTTTATCAATTCTTTCATGGATCATGTCTTTTGTGTTATATATGAAATGGTATCACCATACCCACGGTCATCAAGGTTTTCTCCCATGTTGTCTTCTAAGAATTTTATAGTTTTTCATTGTACACTTAGGTCTATGATCCATTTGAGTTATTTTTGTGAAGGTTGTAAAGTCCATGTGTAGATTAATTTTTTGCATGTAGATGTCCAACACCATTTGTTAAAGAGATTATCTCTGCCCCATTGTATTGCCTTTGCTGCTCTGTCAAAGATCAGTGGACTCTCTTGATGGGGGTCTATTTCTTGGCTCTCTTCTGTGTTCCACTGCTTTATCTGTTAAGTCGTTCTTCAATACCACCCCACCTTGATTATTGTAGCTTTATGTTAAGTCATAAAGTGAGGCTGCATCAGTCTTTCAGATTTGTTCTTCAATATTGTGTTGGTTATCTTGTGTCTTTTGTCTCTCCATATAAACTTTACAATCTGTTTATCAACATCCAGAACATAAATTGCTCGAATTTTGAATGGGAATGCACTGATAATATATACCAAATTAGGAAGAACTGACGTCCTGATAATATTAAGTCTTCACACCCATGAATATGTAATATATTTTTATTTACTTCTCTGACTTCATTCATTGATATTATTATTATTATTTAAATTAATTTTAAAAATTCATTTGAGAGAGAACAAGAGTACAAGCAGGAGGAAGAGTCAGATGCAGACTCCCCACTGAGCTGGGAGCCTAATGTGGGACTCTGGGATCATGATCCTAACCGAAGTCAGATGCTTAACCAGCTGAGCCACCCAGGAACTCTGATTATTATTATTTTTTAAGGAATGATTTATTTGTTTCAGGGAAAGAGAGAAAGAGATTGTGCATGCATGCACGAGTGAGGGAGGGGCCGAGCATGGGAATCTCAAGCAGATTCTCCCCATTGAGAGTGGAGCCGGACATAGAGCTCCATCTCGTGACCCAAGAGATCATGAGCTAAGCCTAAATCAAGAGTTGGCCGCTTCACTGCTGAGCCACCCAGGCGCCCCCATCATAACAGCTCCTTATATAAAACAAGGGGTGATTTTACATCTACTTTCCTTATTCTTTTTAACCTTGTTCTATAATGTGGTGAGCATTTAGCAATATATAAATTTGGTATAGGAGAAATGTCTCATGGAAGAGATCTATATCATGGTGCTTTACTTAAAGACTTAACTTTGCATACAGGTCAAGAGATCACCAAGATTTTTTAAAATATTTTTCTTTTCCCAGGGTGGGCAGTATAAGATAATATTAAATTAAGCAAATCTAATCTAGCAGGCTATCAGACCATTAAGAAACAAATAAAATAAAATAAGCCTCTAGGACTTTATTTGCATTCCTCAGTATTATTTCCCTGGAAACAGACAAGCAGCTCTTGTTTACCCTCTCACTTCAGATCGTGTCCCACTGGGTACCCATTTTCACAACACCCTGGATTTTGCCTCTCGGCCCTTAAGTACAGTTGTAATGATATACTTATGAAATTAATGTATAACTGCACCTCTAGATACAGTAATCTGTTTTGCCTTCAGTAGTATCTCTAGCTCAGAGCCAGGCTCTTAGTAGATACATAGTAAATATTTTTTTGAATAAATATATTATACAATTATGGACGGGCTGTACTATACCATGTGATAATTCTTATAATGGAAAGAAACTTCTGATAATCTTTAGGACTGGCACAAAAGTAAAAAGTACATTTCAAGATAAAAAATTGTTGACTATCACACAGAATTTGCAGTGATTTGAGATTCCTTCTGGGAGCCATTTTGGCAAAGGAAATGATTGCCTTCTCTTTATTTTCTCTTATGTATTAATTTTATTCTCCTTATTTTCTTTCCTCTGTCTTCCAAAATTTATTATTTGATTTTCCCTAAAGACAACTATGCAATGAGTTCATGCAAACATCATCTTTAAATTACTGAAATTTTGGTGAACAAATATAGAAACAAACTCCAGGGAAAATCTATTTTGCATTCTTTTTGATCTTTGTATGTATGAAACCTTTTATTCTTTTAACATCTAAAATATTATAGGATCTATTTGCAATTATGCATTTAACAATTCTATGACTGCAAAGTAATTTTCTTTAAGTCACACTTACAATTGCTCCCAATCAATAAAATGATGGCATTTAGTTGACAAAAATCTATCTGATGAATGATAGCTTAATTTAGTACCTGTCCCTAGTATTTAGTTTGAACCTTGGATATACTGTGGCATTGAGGTCTCCTTATCACTATCAATAAGAACCTATACAATTTTATTTTAAAATGTTTTCAAATGAGTTTCAAAATCTGGTCACATTTAAAGAGAAATATGGGAGCTTTAATGAAAGAAACACACTGCTTATAACATGCTGGGCAGATGAAAACAACATCCATTTCAATTGATTAAAAAAAACTTAGGGGCACCTGGGTGGCTCAGTGGGTTGGGCCGCTGCCTTCGGCTCAGGTCATGGTCTCAGGGTCCTGGGATTGAGTCCCACATCGGGCTCTCTGCTCAGCAGGGAGCCTGCTTCCTTCTCTCTCTCTCTGCCTGCCTCTCAGTGTACTTGTGGTTTCTCTCTGTCAAATAAATAAATAAATAAAAATTAAAAAAAAAAAAAAAAACTTAACATGGGAGGGATTTTGGTCAAAGGATTTAACCAAGATGATTACATAATGTGACAAAGGAACAATAAAAAAGACTAGAAAAAACAAAAAAGCATTTTGAAATCTGTTATCTCAACCTCTAATACAGGCTTATATATGTCCCTGAGACAAGTCAATCTCATTCTCCTCTGGTTCTCAGAAATGTCACAGTATGAGGAAAGATGAAAGGACACTAATTTGCTCCAAGGTAAATTTAAAAAATTTATGTGGGACAGCCTGGGTGGCTCAGTCTATAACCTGTTTATCCAGGTCCCAGAGACCATCTCTATTAATAATGAAATCAGAGTAAATTTTGGGTTTATGCTAACTTCAGATATCTTCTAAGCAGGTCAAGCAAACGTTCAAGGTGATGAATCAAAAGAGAAAGAATCCAGGAAGGACAGTCTGTTTTAATCCCAGCTGACAATCTAGTCCTATCCTTGATAGTCCTAGTCCTTGAAAGGCCTGGCAACTACAAAGGCTTTCAGAAAAAAAGAGTTCAACCTTAGCCCCAATAAAGTGATTTGGAGAGTGTTGCTAGAAACATGGAAAAAAATAGCAACCGGGATTAATTTCACTCCCTTAATAAAATCATTTCATTTGAGAAATAGATATTGTATGGCACACCTCGGTGACTCAGCCAGTGGAGCATCTGACACTTGGTCTCAGCTCAGGTCTTGATCTTGGGCTCATGAATTTAAGCCTCATGTTGGGCTCCATGCTGGATGTGAAGCCTACTTTAAAAAAAAAAAATACATACATATATATAGTGCTTCCCCCATGTAACAGGTGTAAATAATTTTTACAAAAGATTTTATTTATTTAAGAGAGAGAGAGTGAGAGTTGGGGGAGGAACAGAGAGAGAGAGAAAATCCTAAGTAGGTTCAACACCGTACACAAAGCCTGAGGCCAGGCTTCATCTCACAACCCTAAGATCATAACCTGAGCAAAAATCAAGAGTTGGACACTTAACCAACTGAGCCACCCAGGTGCCCCTAAAATATTTTAAACAGAGGCCATTGGCCTTGCAAATGATCAGAAAAATAATGAAAATATTATCCTGAAAAAGAATAGATTTTATGCAAAAGAAAAATTACTGGGGACATCAATAGTAGCACAGACCTGGGGCGCCTGGGTGGCTCAGTGGGTTAAAGCCTCTGCCTTCAGCTCAGGTCATGGGATCGAGCCCTGCATCAGTCTCTCTGCTCGGCAGTGAGCCTGCTTCCTCTTCTCTCTCTCTGCCTACTTGTGACCTCTATCTGTCAAATAAATAAATAAAATCTTTAAAAAGAATAGTAGCACAGACTTTCCATGTTGCATCCCCAAGACCTCTTTGTTCTATGCAAACAGCTGGACTTTCTCTCATTGGCCAATCTTGGACAGAGAGGTGTTTACTATGCAGTTCATTAAGGATGAGAAGGTTTCTAAAAATTCCACTGAGGAGTCTCAGATTTCATTAATTAAGGCAAATGTTTACTGAATCATGTGCTGGCAATTTGTTAGCTGCTGAGGACTTCAGACAAATATGATGTTGTCTTTGCTGGGGAGCAGTAATCCAAGGACTAAAAGCTCATAAAAAGAACATGTGGTGCCTGCTACGTACTTACACAGCATTAAATGAAATTTTTGGCTTTTCTATAATAAGCATTACATTTTAAATTCTAAAAGAGAAATCAATACTTCTTTACAAAAAATAATATTTTTCCTCTATAGACAAAACATTCCTATTCTGGAATTATAATAGGTCTAGATGTCTTGGGTGACAGAGACCTAGAAACTTCAGAACCAGAAGATAGGAGTCAACAGCTCTGTGGAATAATGGTGTTTACAAGTAAAGTTGGAGTTGCCAACAATGGTGCTGGCTCTCTCCTTGTCCCAGGAATTCACTCAGAAGCTGAAAACACACGTTTCAGGGTAGAAATATAGATAGCTAGGCTTCCAAATAAGGAAGAAGTTGCATTTGGTGAGCTCCCTCCTCCTCCTAAAATTCGTCATTCTAAATCCTTGGATTAAGATGAGTGTTGTGTGTTGTGAAGCTGCAGTGCTGCTGGGGAGCCAAGTGAGTGTGGGAGAAGTTAGTTAGCTATCAAATATATATGGCAGTTAAGTCTTGTTAATTCAGTTTTTATAGATACTCTATTACCCTGGGTACCTTACAAAATTAATCAAAGCAATGAAATAATGATAATATTTGTTAAAAGAAACCTTTGAAATAGCTTTATCACAGACCAGAAAGGTTAACATTCACCCCTGGTTTTTCATTTAAGAGTAGAAAGAGGGCTTCTCAGAAAATGGGGATGACTAGGTAGTAATACATACTCTTAAAAATGACAATCAAATCACCATAGTGGTGAGTTCATAAACATTTAAGATACCCTAGGGACGTTTGATAAAATGAATTATTATGGTCTATTTGATATTACATAAGGAGACAATGTAAGAATTTTTTAATAAAATAGAGGTTTTAAAATATTTAAAAATTTTTTTTGCTGTAAAATGAATTTTTGAATCTAGAGAAGTCAGGATGGTGTATATTTTGTGTAAGATTAAAGTTTCATTTTTGTGGTTTTAAGAAGCCGCTAATAGAGGTGTGAGCTTAGCAATCCTGTACTCTTAGTAAAGGTAACTAACAGCACAAAAGAATGAGAACAGTCCTAAATGAGATATTTTCCCCTCAGATACAGTATAATCAGATTTTCACTCGTGTGTGTCATTGCCTGTGCCAGCCCACTGCACAGCCCACAGTGGGTTCTCAGAAAAGTGCGTTAATATTAAATGAAAACATTTGCGCTCTCTCTACTTATGACTTTCATTTAGTCTCTTGGGAAAGTGTAATTTTTTTCTAGCTCTTGTGATATGCTTATCTGTGCTTGGCCCCCTTCAATTCTTTTAATCATTTGGTTTGGAGGTGCATTCTTGACACAAAGGCAGATGGTTTATGCCAACTGCTCTTTCTTCCCCCACAACCAAATAATAAAATAAAATTAACAATGCCTGGCAAGTGAGTCTATTTGAAAAACAAAGAGCTCTGTTATTTCTGTGGCTTGTGTGAATCAAACATCTAATGTGATGGATGGGCATCTCAGTCCCTTGCTCTTGGTGACTTAAGGTCACTCTGGGATTTTAGAGCTGGAAGAAATCATAAAGATCATACAGAGCAGTGGTTCCCCAACCTGGCTCTGTTTTAGAGCCACCAGAGGAGCTTGTTAAAAATTCATATCAGAACTCACTCCATATCTAGCAAAGTAGAGTCTCAAGCCGTGGACTGGCAATTTCCCCTGGTGATCCTGGTTTGGGGACTGGTGGTCTGGTTTTGAATTAAATGACCTGTCCAGGGGTTTGGTAGTAACAGAATTAGGACCTGAACCCATGGAACTGTTTGATTCCAGTTTTCTTTTCATACCACTAACCATTGTTATGACCAACATCTTTAGAGAGCACATAATTTATATCCATTTGTGAGTAAGAAAGTGCCCAGAAGTGCCCATGCTCAGGTGGGCACACACACGTAAGACACTTTGAGTTTTTTAAGTGCCTTTGATAGACCTTTCTCTAATTCTTTCTCTCCACATTTCAATGACCTCCTTGACAGAGTTCCCTGAACTCCACCTTCTCTTTGACTATTTCATTCATTCTCCTCTTAAGGCTTCCAAAGGCCATTAATCTGTTTTCACTTTTTTTCTATCAAGACTGTTAATCACAGAAGGACCGGTTTTTATGTTGTCTCACTACCTTCTTTTCTGTTCCTGTCTTCTAGTCTGGTGACTAGACATTTAGGGTTAGATTCCCTGGATTTATGTGCAAGTGGTTTATTTTTTCCCTTATTATTTCCATGCTTTTGTATGTTTTCATTGACCTCTGAGATATTTCTTCCACTTCATTTTGTATTTCACTAATTTGGTTCTCCATAGGGACCTTCTTGTCTTTCAAATCATCTACTTAATGTTTCTTTCTTTCTTTTTTTTTTTTTAAAGATTTTATTTATTTATTTGACAGAGAGAGATCACAAGCAGGCAGAGAGGCAGGCAGAGAGAGAGGAGGAAGCAGGCTCCCTGCTGAGCAGAGAGCCCGATGCGGGGCTCGATTCCAGGACCCTGAGATCATGACCTGAGCCGAAGGCAGTGGCTTAACCCACTGAGCCACCCAGGCGCCCCTGAATGTTTCTTTTTTAACTTAAATTTTTTTTAAGACTTTTTAAAATTTATTTGATAGACAGAGATCACAAGTAGGCAGAGAGACAGGCAGAGAGAGAGAGGAAGGGAAGCAGGCTCCCCACCGAGCAGAGAGCCCCATGCGGGGCTCGATACCAGAACCCTGGGATCATGGCCTGAGCCGAAGGCAGAAGCTTTAACTCACTGAGCCACCCAGGCGCCCCTCTACTGAATGTTTTAGTCCTTAAATGTTTAGTCTTAAATGCTTATGTTCTCTCTATAATAGTTATATATCTAACATATATATTTACTAGTAGGAGCTGTTTCATGTGATTAGGGAGGCTGAGAAGTCCAAGATCTGCAGCTGGCAAGATGGAGACCCAGGACAGCTAATGGTACAGTTCCAGTCTAAGTCTGAAGGCCTGATCACCAGAAGAGATGATGTGTAAGTTCTAGTCAGAGTTGGAAGGCAGGAGAAGACTGATGTCCCAGCTTGAAGGTATTAAGGCAGAAAGAGAATGCTTCCTTTCTTACTCTGCCTTTCATTCTCTTCAGGCCTTCAAAGCATTGGAAGAGGCCCACTCACACCAAGGAAGGCAATCTGCTTTACTTTGTCTACTGATTCAAGTATTGATCACCTTGAGAAACACCCTCACAGAGACATCCAGAAATAATGTTTAACCAAATATCTAGGTACTCCATTGCCCAAGTTGATAAATGCAGTTAGCCATCACCAGTGTCATCAACTTGGCACCAATTTGCATCTTTTTAACATACACTCAGCCTCCAAGTATAGACAATAACAAGGCCATAATTTTGCCTAACATGATACAACTATACAGAGTACAATTGGAACCACACTAGTCCCTTCCTCAGAAGAGGCTACTCCCTAGACCTGCCTGTCGCTTTACTAAGGATGAGAATAGGGAATGCCTGCCGCTGTTTTTAAGCACAGAATTTGATTCTTCCCTACAGTATAGTGCCAGCAATAGTCATGCTGTTACTGTTTGCAGCAAGCATAGTGACCTTTATTTCAAATACAGGACATCACTGTTTACCTATTTTTCCATAAGTACTTCTCTAATGGAACCCAGTTAATCACCAAGCTCATGGTCTCCAGACCCAACTATGATTCCTTCTCGGGCTGCCCAGCCCCCACCGACTGAGAGTGAGAGCAGCTAAGAGTGTCTGTGTAGGAGGAGGGGGGTCTCTGTGCTGTGCAGCACCACGCTAAGTGTGTGAGCAGCATCTGTGGTGGGTCCTGCAGAATCGATGGGGCTGTGGGCTTCCGTGGCTGTGGGCTTCCAGGCCTGCAGACTCAGCAAGAGTATGACAAGGACTGGGTCCCTTCTCCCTGACAGTGCTAATTCAGAGAGAGTGAGGAGTTCTGTATCTGGGCACTATTCTCTGTCTCATTTTGCTCCATTAGTCCCTCCAACATATTTGCAGCCAATTCCCTGTTTCGATTCTGTTTTAGCGTTGTTACTAGTCACTCCATTTGAAATCACCAGAAAGCTTTCTCTTTCCCTGGCTGGAAACTGATTGACATAGTCAGGTAATGAAACTTGTAGAAAGAAGTCTTGTTTATAATGAAGTTGATTGTGTTAAGGTATGAAAAATAGAAGACTCCTCGTAAGTTCATCAAATAGAGCTGTGGGTCTGTAAAACCACGCTTGATAGAAAATCTGCTGTGGGCTGATTGTTTATTCTGTGGTCCACTTTAAGCTAAACTCACTGATTTCTTCATGTTGTGAATCTTCTTTCTGTCTCCCCTTCCCCACTTGATAACCACCCAGTCCCTCATGGAGGCCATTCAGTGTGAGACAGCTTGAACCTCGACAAAATGGTGAAATTACAGAAAACACTGTATCAGTCATTTGTACTCATACTATGACTGACTAGCATAGCAATTACTTTCAGTGCATGGTTATCTCCACTAAGTATTTTCTTTTTAACCATTTAATCTCTAACTTGGGATTAAAACCTTTTTCTGATAAAGTCATTTTAGACATCAGTAGGATATTTTGTGCCCATGTACACCCCAGAGGATGCTGGGTACTACAATATTAGCAGAGCCAGCTCTGAGGTTAACCTTGACGACTTAACAACAATGGAACTCCTTTTATGTGAGTGGCCCCTTGAGCTCCCAGGGGAGGCTGGAAAAGGGCTAACAGTGCCCTTCTTCATTCATTCACGGAAAACCAGTATTTATTTGTCATATTACATAGCGGATACTGTGCTAGGTACTTTGGAGACAACTCTGATTAAAAAAAAAAATGACATATTCGTTAACATATCAGTTAACATATCAGCTGATCAGCCACGCTGGAGCTTTGGAGCTTGACGGGTGATCTTGAGTCTCAGTTTCTTCATCTACAGAGTAGGGGAAACCAGGATGTGTCCTGCAGTGAGCTGTGCCTCGTTTTCAATCCCCCTCCTTCTGCCAGACTGCTGGGGGCAGAGAATTTTATATCTCTTTATCCCCTACCTTGACTCAATATAGAACTGCCTAGTAAGCCCTGAATTGAACACAATTCCTTCCTTCCATTCTCTCTCTTGGATTCAGAGTGTCTAGATGTATCTTTGTATTGTTCTGATACAGAGATTTCTGAGTTTCCAGATGTATTTGTAATATATATATATATATATATATATGGTCCTATTTAATGATATTTTTCTAACAAAGAATCTTGTTCTCCTATCTCAGACTTTTTCCTGTGCCTTCTGTATTATTTCTGCCTGTAATAGGTAGAACACAAAGCTGTGTTGAACACATTCTTAATAATAAAGATATTCCTGAAAGACAGACACCATATGATTTCACTTATATGTGGAATCTAAAAAACAAAACAAACAACAAAACAAAACAGAGACAGACTCATAGATACAGAGAACACAGTGGTGGTTGCCAGAGGGGAGGCAGATGGGGAGATGCAGAAAATAGCTGACGGGGATGAAGAGGTACAAACTTCCAGATATGAAATAATTAAGTCACAAAGATGTAAAGTACCACAGAGGGAATAGAGTCAATAATATTGTAATAACTTTGTGTGGTGACAGGCAGTAACTAGACCTTGTGTGGTGATCATTTTGTAATGTATAAATACATTGAATTACTATCCTGTATACCTGAATCTAATATAATACTGTATGTCAATTATAATTGAATAAAAAAGATAGTCCTATATAAAAATCAGTTTGCCAAGATAATAAGGTACTGCTTAATAATCACGGAGTTCTCATAAAGAAGTTATCTTTGACATGTCCCAACATAAAACAAAGCCTAAAACAGCCATTATATCTGACATAAACTCAACTTCCCGTCTTATCACCCAACTTAGCATATTCTTGGATTTAATATGGGATTTCTGGGTAGGATCTGGGGAAATACTGGTGGCAGTTGTATATTCAAAGATTCCCAAATTAGCCCTTAAAATATAAAAGAATGAAAAAAAGTCAAATTGCTGCTGGGAATATTTATGTAACACTATACTCATTTTTGAAATTAAAATAAATGTCTCTTCTAGCATAAAGGCCTTAGTTAGGGATTTTTATAGCTATTTGTAGCTATAATTTACAAAACCGAGTCTATTTCCCTGTATTTGGATCTGTGCTTTTAGGCTGTTATGATCAGCAACCCCTTAGAATCGAGTCTGAGAAAAAGGCTGGTTTAGGTAGTTTATGTGGGAAGTGAGACTGGAAGTGAAATGGGAAAGCCCAGGTGAGAATGCACCCCTGGGTCAGCACTGCCGGAGGTGGCTAAGGCTTGATGATCTTGGGTCCTTCTGGTATCAGGTAGGATACTTATCGGAATTACCCACCTGAGGAAAGAATGGGAGAAGCATTGGTTCATCCCACCCCCCATTGGTTGAGGTGGCCCATAGGGTATCAAAACATCTGCAGGTTCCTCTTGCACATGTGTGGGACTGAGTGGGCACCAAAGCCAGACACGGTGTGCATGCTAGAGGAGAGGTTCTGTTTAGGTGGCAGAGGGCAGAGCCCCTGAGGAGCTGTCCCCAGGGCTGTGGCTATCTCAGAGGAGGCCGGGGAGATTGTGGGGCTGGATACCAGAGTGTCCAACATGGGCTCTCGGTATTTAGTGAAGAAAAAAAAATTTAGATCAAAGAGGACAAAAATTATTCACAAGGGAAATAATCCCACTTGAAGATGGTATGCTTTTCTTGACTGCTAATATCTGTATTCCTATACTTGGTATAAAGACAACTTATCAGAAGTGGGGAGATCATTGAGCTACTTAATTAAATATAATAAATCTGATGTTTTAACATTAGGTAAGGTGATTAATTCTGCATTCCCGAATCTAGCCTCATTTGGAACATACCCCTGGGGCACTTTATTCTTACATTTATAAATTATGAACTCAATGAACCTAATATTTTGCTGATAACGGGTATATAATACATTAAGGCTTGCTTGCTTTAAACAGATATTCTTTTTAATAGCAATTAGGATGGGGAAAAATGTCCTTTGTTATGGCCCATCCTTACTTTCAGGCTTTCTTATAGTTTAGCTTAGTAATTATAGGGTCATTAATACAATATGAATGCAAAACCCTTACAAATCTGAACAAAACAATTATAAAAATGAAGAGAGGAATGAAAGCTGGAATGAAAAGATATGGTAAATGAGGAAAATGAGCATTTTCCAAGATACCTATAAAAAGTGGATTTAGAGAAAAGGATACAGAAAGAAACCCTTGCACAGACACATCAGGAAAGATACTCTGTGTTACTTTGAATTTTGTGCCAGTCAAAGCCCTAGGTTGCTTCCGGTCATTTTTAAGAACAAGCTCAAAGCAAGTCATTCAAGGAACTCCATGTGCCAAGCCCAGTCCACATTTTCACAGCTGATTCCCAGAGCTCACTTGCAGGAACACTCTACTCCAACCCCACCTAATCTGAGCACTCTACAGATACTAGCTCATTTAATCTGCATACATGTCTATGAGGCACTGAGATGCACACGAGTAAGTGACCTGCCCCAGGGGTCACCAGCTAGTAGGTGGTGGAGCCAGGATTGAAACCGGGTCTGGCTCCCGAGTCTGGGCTCTCCACCGTCACATCCCTGGCTGGCAGCCTGCCCTCCAAACTTGCATATCTCTCTACTGCAGCTTTGCTATCTCTCATGGAGAATGTGCTCTTTCCTCCTTTCTACCTGTTAAAACTGACTTGCCCTTTAAGGCCAAAATCAAGTTCTACTCTCCTCGACAAAGCCTCCCATGGCTACACTGGTCCCAGTCATCTCTTCTTTGGATTCATAAAGTTCTTTTAATTGGCAGAATTCACTGCAAGTTATCGGCATGCATATGCACATTTTTCCCTAATCCAGGCATACCCTCATTCAAGATAGGCCCAAACCTTCTTTTTTCCTCTTAAAAATAAGAAGCTTTCACTCTGTGGCAGAATTGAAGGTCATGAAGCCAGTGCTCCAGAGGAGGACCCCAGAGGTGTGTGTGGTCACCACAAAGGCGTGGTCACCTTTTTGGGTTTCCTTGTAGCACCTGCTACTTCTTATGCCTTGGGCCTAGTCAGTACTCTGTATTCACTGACTTGAATTAAAGTTGAGAACTATGATGATATGAACTGCCATGATTTCATTTCTATTATTTATTCAAATGAAAGCTTAATGTATATTCCAAATTCCAAATAAATGTAGATTGGCAATTTTTACACTATATATGACAGGTAATTTTAAAAGTGCTCACTACAGCAATGTGGTGCTGGAGAGATTTCCCTATTTTCATTTTATATGTAGAAATTGAAAACTTCCAGTGGCCACCATGACAGCATTAATTGTACATAGATCGGCATACATATTTAAAGAAAGCCCAAATACATTCTCATAAAAACAAACTTCTAGTGGTTTTTCAGAGGGATTTGAAAATAGAGACACAGTTGAAATCAATAAAGATGGCATCTCTTGCCAATTTCTTGCCTGACTCACTTGTTCCAAAAGCCAAAAAGGTGTCTGCCTCAAGTCTGGCACATTGGTGGGTCTAGCTTGCTTCTCTGTGCTCTTGAAGTCAGCAATTCCCAGGGTCAGGAAAAGCAGGTGACCTTGGGAAGCTGGCAGTGGATTTGGGAAAGCAGTTTCCTCACATCAAATTAATGATCTGAATCTCAGGCCCTTCCTATCTTTATAAAGCTTAAATGTATTTATTGAGGCCCATCTGTTGAAAATAACAATGGGATTAAAAGCTTTAGGTTCTTCCCTGCATGGAAGAGACCACAGCATGTGATCAACATCCTTTGTCTCTTTCTCCTTCACTAGAAAGCCCTTGGGGCAGACACCTGCTCAGGCCCCCATTCAGGCCCAACCAATCCCCAAGACCCTGTGTAACACTCACAGTCAACTACCCTTTTGCCAAGAAATGGCTCTTTCTAGGGTAGTTTCCCAATCCCACAGATAAATAAAGTTTCTTTTCTTTGATGTTTGATTATATCCTTATTCTAAGAGGGTGTGACAAGAAAAATGTTTTCCAATGGCTACTAGGAATGTATGTGTGTAGTGCGGGTGGGGTGGGTTGGTAAGGGTGGGAATTTAATCATTTCCCTTGACTGTTTAAATTTATAATTATTTTATCTAAAATTTAACTTTACATAAAGAAAATTTCTTGGTAATAATAAGCATACTTATTAAAAGAATCTAGACTAATCGTATCACCCAGGCTTTTCAAAACTATTTACTATGAGACTCACTTAGAACCTTTTTATTATTTATTTTTTAATTAAAAAAATTTTAAGATTTTATTTATTTGAGAGAAAGAGAGAGAGAGAGAGCGCGCACAAGCAGGGAGAAGAGGGAGAAGCAGCAGGCTCCCTGCTGAACAAGGAGCCCTAAGTGGGGCTTGCTTCCAGGACATTGGGATTATGACCCGAGCTGAGGGCAAAGACTTAACTGACTGAGCCACTCAGGCACTCCTCCCCTGGGATCTTGATACAAAGCAGATCTGGAGTCAGTGGGTCCAGTAAGGAGCCTATGATCCCGCATTCCTTTCTTTTTTTATTTTATTTTATTTTTTTAAAGATTTTACTCATTCACTCATTTATACTGAGCCAGCAGGGAGAATCCCAAGCAGACTCAGCACTGAGCATGGAGCCTTACATGGGGCTCTATCCCATGACCCTGAAATTAAGACCTGAGCCAAAATCAAGAGTTGGTCGCTCTGCCAGCTGAGTCACCCGGTGCCCCTGTTCTGCATGTCTAACAAGCTCCAGGTGAGGCCGAGGCTGCTGTCCCTGCCTTTACACCTTAGAAATAAGAAGCCGCACAAGGCAGCCTAAGTCTTCACTTTTTTAAGACACTTCATCATTATGGCAGCATTTGTACTTTCTTTTAGCCCAGCTAGGGTGGCTTTACAGAGGCAGTAAGTCTATCTTCTGAGGGTTAGTGTGAGGGGATTCAATGATATCAGCCCTTGCTTCTCAAAGTGTCGTCTGTAAGCCAGCAGCAGCAGAGCCACCTGAGAGCTTACTAGAATTGCAGAAACCCCAGCCCTACCCCAGACTGAGTCAGCTGTATTTTATATTTTTTATTTTTTAAAGACTTTGTTTATTTATTTATTTGACAGAGGGAGAACATGGGTGGTGGGAGGAGAGTCAGGGAGGAGCAGAAGGAGAGGGAGAAGCAGACTCCCCTTGGAGCAGGGAGCCCAGGGGGAGGCTCGGCTCCCCAGGCTTAATCCCAGGACCCTGAGATCATGAGCTGAGATGAAGGCAGACGCTTAACTGACTGAGCCCCCCGGTGCCCTTCATCTGTATTTTAATAAGATACTGAGGTGATTGTGTGCACACTAAAGTCTGAGAAGTACAGATGTAGCCTGGATGTAGTAATCGGTGCATAGTAGGTGCTCAATGGATGGTAGCCATGACCCTTCAAGTTCTTAAACCATATGAGCTACTTATATTCTTCTTCCCATTTTATAGGTGAGGAGACAGAAACACAGTAACAGGGCTAGGATTCTAACCTAGATCTTTAGATTCTAAAGCCGTGCCCTTAATACTACAAACCTTTTCCTAAAAAGAAATTGAATTTCTTGAGTAGTAAAGGTCTCCATGCCTCTCACCTCGCTCACCTCTCCTTGATCCATTAGCTGCCCAGGCACCGCCCTGTGGGAAAGTGCCTGAGCACCTTTTCCCCAATCGGCGTACCCCCGTTCCTTGTCCCGCACACTTATATTCTGGAAGGTTCAACTGAAGGTTATGTGCTATGTTAATCTACCCAGAGGCATTTGGTTTAATCAGGGTTTTCTGAATGTAATCTTTTGCTCCAATACTCCTGTGGGGAGAATTCTAGGCTGTTTAGGATTGGTGAGGATGTATTTTAGTACACGTCTGTGCTTGAGTGTGTGTGTGTGTGGGGGGCAGTGGTTGAGTACTGTGGAGATCTCTCCTGGCATCCCTTAATCCTAACTCTTGGCAGATACTGGCTCCATTCATATGTAAGACCTGGGTGAGACTCACAGTAGTCCAGATTTTGGAGAGATCTTTCTGTCAGGAAAAATCAAATTCCAAATGAAAGTGGGAGGAGAAGAAGAAAGATATATCTGGACGATAGCCTGAAGTTCAACCAGAAATGTCCAGGACATGGAAGGAACATGATTTTGGGGCCAGAGGTATTAGTGAACAGTTATATCATGGAGACCAGTCATGCCACTTTGATTATGCCTTTTTTTTTTTTTTGGTTATTTTTCTTTTTTTAAAAAATTAAATTTAATTTTTTTCCAGTGTTCCAAAATTCATTGTTTATGCACTACACCCAGTGCTCCATGCAATACGTGCTCTCCTTAATACCCACCACCAGGCTCACCCAACCCTCCACCCCCTCTGCTCCAAAACCCTCATGCCATTCTTTAAGTCAGATTTTTCTTTCTGATTTTGCTTTCAAGTTTTTAGAAACAGGCTAATAGACTATAGGCTTACCAGATAGACTTAGCTATGTGTCTTGATCTTAATTGCTTTATATCTAAACTTGAGATCCTTTTTGGTTTGTTCCTGTTTCTCACCTCATGGGCATTGATTGATTTAATGCCTTTCTACATTTTTGTTAATAAGAATTGAATGGACTTGCTAATTCTCTTTAGGACTATTTTGACTTGATAGCTTCATTTAAAATTGGGGCTTTTATGCGGTGCCTGGGTGGCTTAGTTGATTAGTTGATTAAGGGTCCAACTCTTGATTTTGGCTCAGGTCATGATCCCAGCGATCTCAGGGCTCGAGCACCTCCAAGGGCCCCTTGCTCTGCTCGGAGTCTGCTTGTCCCTCTCCCTCCCTGATTGTCCCTTCCTCCTTCTCAATGGAAATTATATCTGCAGCTTGACAAATATGGTCTTTCCCTATGGTCTTTCCTTCAAGTTGCAGGCTCTCATCCTTGTCCCAATGATTGTTTTTGAACAAAGATTTTCTAAGCCATCATAGTGAAGAAATGGAGAGAACTAGTTCTCTTTTGGAGTGTTTTCGAATTCTGAATTAAAGGGGCTTCAACTGTCGACATTTCCTCCCCTAACATCTCTCCTTCTTCAGCTCTCACAGGCATCTCTTCCCTTGTATGTATATACGTGCACTTTTATGTACACACACACTGCTTTAACATTAATAAATTACTTTATAGACAGTTCAAATTTGGACATCTACAGCAATTCCTTTAATGTCACAGCACATTGCACCCATCACATGATAAAGTGTGAAAAGCAAGGGTCTGTTCCCATGGCACCAATATCATACAGTAAACACTTACACTGTACATGTATGTGTTTATCTGTAGTGGGGTGAATCTCAGTTCATAAACTCAGGCGGGCAAGAAATGTAACTTTTATTCTATAACTGCACTGAATTTTTGGATTTTGAGCTTTGGATCTGGTGGGAGTGGGCAGAGGCGTTCCCCCTCCCCCATACAACCTCCTGGATATTGCTCCTTAATTCTAAGATCCTACCCAGTTTTAAGATGTTGAGGTGGTGAACAGAGAATGGTTTACTGATGCCCATATTGATGCTGAAATCCTAGTACCCATGGCCTCTTTAGAACCTCTTTCTGTTATCTGGGGCTATTCTTTGGTCGTGGAAATCCTCTCCTGGCCTGTCTATGGTCCTATCTTCCTGCACATACACGACAGCTGATATCTCTGGCATTTGACCATTTCTTCTTGTTCTTGGGAATCATGCTGTCTTTTTTCTTTTTACCTCTTTCAAACCTTGAGGAAGCTTCTCCTAGTCTTAGGGAAATCCATCTTACTTCATATTTATGCCTGCTCAGTCCTCTCCTCTTAGACCTTTGGGAGTGAAAGCTGGATTTCTGCTAGAGAGCCCATTCATGCCCTTCCCTAAGGCACCAAACATGGACCTGAGCAGAAGGGGAAGGGAATTGTTGAAAAAGAGGCTGAATAGAGAGCTATCTTGAATACAGGGATAACACCTCAAAGTATCATTTCTGTACAATTCTGAGATTTAGTTATGTATATTTCATTTTGTAGGAACTATTCCCCGTCACGGTACCTATGGTCTTTCCTTCAAGTTGCAGAGTTTGCAATCAGTGAGGAACCAACAAGTGTTCATCCATTCTCTGCCACTTATCAAATAGGCCATTTGGTAGAACAGACACAAATCATAAGCTGTGCAGTGAAATTACCTTTCTATGATAAGTTTCTAAGGACAATTAATTTTAGGTGGCTGGCAAATATACCGTGCAAAGAAGTGGATTGTTAAGTAGCTATGTAGGGCCAAGGTTGTTTTTCTTTTTTTTTTTCCCTTTCCAATAAAGCACTGAAAATCTTACCTTTTAAATATACTCTTGAATTAATGGAAATTATATCTGCAGCATGACAAATATTTTCCAAAAACAAAGAATTTTCATGGAGGGAAATCAAATCAGAAGTAATTGGATGGGTATGAAATCCTTTCATTGCTATAATAATAAGATAATTTATGTAATACCTCAAGCATCTAAATCCTCTAATGGCTTTTTTGAAATATAAAAGACTGAAAAAAATCAGTTATGCCCGTTCCCTCCTTCACTAAGTGTTTATTTGAAAAACTCCTTGTTCAGTTAATGTTCTCTTGAAACATAATAGCAGCTCTGTCTGGGATGGAGAGACAAATTGTTTAGTGGTTTTCTTCTCAGAAATTTCTATAGTAGTTATGGGGGAAACGTTTTCTCAGATAAAGTTAATCCTCTTTTTTCCCCCAGTATTTTGATAATAGCTTATGGTGTTATATTGTACTTCCAATTTTTAGCGCTACTCCAAATCTGCTGCTCAAACTTTCATCAAATTTTATTTTTTTTTCTTTTAAATTGACCACTTCCCAGACACACCTCACTTCACCTCTGGCTATCCATGGCAACCCTGTAGAGCAGAACTCAAACAATCCATGGTGAAAGACAAAATTCTAAATCTGAACTCTCTATTCCTACACTAATTTCCTCATAGGCTAGAAACAAGGAGCTGGAAGACTGGCACTGGTGTATGGGCCACACTTGGGTGTCCTGGGGTCCTGTTTTACAGTCCACGATCTCTGCCCATGCCCCATACCACCCTGGATATCTTCCTAAAATACTGCTTTCTAAACTGAAATCCCTACTCATCATTCTGGAGCTCAAGATTCTGCAACATCTGACAGCATCCAGCCTGTGTCCTAGCCACACACCTCAGGCTCTGTGGTTCTCTCCCTTTGCTGGAAAGTAATTCCTTAGCACCCAGCTAGAGAGGAACCTTTCTTTGCTCACTACACTTGGCTGCACTGATATCCAGCTTGCCTATAACAAACACACTGAGCCACAGACACTGCTCTCTAATTGCCTTATTTTTTCAAATGGATTGTTTATTTTAATTAATGAGTGACTAATGAATTTGGTGGGCAAGAAGCATGGAATGTTTTTAGTCAAGGGATGAGGGGGGCAGGGAACAAGCCATTATGTATACAAGGGACAGGGGTGGTGGTATCAGGGGAGACAGGAAGGACAAGAATTTTTTTTTTTAAATAGCTGTTTGTTTGTTTAAAGATTTTATTTATTTATTTCACAGACAGAGATCACAAGCAGGCAGGGAGAGAGAGGAAAAAGCAGGCTCTCCAAGGAGCAGAGAGACTGATGCGGGACTCAATCCCAGGACCCTGAGATCATGACTGAACCACCCAGGCACCCCAAGGGACAAGAATTCTTAACTTTGGGTCTTTAGGACTGCATAAGTGATAATCTTAGGGGAGAGTTTACCCCTGATTTGAAGAGGGGTGTTTGTGTGTGTTTGGGTACTTGTGCACAAAGAAGGACATTTATGGAGAAGAGATTTATGGAGAATTACATGAAGATCATAAGATCATACAATTTGTGTATCATCTTTTCTTAACTGAGTTTTTAAAAAAGTTTTTATTTACTTACTTGAGAGAGTAAAAGCACAAGCAGGGGTAATGCCAGAGGGAGAGGGAGAAGCAGACTCCCTGCTGAGCTAGAAACCCATGAGGGGCCTGAGGCTTGATCCCAGGACCCTGGGATCATGACCTGACCCTAAGCCAGACACTTAACTAACTGAACTGCCCAGGCGTCCTTCTTAACTGAATTTTTTATTGAGAAAATTGTAGATTCACATCTGGATGTAAGCAGTAATACAGAGAGATCCCATACAGCCTTTATGCAGCTTCTCTCACTGGTCATCTCTTGCAGACCTATACTCTGGTATCACAACCAAGATACTGGCATTGATTCAAACCACCAATCTTCTTCAGATTTCCCTACTTTAATATGTCCTCATTTTTGTGTATGTGCTTATGCAAGTTTATCACATGTGTAGGCTTGTGTACCCGTGGCCACAGTCAGGACAGAACAGTTCCATCAGCACAGGGACCCACCCTGTTGCCCTTTTGGAGCCACCCTCTCTCCATTCCCCCAGCCTTATCCTGACCTCCACTCATTTTCCATTCCTAGATTTTGTCAATTCAGAAATGTCACATAAACGGGAGCATGCAGCATGCAACCTTTCAGGATTCCTTTTTTTCACTTAGCTTAAGTCTCCAGAGCTTCATCCCCATTGTACATGTCAGTGGTTCCTTTTTATTGCTAAGTAGTATTCCATGTTATGGATGCATCAGGTTGTTTAACCACTCATTCACTGAAGGACATGTAGGTGGATCCCCGTTAGGGGCGGTTACAAATAAAGCTGCTATGAGAATTCAGATACAGGTCTTTGTGTGAATGTAAGTTGTATTTGTTTGGGAGAAAAGCCCAAGAGTGTGATTGCTAGGTCATTTCGTAGCTGTGTGTTTTGTTTAACCTTTTAAACTCATTATTTACAATTATTTTCTGACTCCACATTTTTGTATTACGATACAAAGTGCAGTTGCCTGCTCAGTTATGATGTTAATACTTGAAAAAAGCCATCTCTTCTTTGTCTTTTTGCCTTAAAACTCATATCTCATTTTATACTTATAGCACGTTTATAAGCTCAGTGGTATTTTACAGGAAACTGAGACACAGAGATGTGTCTAAGTAACTTAGGCCATACAGAGAATTAATAGCATGGTCTGAAGCAAATCCCAAGACCCCTAAAGTAGAATTTTTGTGGTGACACATTAATGAGTCATGAAATCAACTCAGTCAGTCACAATCAGAATGTTTTTATAAGGAAAGAGACTAGGCTAGAATACAAAATATCATAGTGCATTGCTTATAGTAAGAATATGTACTGTGCAATTTATATATAAATTTATAAATAAATGTATTGTGTAACATATATAAATTGCATGATAATTAAAAATGCTTTCCTTACAGCTTAGTTGTTTCCATTAAAACCCCCATATAATTCCTTTATATTTTCCCCATGACTAACAAGGATGTACAAAAATCTAATTAGTCTAGAAGTTTAACTAATAATTCTTGGTTAATATTGGTTTGAAAGAAATCTTTTATCTATAGGAATTTTTCTAAGTGTTTTTGTCGTTTTATGGAACTTTATTTTCTTTATCACTTGAGGCAAACCTCATATACAAACCTTTCCACATTATAGGAAAAAAGGGAACACTACCTAACACATTTGATAAAATTAACTGATAACAAAACCTTACGAAAGCAGTACAAGAAGTTAGAAATGAGAGGGCTATCCCAAGGCCACACATTTAGAAACAGCTGGAGCCAAGGCCCAACTCCAAATTTTCTGATGCCTAATAATATGGTTTTCCTGAAATCATACCCTGATTCTCTGTAGGGTATTTTCTAAGCAGCATATGGTGTTTAGGTTGATTTTGTTATGGACAGTCTGTATATGTCAGAGCTTTTATACAGAGATCACTGAAGCGGTAACAAGCCGACCAGGAAGGAGAGAGACCATCTGCAGACAGTGGAAGGGCCATCATGTAGGAAAGGGAGAAAATGTTTCTATCTTATAACACAAAGCAGAATTAGGATCAGATTTTGGCATTTAGAATAAGGGAAACTTGTTCTTCCCAAGGAAAATATTTCTAGGTAAGCTGCTCAGGCGCAAAATAACTACCTACCATGGTCTTGAACTATCCAAATACAGAATTACTCAATAACCCACCAGAAAACTATCTATTTGAGCTGCTGGAGACAAATTCTTCAATTGGACCAAATGTTCTTTAAGGTCTTTTTCCAAATCTGAGTTCCTAGGAATCTACAGCTAAATGACTTTCTCCCCTGTTAGTCATTTATCTCTGCAAATTCTACCCACGCACCATATTTCCTTACAATCTGTTTAGAATTAAAGAAATGATTTCTAATTGAAACCTTAACTACCATGATTTTATTTCCAGTAGACATAATTTATCAAAAAACTGAGCTTAAGGAATGTGCATTTTTTTCCTTACAGTTTTTTGAATTGGGTCATAAATCAAATAACTCACATTTCAGAGTAGAAAAGAACAGGATGAAGTGTGAAATTCTGTGTTATCAATGTAAAATGGAGACTTGCCATTTTATAATCCTCAAGAAGTAGGTAGGAGCAGATATTACTCAAATGGAAATTCTGATGGAGAGAAGAAAGTGATTTGCTCAATGTCATGGAGCTAATAAGTGATCACACAGCTAAGACAGGGTCACACACTAACAAGGCCCACACTTGCTAATAGTCTTCGATGACTCCTTGGATAAATATTAAACTTTCCATGGGAGAATATGCATGAAGAGAAACTTCTCACCTCTAACAAGAGCATTTTCAAGGGGTTATAAGTCCAATTGTGAGTAATTGTTTATACAATAAAACTCACTATCCTCTACCTTGCTTACTAATATGTTCTTTTTAAAAAATAGAAGATTCTGCCCCTTTTATGGGGTGTATTTTCCTCAGGAACAAAAAAGAGGTTCCTTTATAGATACACAATTCTATTCTGAAGGCAAAACATTCTAAATCATAAGATTTTACCTCTTGGTCTTACATTTCAAACCCCTCCACAAAAGATATTGATGTCAAGATACTCATGTCAAGTAGTGTAAGGAATAAAAATGTGAGTATAAGTAAATGTTAAAGCAGTAATTCAATGTTTCCCTTTTTACACTGTAGTGTCAGTTAGGCAATACTCATATTTCTTGTGTTCTCACATGATTTTTACTTTACCTTACCGTACTTGAGATCAAGGTCTTGTCCACTGCACCAGAGAAGAGTCGATATTGGCTCCAATGTCTCACACGTTGTTCATAACACCTCTGGACCTACAGTAATGAGAAGAGGTTTGGTTAGATTCTGATTTAGGAAATTCTAGAGATTTTGTTTGAATAGGCATGGGATAGAGATGGAGAAGCTGATAATGTTGGTGGCTGCAGTACCCAAGTGAATGATCTAATAGAGAATGGACTGGCCAGGTTATAGGGAGAACTATATTTTCTTCTCCTGCATGGACTTCTCATTATGCTCCTTGCTGAATGGCCCCATGGACATTTTAAAATGGGCACAAATGAAGAGGAAGATGGTAAAGAGGAACCCACCTAAACATCAAGCCTCTGCTACTGCTGCTGTGTGAACCCATCTCCCTAGTAAACTAACTGCTACATTGCAGGTCTGGGCCTCTGCATATTCCTTGTAACTCTACAGAGCAACCTGACCAATTTTCAGAAATTGTTCTTTGGGACTTAAGTTTGTGAGAGTTTTAAGAAATCCCACATGTTGCCAGCAATCCCACAAAGCTTACCAAGACAGACTCTAATTGACATAGTTTACTGAGAACTGAATTCAAGAGATCATTGCTGAGGGGGACTTTGCTCTTAAGTTTGCAACAAGTGTTTATGCTATGACTATAAAAAGAAGAATGGTTTTACTTGCTGGGGTGGAGGGGTTCTGTTCTTCTTGCCCTTCCAGGCAAAGTGCTAGAGCAATTTCCTGGTCTCTCTCTTTAGAGGAGGAATTTTGGTGTTTAAAGAAGGAGTGGAGGAGATGCTTATATTAAATTCTTGTATTTATCCAAAAATTTTATGAAACTTCTAAAAGTTCCATTTAATTTTTAAACATTCCTGATCATTTTTATCATCTCTGCTTTATTCTAATATTATTTTTAATTGCCATTTAAATTTGTAGATTCACATACCGTTGTAAGAAATAATACAGGGAGACCCCCAGTTTCCTCCAATGATAATATCTTGTGATATTGTGCTATAGTTCTGCAAGAAGAAGATATATAGCACTATGTGCTATAATATCTTGCAGAATTATAGCACAATATCAAAAGATATTGACATTGGTACTGTCAAAATACAGAACACTTCCATCACCACAAAAGACCGCTCATGTTGCCCTTTTAATAGCCATACTCACTTCCTTACCATCTCATCTCCCCCTTGACCCTTGGGAAATATTACTGTTTTCCACTTCTGTCATTTTGTCATTTTTAAGAATTTTACATAAATGGAATCATAGGTTATGTAATCTTGTTGATTGGCTTTTTCACTCTATAATTCTCTGAGAATTCACCCAGGTTGTTGCATGTATCATTTGTTTTTACTGCTGAGTAGTATTCCATAATATGGATATGCCATGGTTTGTTTACCCATTCACCTTTTTCAGAAAGACATCTGGACTTACTCTATGTTTTGGCTGTCATCAGTAAATCTGCTATGAACATTTATGGGCAAGTTTTTATATAAGCATAAGTTGTATCTCCTATTTTTTTTGTCAGGTTTTCTATAGGTTTCTTGATTTTTTAAAAAGATTTATTTATTTATTCAACAGACAGAGATCACAAGTAGCAGAGAGAGGCAGAAGCAGGCTCCCTGCTGAGCAGAGAGCCCGATGCAGGACTCAATCCCAGGACCCTGGGATCATGACCTGAGCTTTAACCCACTGAGCCACCCAGGCACCCCTATAGGTTTGTCAATTGATCTTTTCAAGGTCTTTGATACATTTACTTTCTGTATTACTTTTCCATTTTCAATTTCAGTGATTTTTGCTCTACCTTTAATTTTTCCTTTTTTTCTCTTTGGTTTCCTTCCCCCGCCCCCAGTTTCTTGAGGTAGGAGTTTAAAGGACTGATTGATACTTTTGTTCTTTTTAATATCTTCACTTAGTGCTATAAATTTCCTTTTATGCTCTGCTCTAGCTATGTCATACAGATTGTGATATGTTGTATTTTCATTTTCCTGCAATGTAATTTTAAAAAATATTCCCTGAGACTTCCTCTTTTGCCCATGAATTATTTAGAAATATGTTGATTACTTTCCAAGTTCTTGAAGATTTTCTTATCATTTTGTTTTTGATTTCTAGATTGATTCCATTGTGTTTGGCAAACACACTCTATACAATTTCAATCATTTAAATTTGTTGGTGATTTTTTTGGTTCCAGGATATGGTCTATATTGTATCTAAATATATGGTCTGTATTAATCTATGTTCTGTGAGCACTTGAAAATGTGTATTCTGTTGTTGTTGACAGTAGTGTTCTATAAATGTTGTGTTCTCCAAACCACATTTGACAATACATTAGAGGGATCATTTACCACTATCAAGTGTGATTTATCCCAGAGATGCAAGACTAGTTCAATATATGCAAATAAATAAATATGATACAAACATTAACAAAAAAAGGATAAAAATTCGTCCACAGATGCAGAAAAATTATTTGGCCAAATTTGACAACCATACATGATAGAAACTCTCAATAAATTGGGTTTAGATGGAATATACCTGAACATACTAAAGGTCATGTATTATAAACACATGGATAACATCATCCTTGATGGGACAAAACCATGAGATTTTTTTCTTTTAAGATTTTATTTATTTATCTGAAACAGAGAGAGAGAGGGGGAGAACATGAGTGTGTGTGTGTGGGGGGGGGGAGAAACAGGCTCCCTGTTGAGCAAGGAGCCCCATGTGGGGTTCCATCCCAAGACCCTGGGATCATGACCTGAGCTGAAGGCAGACACTTAATCAACTGAGCCATCCAGGTGTCCCAACCATGAGGTGTTTTTGTTAAGATGAGGGAAAAGACAACAATGTCCATTACTAACACTTCTTTTAGCATAGTTTTGGAGGTTTTGGCTATAGCAGTCAGACAAGAAGACTAAGTAAAATGCATCCAAATTGGCTGTCACTATTTGAAGATGACATGATACTATACATAGAAAACCTTAAAGGCTATCAAAAAACAATTAGAACTAATAAGCAAATTCAATAAAGTTGTAGGATACCAAGCTAATATGCAAAAAATCTATTACATCTCTATATACCAATAATGAAGCTGCAGAAAGAGAAATTAAGAAAACAATTCCATTTAAAATTATACCAAAAAGAATAAAACATGTAGGAATAAATTAAAACAAGGAGATGAAAGATCTGTAGTCTAAAAACAGAAAGACAATGATGAAAGAAATTGAAGATGACAACAACAAATGGGGAGATATGCCATGGACATGGGCTGGAAGAATTAATATTGTTAAAATGTTCACACTACCCAGAGCAATCTATAGATTCAGTATAATCCTTATCAAAATTCCAATGGCATTTTTCACACAACTAGAGCAAATAATCCTAAAATTTGTATGGAACCACAAGAGACCCCAAATAGCCAAAGCAGTCTTGAGAAAAAACAAAGTCTGAAGTATCATAATCTCAGACTTCAAGATATACTACAAAGCTATAATGGTCAAAACACCAGGGTACTGGCACAAAAATATACATAGATAGTAGAACAAAATAGAAAGCCCAGATATAAACCCAGTAATAAGTATTTAGATGATTTACATTTATTGTAATTATAGGTAAATAATTTTTACTATTGCTACAGAAACATGTAAGATTTTTAGGTCATCTTAGTGGACTGAACTCTTTCATCGTACAAGTCTCTTCTCCATCTCTGGTAATTTCCTTTGCTCTGATGTCTGCTTTATCTGATCTAAGAAAGCTACTTCTGCTTTCCTTGATTAATGTTTGAATAATATATACCCTTCTGCCTTTAGTTTCACTGACTATATTGTTATATTTGAAATTTCATGTAGATAACACATAACTGAGTCATATTTTTAAATCCATTCTGCCAATTTCTTTTAGTTGGTGTATTTAGACTATATTTATTGTAATTATTATGTTAAAATTTGTGATTTTAATATTTTTTCTCTTTCTTTAATTTCTGCTTTATTCCCCCTTCCTTCTTGTGGGTTATTTAAACATAGTTTAAAGTTCTATTTTGATTTATCTATAGTCTTGGTTTTTTTTTTTTTCCTACTGATACCACAGATTGGGGAGTTGTTATTGGATAACTGAGATAAAAGTCCTAGATCCCTACCTAGCTTTCTCTGACACTATCCTAATAGGGGTGTTTGGATGTCTCATAATACTAGTAGAAATGTAGAGGTCTAGGCTCCCAACTTGGCTTTTGCTGGCATGGTGGGAGTGAGGCCTTATTTTTTCCTGTTGTGTTTGACAGGAATAGCACAGTTATTATCAGAAAGTTTTCTGCCTTGCTGGGCTTCCCCTTTATTGGCCTTTGCTGGAGAGAGCAGGCTTTTGCTGGCGCTCCCCCCCTTACCCCTGCCCCACCCAAACTCACTGACATCTCTGCATGCTAGATACTTTAGCTCCAAAACTGGAATATATGAGGCAAAAAGAAAACCCAAGGGGCTTACTACCATATCAGTCCTTGGCTCCTGAGGTTCCTTACCTCTACTTTTCATGGTCTTATGTTTGTTTTATACAATGACCAAGATTTTAGTTGTAATTAGAGGAGTAGGGGAAAGTATGTCTAGTCTATCTTCCTGGAAGTCCATTCTCTCATATTTTAAAAGTTATATTATATAATTAACTTTGTAGTTATATCTTATACTGTATTTGAAATTCTTGGAGAGCTAAGTCTCTCTTTTCCCCTGGGGACTTTCACTCATTGCCGTTTTTTCCTCTTTTGTTGGGTGATCCTTATTTGAGCCGAGGCTCAGACTTACAATGATGATGTTTATCTCCTTTGAGAATTTTCTTTTGCTTCTTCTACATACCAAGATATGCTACTTGGGACAACTTTAGAATTTGCCTAGTCTGTAATTTAATTTGGTTTAATATAGTCTCAGGTTCACCTCTTCTTCATTGCCTCTGTCTCAGGTTTAGCTTCCTGATTGCAGTACCAATATAGGCATCTTTCCTTCTTATGTTTGTTTTATATACAAACCTATAAAACCTGCCATCCTTCCTTTGATGTATCTAAGTGTGTATGTACACGTATATTGATCAGTGCTCACTTTTTAGTTCATGGGTTTGTTTTAGAGGCTGGGAACCATCTTGCAGAATTTTCTTACTTTCTTTGAGCCCAGAAAGTCAATAAAATTATGTTTTATGAAATCCAGTTATTTTGCAGAAAAAGAGTTGTACTGCCAGAAGCTGAAGCTATATTTTTTTACCTTTTCAAAAAACAAACAAACAAACAAACAAACACTCTGTCACATTTATTCTCAAGAGGCCATTGAGACATCTCATAACATTAGAGCTGCTTTTCCCAAACTATATTCTGTGTATATCATTGACATAAATGGTAACAGGTTTTTCTCAAAAAAAAAATTTAAATGTTTCATGATAAAAAATTGAGGTATATCATATATATTGTATCTTCTGCTCTTAGGAAAATATAGCAGATATTATCATATTAAAGATTCTGAGAATTTGTGAAGTAAATAAAACTTTACAATTATCATTAACCCTGCATTTCCCAAATTGCTTGAATGTGGAATCTCACATCTTAATTAGTTAATTTAAGGGTAGTTTATTCACACCCCACAGGACACTAGAGTTCTGTGAAACCATTTGGTTAATGCTGATTTAGAGTCTCTGCTTGGAAGCAGTGCATTTACAATGAGAAGATATTGGTTCTAGTTCTGGTTTTGTTGAGCTGTAGGACATTGGTTGAGTGTATAACTTGCTTAACCCCATTCCATTTTTTATAAAGAGGATGAAGGAAATGGTCTCTAGGGTGTTTTCCAGCTCTACCATTATCCTCTCTCAATCAATAGAGTCACCAGTGTCTCCTCTGTATTGTAAAGATGAGTGTGTTGGGATAGTACTGGAAATGTGTGTTCACTGCTTTCCAGACTTACAGAACTCCTCACCTCCCCAGCACTCCCCTCTCATGCATTTACACTACAGAAGACCTGCCTTTATTGGAATTTCTACCCCCTTTTGTATTCAGGTTGAATATTTCTCCTCAGACCTAGTTTTTGTTTTTCAGTCACAACCAGCGAGGCCAATAAATGAGAGTAATGGGAAGAACCCACATGTGATTGGAACTTCCCTGTGTTCATAAGATAGGCAGACCTTGAACAACAGGTTTAGTCCCTCATCTGTTTTTCTAGAATATAGAGATTTTAATTAATTGATTGATTAGTTAATTAATTATTTTGCGAGAGAGAGAGAGAGAGCCTGCATGGGGGGGGGCACAGAGGGAGAAGGAGACACCCTGCTGAGCAGGGAGCCCAGGACCCCAGGATCATGACCTGAGCCAAATGCAGACTCTTAACCTGCTAAGCCATCCAAGCACCCTAGATTTACTGTCCAAAAGTGAAAAGAACACTTTCTGACTCTGGAGGCAGAAGGCTGGGTTTGAGGGCCAGTTGATGATCTTGGGTCCCCATTTTAGCCTATCTGAGATCCTCAGTTTCCCCTCTCTAAAGCAGTGGTGATGCTAATTGTTGCATCTACATTATAGAGCTCCTGTGTGGATCCGAGGTGATAGTAAATAGGGAACTCTTCTGTGTACTACAAAAGCTCTGGTGTGTGAGAAGTGAATAATGCATTTTGTGATTGTGGTTACTTGCAATTTACAGAACAATATGTTGAAACAATAGCTAGAGATGCACATGCTGAGGCTGTTTATGAAAAGGAAATCCGGGAGATAATGAGGATTGAAAATTTAATTTTTAGGGGTGCCTGGGTTGGCTTAGTCAGTTAAGAGTTGGACTCAAGTTCTGGCTAGGGTCATGATCATGGGGTTGCGTGGTTGAGCTCTGTGTCAGGCTCCGAATTCAACAGGGAGTCTGCTCAAGATTTTCTCTCTCCCCCTCCCTCACCCTCTAATCCTCTCACCCTTCACACTTTTTCTTTCTCTCAAATAATAAATCTTAAAAAAAAAATTAAGTTCTAGACTTTCTCTCTGCCTTTCCTTTCTCCTGCTATCTTTTTATGTACGAAGGAAAAACACAGGAAACTAAAAAGTCATAGGACATTCCAGATAAATAAAGATTAAAGAAAATATGGGGCCAATTTAAGTTAAGGCATATTCATAGGCCAAAGTTTATTTTTAGTAAAAAATCCCCTTAGCCTTATTCAACTCAGAAAAAAGTAAACTGATGACCTAGTAGTAAAAATTTATATATACTTCTACTTAGTCTCATAAGTCATTCAGTTCCAGATCCTTTGTGAATTCATTCAATCCTTTGCCAATGAATTAATGAATAATATTCTTCTAAGTGGGTTCCTATGAGAATGGATTTTTGTGTATATAGCTTATTAAATCCTTTTTAATATCTATGATTTTACCATATTAATAAAAGCATCAAACTTATGCCATTGAAATGTAGAGGAAAAGTTATAAGCTTATTATTTCAGTATTCAATAATCTTTCTTGCAAAAGCACCATGCTATGATATTCTTTCCTATAAAAACGATAAGTGATACAAATCCACTCCATCAGGCTGGCTTGGTGGGCAAAGGCACCTTTAAAATCCTTATAGTCACTGCTTTCTGACATTTTCTCCACTTTAAGGAAGAGGACTAAAACAAAATAGAGAACTTACTCTAAAAGGACTGAGTCACAGCTTGGAACATTTCATGTTGATGTGATTTGAAATGATAGTTGAAAATTTCTGGTTGATGGGGATGCAGAATAAAACCCTGAGTAGACCTTGCATCACTGCAGTACAGGGAATGAAGTATCAAGATGAAGATGGGCATGTCCTCTCACCATCCCACGGCCCATTTCCCTTCCGGGCTCCCTGTAGGATTAGTACTCCATGTTCTTTGAGGATGGAACTTCAGTACCACATGTTTGATCTGAAAGTCATGCTACAAAACACTAAGAAATATTTTCCTTCCCTCTGACTCAAATATCCCATTTTCTCTCTTTACCTACCTAATTCTCACTTAACTTTCTGGGTTTTGGCTTAGATGTCGCATATAAATGGAAAGCAGTTCTAGACCCTGTGGCCTGAGTCAGGTCCCCTTTTCTATATTTCTGGGCACCATACAGAACACTTACTCAAAGCAATTCAATTTCCCTTAAATTAACCTGTTTACTTTCCCCCCTCACTTCTCACTCAAACACAACCAGCCAGCACAGCCCAGCAGCACTTTGTGCAGAGATAGGAATGTTCTAATCTATGCTGTCCAGTGTGGTAGCCACTATTCACATGTGGCTGTTATACTCAAAATATGGCAAATGTGACTGAGAAACTGAAGTTATAATTTTATTTAATTTTAACTATATTTATTTAAATTATTTAAACTTAGATTATAAAGTATATAAGAATTCTAAATATAAATTATAAATAAATATTTCATTTAAATTGTTCATTTAAATTCATTTAAATTGTTTGTTGAAATGATTTAGATTTAAATTTAAATAGTCACATGGTGGCTTTTGGCTACCATATTTGTCAGCACCACAATGGACTGTAAGTTTCTTGATGGCTGGGACTGCATCTTATTTACCATTATATTTCCAGTACTGGAGAACAGAAACCCAACACTTTCTAAGCACTCCAGAAATACCTGTTGACAACTAGTTGAATGTCAGTCTTCTGGCCTTATTTCACTATGATATTTTGTTTGATAGCTGTAGCTGAAATTCCAGTTTTCTCACTTAACATTTATTCAAGAGTAACTTAATTTCTCTGTGCCTTCAGTTTCCTCGCCTTTAACATGAGGTATAAATAGTACCTACCTCATAGGGTTGTAATGAACATTAAATGAATTTATACACATATTAATTTGTTAATTAATAAATAATATTAATTAGTGCTGAGTACAACAGCACTAGTAAGATAGTAAGTTCTACCATGTACTAGCTATCATTATATTAATTTTGCAGTGTTGCCTTTTATTAAGAAGAGTGAGAAAAACAAACAGAAGAAAATGAGTCAGGGATGCCTGGGGAGTTCAGTTGGCTAAGCATCTGTCTTTGGCTTGGGTCATGATCTCAGGACCCTGGGAGGGTCCTACATTAGGCTCCTTGCTCAACAGGGAGTCTGCTTTTCCCTCTGTCTGATGCTTCTCCTGCTTGTGCTCCCTCTCTCTCTCTGACAAATAAGTAAAATATTTTTTAAAAAAGGAAAGAAAATGAGCAAAAACACTACTTTGGTAGAAAGTACTGAATTTTGTGCAAGATCATTTAAACTAAACACGTTAGGGATCTTTACACACATGTTATTTATCTGAGATTCTTACCATCAAAAGGCTGAAGAGAGGAAGGCAAAGCATAAAAGACTTTTTTTTTTTTTTTTTTTTTTTTTACTTTTTAAACGTTTTTCCAGTATATTTCACATTTTTTAAAAATTTTTTTTCAGGGTTCCAAGATTCATTGTTTATGCACCACACCCTGTGCTCCATGCTATACGTGCCCTCCTTAATACCCACCACCTGGCCCTCCCAATCCCCCAAACCCCTCCCCTCCAAAACCCTCAGTTTGTTTCTCAGAGTCCACAGTTTCTCATGGTTCATCTCCCCCTCCGATTTCCTCCAGCTCACTTCTCCTCTCCTTCACCCAATATCCTCTGTGTTATTCCTTATGTTCCATAAGTAAGTGAAACCATTTGATAATGGACTCTCTCTGCTTGACTTGTTTCACTTGGCATAATCTCCTCTAGTCTCATCCATGTTGATACAAAAGTTGGGTATTCATCCTTTCTGATGGAGGCATAACACTCCATTGTATATATGGACCACATCTTCTTTACCCATTCGTCTGTTGAAGGGCATCTTGGCTCTTTCCACAGTTTGATGATTGTGGACATTGCTGCTATGAACATTCGGGTACAGATGGCCCTTCTTTTCACCACGCCTGTATCCTTGGGGTAAATACCCAGTAGTGCAATTGCAGGGTCTTAGGGTAGCTCTATTTTTATTTTCCTAAGAAATCTCCACACTGTTTTCCAAAGTGGCTGCACCTACTTGCATTCCCACCAACAGTGTAAGAGGGTTCCCCCTTCTCCACATCCTCTCCAACACTTGTTTTTACTGTCTTGTTAATTTTGACCATTCTAACTGGTACAAGGTGGAATCTCAATGTGGTTTTAATTTGAATCTCCCTGATGGCTAAAAGACTCTTAACAACAGAGAACAAATTGAGGGTTGCTGGAGGGGAGGTGGGTAGGGATGGGTGAAATGGGTGATGGGCATTAAAGAGGGCACTTGTGATGACCACTGGGTGTTATATGTAAGTGATAAATCATTAAATTCTACTCCTGAAAGCAATATTATACTATATGTTAGCTAGCTAGGATTTAAATAAAAATTTGAAACATGAAAAAGAAAAAGAGCTGCTATTCTGATGTGTCTCATAAGGGATTAGCTACAGTGCTGGGTTGACACAGCACTATAAACAATGGCAATAAAATGGAATAACTTGTTTACTTATTATTTATTTATTTATTTAATTGAGTAACTTCAGAATGTCGAGGAAGTGACAAATTTTAAGAACACAACCTTACTATCATTTATAATATAAATTAAATTTAATGCAATTATAGCAAAAATGTATCTTTTAAAAAATATTTATTTTAGAGAAAGAGATACTGGGGGTTGGGGGCGGAGCTTGATCCCAGTACCCTGAGATCATGACCTGAGCATAATCTAACTGAACCACTGAGGGGCCCCGGCAAAATGTATCTTATCAAGAATGTCAGTAAGGATGCTGACAGGAAGGACTATCTTAGAGCAGTCTCTCATTTCTGTCATTCTGAGCCAGCATGGTTGGCGACCAGGCTGGATCTCTGAAGTGACAAAATAAATCACAATTTTCTTTCCTAGTTTGACATCTTTTTCGATACGCAGTTGATGAGTGAAATTTTAAAAAATGTCTTCATCTTTAAAATGATTTCCTTCTTTATATTTAGATAGTTATTTAGATTTATTGTTATGTCCTTCTTTATTTGGGGAGGGAGAATCAGATGGTGGCTCTGGGGTTTGGAAACTCACACCATGCTCTCCCCATTTTGGGGGGAATCTTCAGGCGTTACTATCTGCTTTTTAGGATAAGAAAACTAAATTTCAGAGAGACGCCGTTTGTCCGAAGCTGCATGGCTTATAGGAAATAATAGAACTGAAAGTAGAGCCTGGGTTTTGTGACTTCTAGTTCAATGAGTTTCCAAGGAGTTTTGAGTTTAGACACTTGAAGAAAAGAAAGAAGGAGTTGAAGCAGGAATACCCATAAGTAGGTGCTACTTATTTCACTGGAATTTAACCTTTTATTAACCATAATGAAAGTGTGGTGTAAGCCACAGATCCTCTTTCAGATGAATGCTCGTAACAGTATTTTTGCTAACAAATTTGGGTAATAATAGTCCCTGAAATTCACTGATGGACCCTTACTTAAAAATACTCAGTGTGGAAATAATCTAATTTCATTTTAGGGCATTATAAATAATGCCTCAAAATCTCTGCACACAGTCATTGCTGGTCTGAAATATCTACTGCAAAAGGGCATACCCTCTTGGTATGAGGATAGATTCTGAACAGGTTTTATCATTCTCTATTACTGAAAACAGTAAGTGTAGATTGTGTTGCTTCTTCTACTTTCATATTTGATGTGGTCATGATGACAAGCTATTAAGTCAGAGTTTCTGCTAACAAGCTATGAAGTTTGAATACAATGCTTTTTTTTTTCTTTAATAAAGAAACATTATGTTTCTCCTTACCAATAATCTTCACAGTTAGGTAATGTTATTAATTACTACCAAGGTATATATATTTCAAAGGCATTTGTTTCCTGGCAAGTAAAATATCCTAATTCCAAGAAATTAAAGGAGAAGATATATCAGCTATTTGGTGCTTTCAAGTTTATAAAGTTGTACTAGAAGAAAAGCAAGACAAGAAAATTTTGAGGTGCTTTTAATAATGCTGGTATTTTATGAATTTAAACAAGTTGCTGAAAGGAATAGAGAAATTGTGTTAGGTAACCAGAGATCTCTTTAAGCATGGATATTAATGTTAAACATGCAATCCACTAGCAGCAAGTAGCTAGTGGGAACAGTATAAAAATTTAAAGAGACATAATGAAGGTTTTATTTCTGGTTTAAGACCTCATTTTTATTTCCCATTGGGAAAATGTGAAACCACTTCTCAGAACAGTAATTTTAAATTGTGTAACTTAAGGATGAAATAGACATAGGGAAGTCAGGGCAAGGAAATATGTGTCTTCAATACTTCCTTTAAAAATACATATAAGCCATGTATTTATTTATTTTATATCTTCCAAAATATATAGAAAATAGCTCCAGGACAATTTTGATAAAATTCATCTTGTCTGTCATAGGAGTTGCTTTTTATTCATTTTAAGGGTATGATGGGGTCTTCTGAAGAATTTCATTTTCATTAATAAACTCAGACTATCTTTCGTTGAAGCACAAGCTATTTTCAGGCTGAGGGGGAGAGACTGAACATTCATGCATTTTCTCATACAAGTAATTTCCTATGGTAGCATAGTGCAGCAACACTGCAGTTGCTGCACTAAGAAAGTTGTTCTTCCTTAGAAAATAATCTATAACCAGAATTGTCCATTATTTCTAAAGAAGGCCATACTCTGGCTACCCCTGATCATGGTCCCTCTTTTTATAGCTTGATTTAATTCTCAGCAAACAACTTCCAAGAATACTCATAAAAACAGATGGACTTACCTGTGAAATACCTGGTGGGGCTTTAACTGTAGTGGTTTTCTTCCCACAAAATAAACTATGTCTCTTTACACCAGTTTTTCTCAGAGCCTGATACAGTCAATACAATTATTAGTTCATTTCAACACCCACTGAGGACTTTTTATATGGCAGATCCAGCACTGGTGCTCAGGAAACCAGCATGAGTAAGACCCGTTATCTGCCTTCAGGAACCTCAAGGGTGGAGGACAAAAACTGATTCATAAAGATATGATTTTGAGACAATGAAGCCAATGATTTGACATATGTGTGCAAAGAGTATTCTGAATATGAGAAGGCACCAAGCAGAGCCTGGAGAGGTAGGAATCCTTGGTCAGTCAGAAAAAGGATGCCATGTGGTGCATGATAGTTTTATAAGAACATGTGCCATCATGAACAAAAAAGCGTAGAAAAAGCATGTACCTAGAAACAGTTCAGTGCATTTCAGAACTGCTGGGATAAGAAGAAGCTATGTGGCTGAAGAGACAGAGTCCATGTTGCATTCCAAGGAAGACCCCATACACCACACTAACTAAGGAGCCTGGAGTTTATCCTGCACCTTTATCTCTTCATAAGAAAGAACCACATAGGAGAGGTCTGGGGAAGAACTAGAGATTTGGAGGTTATCAACATGTTAGGTAAAAACTGTAAAATGAATGTGACCACTCAAATGAGTGCCTGGAAAAGAGAAGACTGGAGAGAGAATCCTGGAGAACCCCAACAAGTAAGAGTATTTAAAAATGGATGCGAAAAAACAGAATAGGAGGACAACAGGAACCATCATGATAGAAACTGTGAAGAGCACCAGACCAGAAAAGTCCAGTGAGATTAAACTGGAAATTGTATCTCACCATTAGGAGATAGTAGCAGGTTAATTTAAAACATTGATGGGCTAGTGCGAATGAGAGCCATACTGAAGTAAATTGACAAGTGAGTGGGAGTTAAGTGTAGTCAACTTGTATAAAAAACTTGGACAAGCATGAATGGAGAAAGCTGCTTCAGGGAGTTTGTCTGTTTTCTCTGCAGGAGAGCCCTGAGCATATTTAAAGGCGGATGGTGGGAGTTTGTGGAAATGAAGGAGAGGAACTATTGCCAGAGCCATGTTCAAGTGAATTTAAGAGGAAGTGGGATAAAGATTACATTCTGATGAATTGTCCTTCAATGAGAAGAGGGACACGTCCTTCTCTAAGACGGAATATAAGAAAGCAAGAGATATTAGGGCAACTTCAAAAAAACACTTAAATAAAACAAATTTTTGAGTAGATAATACCATGGTTCAAAATTAGGTATAAAAGTATATAGAATGAAAAATTTTCTCTCCATCCCTGCTTTTCATCATTATCTTCTTAAAAAACACTTTATTGAACACCTACAAAATACAGGTACTGTTTCCCATGCTGGAGACACAACAGTGAATAAAATAGAGAAAGTTCCTACTTATATGCACACATGTGCGCCGCGTGTGTGTGTGGCTGTCTGAGAGAGTGAGAGAGAGAAAGGAGGAAAAGATTGACAATAAGGAAATACAGAGTTGTATAAAATGTAATATAACATAATATAACATATACCAAAGGTCTTTGACAAAAATAAAGCAGTTATGGGGATGTAGGCAAATTCTGTATTTTTTTTTAATTTATTTATTTAACAGACAGAGATCACAAGTAGGCAGAAGGGCAGGCAGAGAGAGAGAGGGGGAAGCAGGCTCCCTGCCCAGCAGAGAGCCCAATACGGGGCTCGATCTCTGGACCCTGGGATCATGACCCGAGCCAAAGGCAGAGGCTCAACTCACTGAGCCACCCAGGCGCCCCCAAATTCTGTGTTTATATAGGATGATCAAGGAAAGATCTCTGAGAAATGGGTTAGAGCACAGTCCTGAATGTGGAATAGAATAAGCTGAGAGGTTGTCTTTTGAAAGTGTGTCCCAGGCAGTGGAGGCAGGAAATAAAAAGGCCCTGATCAGGAACGTAATGGTGAGTTTGAGGAACTATGAGAGGCTAGCCTGAGCGAAGCTAAGAAAAAAAGTGGGAGAGATAACTGTTGTTCCTACAGAAGTAACAGGAGATCTACAGATTTTCAGACTTAAGATTTTATCCTAATTTTTGAGTGCTTGCTTCAAAATGGGATTATGATGTAAATGCAAGACACAAAAAGATCTTGTTAAAGCGTGGATTCTGATTCGGTAGGTCTCAGGTGGAATTGAGATTCTGTATTTTCAACAACCTCCCAGGTGTTATGGTTATTATCAGTTTGCAGATCACACTTGGAATATAATAGTCTAGAAGCAATAATGAGGACAGTTATTCTACTCCAAACCCTATCGACTTAGAGGTATAAGAGAACAAACTGCTACTCTTTGTGAGGTATGAGTACAAAATGAGGTGGCAAGTTTCAATCAAAGAAGTTGCCAGAACATGCTGAGATGAGGTTAAAGATACAGGTCATTTGCTAATATATTGCTGAGTTCCTGAGGGCACAGTATAACTGTTTTGGGTAGGTAAGTGTGTGAGATTGGGTCAGATTAGGGGATGTACAGAATTTATGAAAAAAGCAGACAAATGAAAGGATGACACCTGGCACCTTGAACTCTCCTGGTGATTGAGACAAACACAGATGTGAAGAAGAAGAGATTTAGTCCTGATGCTCTCTCAGGGGAAAGTGTACCACCAGTTCCAATTTTAGCCTTCTGTATAAGGTTAGTATTTTGAATAGACAGTTGTAGTGAAGTGGGGAGTGTTGTGTGTCAGGAATTGTGGTTATTTCCAGGACCAAGAGGAGGCCTGGGGGTCTCCTCTACGGTCCTTTTAATGGCAGGGTCCAGGCCTGGGGTAATAAAACATTATCTGGAATGAAGAGAGTGTTTAGGGCCCTATTTACATTCCTCCACGGCCACATGATTTCTCCCTTTGAAGCAACCAATATTACTAGTCTCCTGTGTACCCTTTCCAGCTATTTTTGTACAGATAAAAAACTCAATAGGAATATAAAATATTTCAAAAAAACAATTAGCAAGCTTGATCTAATGGACATAGGAAGAATATTACACCTAACAGTTATGGAATACACCATTTCACTCCTTTCAAGGTCTCATGGAACATTTACACAGATTGATCCATATTGGCCCATGAAGAAAGTCTCAAAACATTTCAAAGGATTGTTATCAAAGAGACTATACTTTCTGACCATATTACAATTATGTTAGAATTTAATAACAAAGACCAAAAAGTCCATATGTTTGAAATTTAAAAAACACAGTTCTAAATAACTTATGGTCAAAGTGTCACAAATTAGGAAATACTAAGAACTAAATGACATGGAAATTCCTTTATTAAAACGTATTGGATGCAGCTAAGGCAGTGCTCAGAGGAAAGTTTTTAGCCTTAAATACTTCTGTATATAAGAAGAAAAAAATTAATAATCATCAACATTCAAAAGGAAAGGAAAAAATACAATTAGCCCAGGGAAAGTAGAAATAATAATAAAGAATATGAATTTAATTGTACATAATACCAAAGTATAACAGAGAGGCCCAGTAAAGGCAAAGTTTGATTATTTGAGGAGTATATTTGAGAAGCCTCTGGTGAATTTAAGAAAATAAAAAAGGAAGAGAGGCAGGATGGCAGATGAGTAGCAGACTGAAAGACATCAGGTCACGGCTAGATAGTTATCAAACCATTCTGAACACCTACAAACTCAACAAGAGATTGAAGAGAAGAGCAGCAGTTCTAGGAACAGAAAATTGACCACTTTCTTACAGGCAGGATGTGCAGAGAAGTGAATCTGAGGAGAGGGGAAGATAGACCATGGGGGAGGGGCTGGATCCCAGCAAGCAAGGGAGCAATGGAGCACAAAATCAGAACTTTTAGAAGTCTGCTCCACTGAGGGATATCACTTCAGAGGCTAAGCGGGGGTGGAGTCCTCTCAGGACCAGTATGGTCTCAGGACCTGTGGGGTCACTGAAAGATTGGGGGTGTCTGAGTGTGGCAGAGCTCCCGGTGTTGGAGCGGGGAAGCCGACTCTAGAGACAGAGCTGAGGAGTGAGCTCTCAGCTCAGGGTTAACTTAAACCATGATCCGCAGCACAGTGAGACCACTGCTCTTTGAGCAGGGACCCCACAACTGGCAGATCCAGGGAGACTCATCTTCCTCCTCTGGAGGCAGGAATATGCTGGGTTTGGAGACTCCAAACAGGGCTGTGCGTCAGAGATAGAAATGCTCAGGACACAGGCCAGGTGAGCCCAGAGAGCAGTTGGAGACTAGTGAGACAGGAGTGATTGACCCCTTTTCTCTGGGGGTGCACTGAGAAGTGGGGCCCTGAACGCTCAGCTCCTCTGGGCTGGGGATTGGGAGGCCACCATTTTCATTCCCATCCTACAGAGGTCTATGGAAAGTGTTCAGGAACAAATACTCCTGAGAGCAAACTCGAGAAGGTTTCTTTGCCTGCCCCTGGCAAGGGCAGTGCAATTCCACCTTGGGCAAAGACATTTGAGAATCACTACAACAGGCTTGTTGAAGATCAGCAAGAATATCCAGCCAAGACCTAGCTCACTGATCAATGAGAACAGCGGAACTCCAGAGATAGGGAAAAGGAATGCATGAAATTCATGGCTTTCTTTCCATGATCCTTTGGTCTTGCAAAGTTAAATTAAATTTTTTAAATTTTATTTTTCTTATTCTATTTTTTTAACTTTTCTTCTTTCCTCTTTTATGTTTTTTAACTAGTTTATCTTTACCTTTCTAAAAAAATCTTTTTAAACCTTCATTATTATAGTCATATTTTATCCTTCATTGTATTTAACCTTTTTTTTGTATACATTTAGGGTTGGGTTTTTTTTCCTAAAAAATTTTGGGATACAATTTCTTCTAACAGATCAAAATGTACCCTAAATCTAGCATAGGGCTTTGTTCTAGTCTCCAGCCTGAGCACATTCTCTCTCCACTTTTTTTTCTTCTTTCTTTTTCCAACCAACTTATCTTATCAATTCCTTTTTTAGAATTTTAAAATTTTCATTTTTACCGTCATATTCCATCCTTTCATTATATTTACCCTTATTTTTCTATATATATGTTTTTCTTTCTTTAAAATTTTGGGAAGTAGTTTCTTCTGAGACCAAAATATACCCAAAATCAATTGGGTGGCTCAGTTCTATTCACCAGTCTAAGATATATATAAAATTCTTTCTTTTTTAAAAATTTCTCATTATCCCCTTTCTCCTTCCCCTGGTTTGGGGTTTCCTATGATTTGCTTAGCATACATTTTTTCTGGGGTTTTTGCCACCCTTCTCTCATTCATATATTCTTATTTGGATAAAATGACAAGGCAGAAAAAAGAACAAAAGGCAGTACTGACAGCTTCAGACCTAATCAATATAGACACTGGTAATATGTCAGATCTAGAGTTCAGAACGACAATTCTCAAGGTGCTAGCTAGGCTTGAAAAAGGCATGGAAGATATGAGAGAAACCATTTCTGGAGAAATAAATCCCTTTATGGAGAAATAAAAGAACTAAAATCAAACCAAGTTGAAATTTAAAAAGCTATTAATGACATGCAGTCAAAAATGGAGACTCTTACTGCTAGAATAAATGAGACAGAAAAGAGAATTAGTGATATAGAAGACCACATGATGAGGAACAAAGAAGCTAAGCAAAGAGAGAGAAACAACTACTGGACCATGAGGGGAGAATTCTAGAGATAAGTGATACCATAAGATGAAATAATATTAGAATAATTGGGATTACAGAAGAAGAAAGAGAGAGGGACAGAAGATATATTGGAGCAAATTATACTAGAGAATTTCCCTAATATGGCAAAAGGAACAAGCATCAAAATCCAGCAGGCACAGAAAACCCACCCTCAAAATCAATAAAAATAGGTCCACACCCCATTATCTAATAGTAAAACTTACTAGTCTTAGTGACAAAGAGAAAATCCTGAAAGCAGCTTGGGACAAGAAGTCTGTAACATACAATGGTAGAAATATTAGATCAGCAGCAGACTTATCCATGGAGACCTGGCAGGCCAGAAAGAACTGGCATGATATATTCAGAGCACAAAATGAGAAAAATATGCAGCCAAGAATACTGTTTGCAGCTAGACTATCATTGAAAATAGAGGGAGAGATAAAAAGCTTCCAGGACAAACAAAAATTAAAAGAATTTGCAAACACCCAGCCCTACAGGAAGTACTGAAAGGGGTCTTCTAAGCAAAGAGAGAGCCTCAAAGTAATATACCCGAGAGGAAAAGAGACAATATACAGTAAGAGTCACCTTACAGGCAATACATTGACACTAAATTCATATCTTTCAATAGTTACCCCGAATGTAAATGGGCTAAATGCCCCAATCAAAAGACACAGGGTATCAGAATGGAAAACAAAAACAAAACCACCAATATGCTATCTACAAGAAATTCATTTTAGACCCCAAAACACTTCCAGATTTAAACTGAGGGGGTATAAAACAATTTACCATGCTAATGGACATCAAAAGAAAGTTGGGGTGGCAATCCTTATATCAGATAAATTAAATTTTAAGCCATAGACTATAATAAGAGATAAGGAAGGACACTATATCATACTCAAAGGGTCTGTCCTACAAGAAGATCTAACAATTTTAAATATCTATGCCCCTAACATGGGAGCAGCCAGCTGTATAAATCAATTAATAACAAAATCAAAGAAAGACATGCACAATGATACAATAGTAGTAGGGGATTTTAACACTCCCCTCACTGAAATGGACAGATCATCCAAGCAAAAGATCAACAAGGAAATAAAGGCCTTAAATGACACACTGGACCAGATGAGTTTTGAAGAGTTCTAAGATTATTCACCATGACCAAGTGGGATTTATTCCTGGGCTACAAGGATGGCTCAACATCAACCACTGTGATATAATACATTAATAAAAGAAAAGAACAAGAACCATATGATACTCTCAACAAATGGTGAAAAAGCATTTGACAAAGTACAGCATCCTTTCTTGATCAAAACTTCAAAGTGTAGGGATGGAGAGTACATTCCTCAATATCATCAAAGCCATCTATGAAAAACCCACAGTGAATATCATTTTCAATGGGGAAAAACGGAGAACTTTTCTGCTAAGATCACAGCAAGGATGTCCACTATCACCCCTGCTATTCAACACAGTACTAGAAGTCTTAGTCTCAGCAATCAGACAACAAAAAGAAATTAAAGGCAACAGAATTGGCAGAGAAGAAGTCAAACTCTCACTCTTTGCAGATGATATGATACTTTATGTGAAAAACTCAAAAGACTCCACTCCAAAACTGCTAAAACTTGTACAGGAATTCAGTAAAGTGTCAGGATATAAAATCAACACATAGAAATCAATTGGATTTCTATACACCAACAGCAAGACAAAAGAAAAAGAAATTAAGGAATTGATCCCATTTACAGTTGCACCAAAACCAATAAGATACCTAGGAATAAACCTAACCAAAGAGGCAAAGAATTTGTATTCAGAAAACTATAGAGTACTCATGAAAGAAATTGAGGAAGACACAAAGAAATGGAAAAATGTTCCATGCTCATGAGAGCATTGGAAGAACAAATATTGTGAAAATGTTTATGCTAGCTAAAGCAATCTACACATTTAATGCAATCCCTATAAAAATCCCATTCATTTTTTTCAAAGAAATGGAACAAATAATCCTAAAATTTATATGGAACCAGAAAAGTCCCCAAACAGCCAGAGGAATGTTGAAAAAGAAAGCCAAAGTTGGTGGCATCACAATTCCAGACTTCAAGTTCTATTACAAAGCTGTCATCATCAAGACAGTATGGTACTGGCACAAAAACAGACACATCAGTGGAACAGAACAGAGAGCACAGAAATAGACCTTCAAGTTTCTGGTCAACTTATCTTCAACAAAGCAGGAAAGAATGTCCAATGGAAAAAAGACAGTCTCTTCAACAAATGGTATTGGGAAAATTGGACAGCCACATGAAGAAAAATGAAACTGGACCATTTCCTTACACTATACATGAAAATAGACTTAAAATGGGGGCACCTGGGTGGCTCAGTGAGTTAAGCCTCTGTCTTTAGCTCAGGTCATGATCTCAGGGTCCTGGGATCAAGCCCCGCATCAGCCTCTCTGCTCAGTGGGGAGCCTGCTTCTCCCCCCTCTCTGTCTACTTATGTTCTCTCTGTGTGTCAAATAAATAAATAAAATCTTTTAAAAAATATAGACTCAAAATGGATGAAAGACTTTAATGTGAGAAAGGAATCCATCAAAATCCTTGAGAAGAAAACAGGCAGCTACCTCTTCGACCTCAAGCACAGGAACTCCTTCCTAGAAATATCACCAAAGACAAGGGAAGCAAGGGCAAACATGAACTACTGGGACTTCATCAAGATCAAAAGCTTTTGCACAGCCAAGGAAACAGTAAACAAAACCAAAAGACAACTGACAAAGTGGGAGATATTTGCAAACAACATATTGGATAAAGGGCTAGTATTAAAAATCTATAAAGAACTTATCAAACTCAACACCCAAAGAACAAATAATCTCATCAAGAAATGGGCAGAAGACATGAACAGACATTTCTGCAAAGAAGACATCCAGATGGCCAACAGACACATGAAAAAATATTCCACATCACTCAGCATTAGGGAAATACAAATCAAAACCACAATGAGATACCACCTCACACCAGTCAGAATGGCTAAAATTAACAGGTCAGGAAATGTCAGATGCTGGAGAGTATGTGGAGAAAGGGGAACCCTCCTACACTGTTGGTGGGAATGCAAGTTGGTGGAGCCATTCTGGAAAACAGCATGGAGGTTCCTCAGAAAGTTGAAAATAGAACTACCCTACGACCCAGCAATCACACTACTGGGTATTTATCCTAAAGATAAAAATGTAGTGATCCGTGGTGATGCAACATGGGGGCTTAAGTGGGTAGAAGAATAAATGAAACAAGATGGGATTGGGAGGAAGACAAACCATAAGTGACTCTTAATCTCACAAAACAAACTGAGGGTTGCTGGGGAGAGGGGGTTTGGGAGAAGGGGATGGGATTATGGATATTGGGGAGGGTATGTGCTTTAGTGAGTGCTGTGAAGTGTGTAAACCTGGTGATTCACAGACCTGTACCCCTGGGGATAAAAATATATGTTTATAAAAAATAAAAAATTAATTAAAAAAAATGTAGTGATCCGAAGGGGCACATGCCCCCGAATGTTTATAGCAGCAAGGTCCACAATACCCAAATTATGGAAAGAATCTCGATGTCCATCAACAGATGAATGGATAAAGAAGAAGTGGTATATATATATATATATATATATATATATATATATATATACACACACACACACACACACACACACACACACAATGGAATACTATGCAGTCATCAAAAGAAATGAAATTCTGCCATTTGCAACGACGTGGATGGAACTAGAGGGTATTATGCTGAGTGAAATAAGTCGATCAGAGAAAGACAATTATCATATGATCTCCCTGATATGAGGAATTTGAGAGGCAAAGTGAGGGGTCTGGGGGTTAGAGAACGAAAAAATGAAACAAGATGGGATCGGGAACGAGACAAACCATAAGAGACTCTTAATCTCATAAAACAAACTGAGGGTTGCTGGGGGAAGGGGATGTGTGGAGAGGGCGGTTGGGTTACAGACATTGGGGAGGACATGTGATATGGTGAATGCTATGAAGTGTGTAAGCCTAATGATTCACAGACCTGTACCCCTGGGGCAAATAATACATTATATGCAAATAAAAATAATTAATAAATTTTTTAAAAAGAATGTGCTTTTCACAAAGAAAAAAAAAAGAAAAGAAAAAAGGAGAAGACAAAAATTAGAAATAAAAAGGACCTATCTATAGAAGCTATAGAGCAAAATGGTAATAAGAGGATATGATAAGCAGCCTTGTTTATAACAGACTTGGACACATTCCTAGAGAACTATAATTTATCAAAGAAGAAATATTGGGCTTATGCTAAACCCTATGCCACCAAACAGTCTTAACTTACAGTTTTGGCTTTCCCAGAAATGGAATCTTAAACCAGTTAATCAGAAGTCACCTGATCAACACTAGTTAAGTAATCTTACTAATGACCCTGCCATCCTCTAAAGGAAATTAACTTTGTAGTAACCAACCCACTTTTTGACAGTATTTTTGTTGCTGCTTTCTGCCTATAAAAGTTTTTCATTTTGCATAGGTCTTTGAGGCTTTTCTGCTAGATCCGATGCTGCCTGATTTGAATTGCTTTTTGATCAAATAAACATGATTTTTAATATGCCTGTTTATCTTTTAACATATTCTCATATCCAATAAGTTAATTGATTTTGTAGTTAAGTCTTCCTACTCAAGGTGTGTAGGCACAGATTGTTTTAACAATATATTCTAGCAAGTACTCAAAGAATGTAATTCTACTCCTACACAAACTATTCTGGAATACAGAGAAAGAGGGAACACTTGACAAATCACCGTAAGAGTTTGGTTGTCATAATCTTGATCAGACCTAATGAGGACAGTTTAAGAAAGGAAAATCTAACAAACTTAGAAGAAAAAGTCCTGAGCAGATATTGGGAACAGGAGTCCTACAATGTATAAATAGATAGGTAGCAAAGGAGGGGAATGTGTCTTAGAAAGAAAAAGCATAAGAAGACAAGAGAAAGATGTCAAAAGCACAGAATGAATAGCTATCAGGCAAGTTGGTGGGTTGGTACCAAAAACAAACTCCATTTCCTTTACAATTTTGACACTTCTTGCTCTAACATTATAAAGTTTGTGAAGGAGATACTTCAAACTTTTACATTTGTTTATTCATATAGTTATTAAACCCCTTCCATGTACAAGGAATACTGAGCTAGGAAATTAAAAAGGTATGTTCTGAGGATTTTGTGAAAAAAGTGGCATCTCCCCACATTCCTCCATAAAACACAGAGGACAACTAGGATAAAAAAAAACAATGGGCCGCAGACAATCTTCACTAAACTAGGTCACAGAGTATGCCCACAAACCCCAAATTATGAACAAGTTATGACAAAACAACAACAGTTACAAGACCTCCTGGGTAGTAGCACCTGTCCAAGAGGAAGCGGAAAGAAGCAATGGGATGTCTTACAAACCTGAGGACTTCAAAATAGCAAACAAGCATTTACCTGAAAAACTCAGCTAGCCATGCTGAGAATAACAAGTGTAATGGAGAGGGTTTTTCGTGATCCAAAAGTGTTTGTGGTGAGGCATGGTGTGTGGTAAGACTGAAGGTGCTTGAATAGTCTGAGCTCCCTTCTCAAAGCTACCAAACAAAGGTCCCTCCCAGGACATAGCTGGGCAATAGTCCAAACTGAGAAAAAACTGCTGAAAGAGAATCTAAATTGAACAGGTCAGGGATAATAGAGACCATGAAATATAAAGTCCAGATCAAAGTGTCAAGGGAGAATAAAAACAGAAGATCTTAGAATTTAAGTGTTCATATTGTTGAATACTTTACAAAAACCACCAGGAGAGGGTGGCCTAGAGACATTAAATTGGAAAAACTATCTAAGCCAAGCCTCCTTTATAAAAAAGTTTGGAAAATATAATTCTCTGTTAAAATGAGCAACAGAAAAGGAGAGAATTCAAATCATATTTAAATTTATGATAGGATAAAAAGAAAGACTAAGGAGTAGAATCTCTATAGATAATGCAGGAATATGAGATAGATGTTCTCACAAAAATAAAAAAGCTATAACTCAGGGTGGGGGGCTGGTTGGCTCAGTCGGTTAAGCATCTGACTCTTGATTTTGGCTCAGGTCGTGAGATCAAGTCCTGCATCAGGCTCTGTCCCGAGCCTGGAGTCTGCTTAAGATTCTCTCTCCCTCTTCTTGTGCCCCTCCCCCACTCCTTTCTCTCCCTCACAAAACACCCCCAAAACCAAAAATGCTATAACAATATTTCAAAATGAACTAAAAGACAGAATATCTGAAAGATGAGACAGAATGTAGAAACCTCAGCAATACAGGGGTAGAACTCAAGAAAGAATAAGAAAAACATTTTAGAAATTGACTAAAAGTATAACACAAAAAAATAAATATACACAATGGGTAATGTCTTATAATAAAGAGAAGATAAAAATGAGGAAAAAATGTAAAGATCAGAAAGAAATGAGGATCGCTGGGGCTGGGGAGGTGGTATGCTGGGAAGTTAGTGCTTCATGGGTATAGGGTTTCAGTTTGTTAGATGAGAAGGGTTCTGGAGATAAGATGCTAGTGATGGTTGCTCAACAATGTGAATGTACTTAATACCACTGAGCTGTACCCTTCAAAGTGATTAAGATAATAAATCTCATGGATGTGTATTTTACCACAATAAAAAGAATTGAAAGGATAAGTAGAAGTGAAGAAAGAAATGATGAGTGTCAGCAAGAAAGTGATTAATTCAGACAGTGGGGAGGGTCCCGTGTGTGTGTGTGTCTGAGAAAATGGACCCAGAACAAATATCCAAGCAATAAGATCTAGTGATTTATGAGGGGAAAAAAAAGTAGATTATCAGCTTTTCAATAACAGTACCTTATCCTGAAGAAAACAGTAACATAGTTAAGATGGTGAAGGAAAGAAACTGTGAACCAAGGATTTTACATTCAACTAAGCTGACTGAAGTATAAAGACAGCAAACTGCCATCAATGTGCAGATACTTGAGGAACACTGTTTTTAGGAGCTTTCCCTTGGGGATAAGCTGGAGCTTCAGACAGCAAAAATAACTGGAGAAGCATTGCCATAGTGATTGAGAGTGAACATTAAGTATATATTTACATGGAGAAGAGACACAGGACCAAATAAATAAAATGTAGTATGCAATGGCTCTGTGTTCTGACTACACAGAGTAATTCTAAGAAATGAGAGAATAAGAAGAGCATACGAAAAACATGTAAAACAGTTTTTCAGTAATTATGATGGTAGTAGTTTTGGTATTGTAATTCTGAGAATGTTTTGTGTGACATGGAAGGAACATTCATTCATCCCTATTGTCCTTGACATGGATTCTTGCTGTGGACCAAAGGGGATCTGGATGAAAGAAGAGTTTAAGTAAATATGGAAATCAAATTGGAAGTATCAGTAGGAACACAGGAAGGATTTTATCTTTAAATAATAAATGTCAGATTTATATTTACAGTTATATATTATACATATTATATAGCACTATTATGAATATAATGGACTAAGCTAGGAGAGAGGTATATATTCTACAGGAGAGAAAAATAGGCATAATGTTACATAAGTGGCCAAGTTCCCTCCTTGTTCATTTCAGCCTGCCCACAGTACCTGCTTTCTGAAGTTGCTACCTTTGTATACTTAAGAGCCCTCATTTATGCCTTTTAGTAGTTAACCATCATTACCTAGTTAACAATGTTTTATATTAAGTTTTACCAGCTCCAATGATTTCTGTCTGCTGCTTAGATGCTGGCTGATGCAGGCAGTGCTTGTAGCTGAGCCTGTGGAATAGAACCAAACATTTGCATGTGCTGTGGTGAACTGCTGGAAGTTTCTGAGGAAGCCAAAGATGTTCCTAAAACATTGTGTCAGAAAGTTAAATATGGTTGACTTTTCTAGAAGAGGGAGAGCCAGGAGGTAAGAAGTGACGTAAGAGGTAAAAGAGGAATTCAGGTGTTGGCAGAGAAGATAAAAAGGAGAGGAGAGAGCTGAGAAAATTTAAGAAAGAACAGAATTTAGGATTGTTCAGAGAGGAAACTATAGGAGATGCCGAAGATTTTATGCCATCAGTACATTTTTGATGTACCAGAAATGATCATTTTAAGGCAAAGATGCTGATAAGGATACCAGAAGATGGATCTCAGTGGGAGGAAGGTGATTATTTGGGTCTTAGACATTTTGGGTTTTAAATGATAATGAGGTATCTGGGTAGAAATGTTTGGGAGGCAGTTGAGTATAAAGGTCTGAAGCTCGGAGAGATCAGGGTCATAGCTCTAAGTTAAGACTAATTATTCATCCAGTGTCTAGTATCTGGGGGCTGGTATGTAGAACTAACCCAGCACATTCATGGTCTCTGCCTCAGGGAGCACACAATCACGTGGCACATGTCTAAAAAGTTACTCATTCTAACGTTCTCTTTATAGACCTGACACCGAGGTCCTGAGGGTCCAGATGGCTCCCCATGTTTCTCACATTTAAGTAACAAGGTCAGAAATTGAATTTGGGTGTTCTAACATACTTTGGTTTTAGCATTCCAGGCCGTCTCTCCAGACATATTAGGCACTTAATGCCCTCCTTCCTACTCCTACCAATTGAAGTAAAATCGCAGCTCCTTCTTGAGCTGACTTCTCCAAGAGGTGAGGTGCTTTTCTTTCTATGGGAATTTTACTTTTAACGGACACCAGAGCCTTACTCTGCAGGGTATTGCTACCATGTTGGAATTTCAGAGACCAGCCAAGTCCTGATAGGCCTAAAGCTACACCTCACCAGAGAGTATGGACTTCCTCCAAAGTCTCAGCACCCCTCTACCTGCACCTCGGGCATTCTCTTGGAAACCAAATAAAAGAGTATTAGTCAAATGGAAAGGTGCCTAAGTACATGAGGGTAAATTTCAACTCCTACTCCCCTCTCATTCTTAAAAACTAAAATTTTGCTGACAAGGAAACAAGAGACCCTCGTGTGTTTGTGATTATCTAGCCAACTAAGTGTTTTCTTATTTTATCAGATATTAAAAATATAATGAAGAGGAATAGAGAAAGTATCAGTGTGTTTGGAGGTAGACAGTCTTTCTTTGGTTGCTTGAGAGCACATAGTTTTCAATGAGATAGCCTGGTTTAAATCTTGACCCCCTCCTGACTAGCTTTGTGACCTTGGGAAAGTAAGCTAAGCTCTCTGTGCCACAGTTCCTCACCAGTGAAATGTGGATACTTCTTCCGGTAGTTCTTACTGTATCTAAAGTGCTTAGAACAATGCCTGGCTCCTAGTAAACACTATGTAAGTATTAATACTATTGATACTTACAAAGTTTATTATATCTGACACACCTGACTTACTTGGTTTTTCCTGATTTGCCTGTCTGAGCTGTTGTGCTAGTGGCTGTGTAGGTGATGGCCCTACTCTCAAGTAATTTCACTTTATTTGGAAAGGCAGGATTTATGCCTGTGAAGAGATAACACACAGTGAGCTCAAGTAAAAATCCCAACTGCATAATCAAGTCAGTGCTTGCTGGGAGGGAGGGAGAATGAGTGGGTCTTAACGGTGGAGACCTAGGACTATGTCCATTTAAAAAGGAGGTGTGTATATGGAGGTGGAGATACGGAGCACAGAGAGAATGTGAGCAGTGAGGAGGGGACTCTGGACTAAGCTTTTATGTACCAGAAGCATCGTGATACAGAAAAGAGGAGATCAGAGAAGCAGGTGCGAACTGTGTGAGCAAGGGAAGGGAAGCAAAGAGACACTTGTGAGAGATATTGGCCAAGAAGACCAGTCCCTAAATCTCTGATATGAGGCTATGCATCTAGGAAAAATAACTGAGTTCTCAGGCCCAGGTAGCAGGTGGTGGAATGATGGTACCATTCACCAAAACAGCAAAACCACAGGCAAAAGCTAGCTTTGAAAGGACAGCCCATTTACAGCTTCCCAGGTTTGGCTGTTGGGAGGACTGGAAGAGACACTACACACAAATCACTTTGCACAGTGCCTGGCACCAAGTCAGAGCTCCATCTGTGCTAACCAGTATCATCTATGCTCTGGAGGCTGCACTGAAGGAATTTAAGTACAATGCTAAGACATGCTGGCCATGGATGTACATAGGAATGTACATATTATATTTTCTGGCTTTTGTTTGGATACTTGGCTTATTTTTCCTGAAAGAGACAAAATATATTCTTATAGCTGCAAGATTTACCTTGAACTCTCACCATGATTTTAACTATGATTAGAAAAATAGGTAACAAAAGAGACCGTAAGTGAGGACTTCCAAGAGGCCCGAGGGAGGCAAATTAGCCAACATTCTGTCATTTTCCCTCTGATTAAAAGTCTCCCTTGGAGTCATTTTTTTCCCAACACAGAATAAAGGAAAAGGGAAGTCTTCACAGCCTTTGGTTCAGAAACAGTTGATGGTATTGTTAGAACAAGTACATTTCATTATATGCTATAAAACTTGCTGAGCGTGCTGATGGCATTATAGAGTCATGTAGGGGAAATGCCCGAGGAGTCCTGGCTGCATTAGAATTCATTGTATATAGTGTAATGAGTTTAATTTGTGAAAAATAAATTTAATAATCTGTTGACTTTTGTTCTTTCTAGACTCACTCCTTTGAGTTTTACTTAGAAAAGCATTTACTTAAAAGCTTCATGAACAATGAAAACAAGCACTGAAACTCAAGCTTTACACCACGGACTGCAACATTTTAAGCTATGGTGGGGAAGAGAGGTGTAAAGGAGCAGGCAATTACTGCTTTTTTTTCTTTTTTTTAAGGATGTTTTCATTGAAAACTGGTACCCTTTTAAAAAACAATGCATCAGCTGTTGTGTTTATCTTCTTTCACTGCCAAAGCAAATGGAGATTCTAGGCTCAAAGAATACTAGATCCGAGAGGCGGCTTGGCAACCCTACACTCTGCAGATGAGGACACTGACCAGTGATGTGTTCCAGGCCACAGGAAAACCCCGGAATCCGGACGGGAACTTGGATCTGGCTGCCTGCTTATCTGCTGCCCCCCTTTCTTCCCCACCTCTCTGCCCTCACTGAATGCTCTTACTGGTAACCAGAAGGGGATTCTTTAAAGCAGTAGAAGACTTCAGAATTGGGAGGGGCCTTTGAGAGCAAAAGCCTCAACCCGGTGACGCTCTGGAGCTTGCTCAACATTGGAGATAAAAGTGAGTGAGGAGGGCCTGGACCTAGCTTTCCTGACTGAATTCTCAGCCATTTGTATTTCTTTAAATCACTCCAGATCAGTGAACGGGTGACTGAGTTCCTGTCAAAGTAACCGCAGCAAGGTTCATCCTCCTTAAGACCGCTGTACTTCATGCTTCTACTTACCCTGCTTCTCTGGACCTAGAGATCTCTGCAGATCTCCTCTGCAGACTAGAAGGACAGATGGGGCAGATGGTCTATAGGCTCTTCTAGCCCAAACATACCATACGCTGATGACTGTGGATACAGTGCATGACCGAATTCCCTAGATTCCTTTAATAAACATTTTGCTGCAACAGACTCACTGTTTCTTTCTTTTCCTTTTTTTAAGATTTTATTTATTTGACAGACAGAGACCACAAGTAGGCAGAAAGGCAGGCAGAGAGAGAGAAGCAGGCTCCCAACTGAGCAGAGAGCCCGATGCGGGGCTCGATCCCAGGACACCAAGATCATGACCCGAGCCAAAGGCAGAGGCCCAACCCACTGAGCCATCCAGGTGCCCCTAATTGTTTCTCTTTCAAACAACCCATGACATTTCCTGCCTCTGCACCTTTGCAAACCATTCCCCTTCCCTGGAATCACTCTTTCACCTTATCTTAATTGTCCTGATTATGCTTCCTACAGAATGTGAGTGCCATGGGAGTAAAGGCCTGTCCTGTTTGCTGCATTAGTCCACCACTGGGAACAGTGCCTGGCACACAGTAGGCACTCGGTAAATAATGAATCCAAAAGATTATAGTTGCTGCTTGATTCCCATCTTTTTATTATTTATTTTAATAATAATCTAATTATTAAAACATAATTAGGGGTCCTTGATTCTCACCTGGGGGCTCAATCCTGTCTTAGATTCTGCTCAGTTTCAAACAGAATAGCTGTCAGAGCTCTTGCCAAGAAAAGAAACAACTTGGCATTGAATTAATTTTGCTGCTTCTTGGGTTCTGACCTTGGGCCTTCTCTAGGGACTCTGGTTTCCCACCTTTTTATTGCCTTCAGAGTGCATTGGGGTCTGATGACGAGTCTAGCAATCTTCCCCACCAGGTGGGGGTTCGGTGCGTGTTACTTAACTTTATGCTTAAAAGGTGATGCCATTCTTCTGGATATCAACTTTTGCCTTCCAGGCTGCTCTACCTTCCTGTAATGGCCATTGACTCTGTCTTCACAGTGCCGACGATATCCTGGGAGTGAACGACTCTTGGTCTCCATCCCTCCCTATCCTTCTCTGGTTAAGTCAGTTACTTCATGATCCATGTCATGTTCTATGTAAGAGTCACTGTCCTGGTACCTGGCATATCAACGTCTGTTAAGATGTTTGCCTTGCCCTGCCCATGAGCCAGGGTTTTCTCCCTAAACTCCAGTCTACCTGCCCGATTTATCCATGTTGTTGTTTTAGGGTTCCTCTCTTGGTGCTGTTTCTCCTGTGGAGTCACTCTGCCACCAGGAGTTGGGGTGGCAAAGCCAACCACTGGCATAGATGGTCTCTTCAGTGTTTCATCCCTGACCCCAGTTAGCAGAGTCTGCTGGCCATACTGCTCTTCCTGCCTGAGATGTGCCCCTCTTTCAATCACGTTCATGTTCAGGGAAGGATGGTTCTTTCCTCTTCTAGTATCACGGTTAAAAGACAGTGTTCTGGGCCACAGTGCCTAGATACGATGAGTTGTATGGCTGAGGCAAATTACTCAGCTCTAAGCTTCAATTTCTTTATCTGAAAAGTGGGGGAGGAATGCAGGTCATAATAGTAATTTGTCTTGTATGGTCCTGATGAGGATTAAGTTAGGAGTATAACCAGCAAGTTCTGTAGCCCAGAGTTATTGGGCTCCCCTACATGCCTCAGCCCTCTGAACCGCTCTATCCTATGAGCTTCCATAACACTTATTCTCTATATTCTTATTTTGCATTTAGGGGTACTATATCGCACCTGCAATTTCCATTTTTAGATCCATATCTTACATGTCCAGCTATACTGTCGGTTCCTTCAGGTAAAAATCTGTGCCTAGTATCACCTTATACCTCCCAAGCCTAGCCCCATGCCTTGCATATAGCAGACACATAGTAAATACTTACTTTTATTGTTGACATGAATAATCACCTCATCATTCTAAAGATCAAACATTACCATCCCACGAACTCTGCCCACCCCAGAGTTCATTTCCCTTGTTGATGGTGCATGGGCAAGGATAAATGTCAAGGCAGAAAAAAACTCTTATTAACTATCCCAGGGATTATGCAGGTAGCAGCTGTCCTGGGACAATGTTCCTTATTAATCATGTTCTTAGACTTATTTGCAACAGTGGCTAGAAATAACAATGTTCAGACTAAAAATCTGCTTTCCAATTAGCTCAGGAAAAAAATGGCATCTGGGACTCAGCCAGTAGGAAGCTAAGAGACTCACTCCACATATTTCAAAATACTGCTTCACTTGTAATGGCAGTCGCCTCTCCTGACTAGAGAGTTTCAGATTGGTAAGTTTCCTGACCCCAAGCACTTTGACTTCACTTACTATTGACCAGTAATAGAATGAAAGGTGGTAAGTTCAATGTCACATCCTCTCTCCTGGAGAAAGGCATTTCACACAATTAACAACTTAAAATTTGGGAGCAGCCTTTTAAGAAAAGCTTATTTGGATTCTGAATTGAAAAGCAAAGACACTGGTGCTCAGACACGGTACTACATCTGCAGCGAAAGGATTAAAGGAGAGGAGTGAATCAAACAAGTAAGTTATGGAATACTCCAGCATTTAGACTAAAGGCTATATAGCTGGAGGTTGGGAGTGGGGACCTAAACAGGGAGGAAGTTCAGTTGGGTTCCAACTCCTCCCCTTTCTCAGCTCCAGAGGTGGCACTATCTCTTTGTCTATTTCTTCTATAAAGTGGGGGAAACCCCTATTTTCCCATCCTGCTTTCTCAGAAGGTTGCTGTAAAGATCATATGTGGTAATATTTTTGAAAGATCCTTTTGGGTTTAGAAGTGCTGAGTAAACATAAGTCGAACAAAATGGTTTTGTTGACCACAGAACCCTTCTGGACCTGGTGGTCTTCCCAGTGCCGGGCACAGAGGCCTGGACAGAGTGAACAGTAGGGTACAGGGAATGCCATGCTGGTGACAGTTACCACTTCACTGGAGACAGAGACAGGCTGATCTGAAGGAGGACAGGATATTCTTATGAAGTAAATCTTGCTTTTCCCTTAGAGTGAATATACAAATTCTAATTTAGGGATCTAGAGGGTTTTGTTCCAGATCATGTGGAAGGGGTCCACAGGCAACATGGCCAGGGACAAGATTTCTATCTACCTCTCCTCAGAAATCTCTAGATGCTCTAAGAGCAAATGCTTATTTTTCTATGGGCCAGTCTTCTTTTGGGAGGAGAGAACTGAGGAAGAATGAACTTAAAACTACAAAGGGGTTATTGTTTGGCAAAGAGGGGAGAGGGTGATTTTTCTCAAGGAAAGAAAAATGTGACAGTAGGGAGAGCAAGGGAAGAGTTTTAGGTCTGTTTCAGGGTTGGAGGTAGCACAGCCCATTACCAGCAGAGGCCTGGGTAGACTTCTGGATATTTTTAAGAAGAAGAAATGTAATTACCTTTCTGAGATGGCTTAAGGGCATTTCTTTTCAAGGCCACTTCAGTTTCTTTGCTGAGTCTATAAACTTTGTAAGGAAAAGCAGAAATGTATATCCACTTCAAGAATAATGTGACAAGCTATCTTTTACAGTAAACTCTTGCTTTTTAGAACTTTTTGTTTTTCAGTACTGAGAGTTCTAAGAAATGAAGGATAATATTAAAATTTGAGAGCAGTAACTCAGGAAAATACATTAGTAACTAAATTGTTAAGCTGTTACATAATTTCCCATTAGGTTATCTACCTTACCTGTTACTTCTAGAAATGTAGCCCCAAATGCTATCTCTAAAGAGGGTGGTAAACAATGAAAAGCCAAAAGCCAGGTATCTCTAAGAGACTGATAATTTCCAGCTTGGAGCAATTCATTGTCAAAATTCCCAGGGTCTTAGAAAGAAATTGCCAACATTAGATTGCCCACATTTCTCCAAGAAAAACAGAGATCAAAAGAGACATATATAAATAACATAAATAACTGACCCAAACAATAGCCTCAGAGGGGTTCCAAAGAGGCTTCCTTAGAGAGAGATGCTTACAACGCTTTTTCAGAAAAATTCAACTTTCTTAACAGTGCTAATAACATGAAACCTTTAGGAAGAACTTTCCATCTACTAACCTTTGGGGGAAAAGCCCCACTTATCCAGAGGCAAGAAACAGTTCATACTAGATGATCCATTAATCCCTGAACTAGGCCTATAGATGAAATGGTTTATAGAAAAAAGAATTTTAGAATTTACAACCTTTTCAAAAACTCAAAATAACTCCTGTTATTTCTCTGTTTCAAGTAAAGATTCAGGGGTGCCTGGCTGGCTCAGTGGGTTAAAGCCTCTGCCTTCAGGTCAGGTCATGATCCCAGGGTCCTGGAATCGAGTCCCGCATCGGGCTCTCTGCTCAGCAGGGAGCCTGCTTCCCCTCTCTCTCTGCCTGCCTCTCTGCCTACCTGTGATCTCTGTCTGTCAAATAAAAAAATAAAATCTTTAAAAAAAAATAAAGATTCACAGGCAGGTACAAAGAGTAATGATTTTTAAATTAAAAAGTTTTATGAGATTTTCAAGTAGAGGAATAAAGCTAGAGGGTCAAGCTTTTCCTCTGAAGGTGGCGGGGGGGGGAAAGGTAGAGTGAAAGGAAAATATAAAAGCCAAGCAGGAGAGAAGAAAAATATATTGAAAGATGCCCATTAAAAAATATTTACAGAGTATAATAAAACTATTTAATCTTAACTTTTTATTACTAAGAGCATTGTTCCCTAAGCAAATTAATAGCGTAAAGAAGATTCCAGGTAGGACCCAGAACTTAATTATGAGAATAAGTCATGCTTGTCATTAACAGCATAGTTTGCAAACCAAAAATGTCTTACCTGATGATTATGTGTTTGTAACAGAAAGGTTGGGAAAAATCCTACCTGATGATGCTTTGGCAAATCATCAGTCGGAGTTAAATGTTTATGATAATAATCAAAGTCTTTTAGAGACTGGAAAATATAAGAGGAAATCTAAACTGATTCTGCCTCTCAAGGTATATATGAGAAAATGGAGTTTCTTAGTGGTACAATGTTTGGCTAAGGATTGTGTCTAGTTGGTTAAAAGGATCTAGGATCATGTTTTAAAGTTTCTCATTCAGGTTTCTTTTCTCTATCATAATGCTTAACTGAAAACAGTCCCAGAATCGGAGAATTTCACTCCGCTTTGGAAGAGGCATTAAAATTCATGTTTTTGGTATCCTTTCCACTGAAGTATAATATAATATAATATAATATAATATAATATAATACAATTATATCATTTATATATATTATATATATAATACATACTGAAAAGTGTACAATTCTTAGGTACAGAGTAAACACACCCACCCTAGCAGAGAAAAACACATTACCCAAACTGCACAAAGCCCCTTTTACCCCTTCAAGGCAGAACCCACACCGTACAACACAGTTACTTATTTCTATACCCAGGTGAGGAATAAACAAACTGAGGTCCACATTGGATAAATGGTTTGTCCAAAAGCAAATTGTTAGCAAGAACAATGAAACAAGGTCTTATGATGCCAACTTCAGTATTTTTTCACCAAGTTAATTCCATCTAATTTAGCTAACAATATAAAGCCCAACACTGTAAAACTGCAAAAGAGTGCCCCAAACATTTGTTGAATGAATTAATGAAATCATTCCTGAAGTTCCTCCTGTTTCATACCTTATTTCTGTGACCTTGGTGTGTTTTTTCTTGGGTCTCTCACCCACATTGGAAGGTCTCATCATATCTTGTTGATGAATCTGGGCTGAATAATTTTGAACAAGGTACTATGAAGCTGTATGTGTGGGTGCTGTCACCCTTTATAGGGTTTTCCTCTAAGAGGGTTGAATGTGAGCTCATTTCACTGGGTGAACTCCCATGTCCATATTGGAAAACTTATTTCTGGGGTTAGTTTATTTTGATAGAAAGTAATCCTTCAACCACCTGGGGAAACATGAAAACTGTTAGAGTTCTAGAAGCAGTATGAAAGAAGTAGTTGTGTGACCAGTTCCTCCTGCAGACTTTCACTAAATCCTGTTTTCATTTCTATATCTCATTCCCATTGTCCTCTGGGGATGACTAGAAGTTGATCTACCTTTTATTGTCACCATGCAGTAACAAGTCCAAACAATGGCAATAATAAAATACTCTCCTACCTTCAAATATTAGCTTGGTCTGGTTCTAAACATTTGTGGTTGCTTTTTTTTTTTTTCAACCTTATAGATTTAATTTACATACCTTAAAACCCCCTACATTAAGGGCACATTTGATAAATACTGGTAATTATACACAGTTTGATCAATTTGGAGAACTGCATTCAGGATATTGTTCCATTCCTCTAAAGAGTTTTCTTGGGCCCCTTTGCAGTTGATACTCTGATCCAACTTTCAGTCCCAGTCAGCTATGGATCTGCTTTCTCTTCCTATGCATTTTACTTTCAAGAATTTCATATAATGGGGGCACCTGGGTGGCTCACTGGGTTAAAGCCTCTGCCTTCAACTCAGGTCATGATCCCAGGGTCCTGGAATCGAGTCCTGCATTAGGCTCTCTGCTCAGCAGTGAGCCTGCTCCTCACTCTCTCTCTGTTTGCCTCTCTGCCTACTTGTGATCTCTGTCAAATAAATAAATAAATAAAATCTTTAAAAAAAAAGAATTTCATATAATGAAATCAAATAGTATGTGCTCTTTTGTGTTTTCTTTCACTTAAGATATTTTTGAGGTTTATCCATCCTGTACATATTAATATTCCTTTTATTGCTGAGCAGTTTTCCATTTTATTGATATATCAAAATTTGTTTATCCAGTCACATGTTAGTGAACATTTGGGTTCTTCCAGTTTTGGACAATTGTGGATAATGCTGTGAACATTTGGTGTAAGTCTTCACATAGACATACAGTTTCATTTTTTTTGGATAAACCCCTAAAAGTAGGATCGACAGATCCTAGGTTTAACTTTCTACGATATGCTATGCTGACTTCCAGGGTAGTGCCATTTTGGTTTCCATCAGCAATGTTTGAGAGTTGTCACGGCACTACATCATCAACACTTGCTATTAGTATTTTTAATTTAGGCTATTGTGGTAGAGTGTTGTATTATCTAATTTAGTTTAAGTTTCATTTCTCTGATGATTTGTGATGATAACAAGTTATCATGCTCTTTTTAAAAAATTTTTTTATTTTTTAATAAACATATAATGCATTATTAGGCCCAGGGGTACAGGTCTGTGAATTGCCAAATTTACACACTTCACAGCACTCACCATAGCACATACCCTCCCCAAGGTCCATGAGTTATCATGTCCTTATTTGCCATATGTTTATCTTCTTTTGGTAAATGTCTGTTCAAATTGTTTTTCTCTCTTAATGGATTGTTTGCCTTCTTGAATTGAAAGAGTCTTTTTTTATATCTTAGGGTAAAGCCTTTGTCATATGTATTTTGAAAATATTTTCCTAGACTAAATTTGTCTATTTTGCTTCCCTCAACTCTGTTTCAGAATATAAGTTTTGGGGCGCCTGGGTGACGCAGTGGGTTAAAGCCTCTGCCTTCGGCTCAGGTCATGATCTCAGGGTCCTGGGATCGAGTCCCACATCAGGCTCTCTGCTTCCTCCCTTCTCTCTCTCTGCCTGCCTCTCTGCCTACTTGTGATCTATCTGTCAAATAAATAAAATCTTAAAAAAAAAAAAGAATATGAGTTTTAATTTTGATATATTTTGTCAGTTTTTTTCTTTTATAGCCATGTTTATAGTGTCTTAAGAGATCTTTGATTCAGGTCACAATTTTTTTTTGTTCTCTTCTAGATGCTTTATACTTATATTTCTTATGTTTAGGTCTATAATCCATTTTGAGTTAATTTTTATGTGTGGTATTATGAATTGAGGTTAATTTTTTATACAGATATCCAGTTTCTCCAGCACAACTTAAAGACTACTTTTTCTCCATGGAATTACCCTGTCTTAAGAAAAGACTTGGCATATTCCAGAAATATAAAGGTCAGGTGGTCTGAATTTAGTGAAAGAGGGGGAGAATGATACACAATGATGTTGGAGAGAGAAATAAAGGCCAAACCTTGTAAGGTCTTATAGGTCTTGATAAGAAATTTGGATTTCATTCTGATAGTAATATAATTGCTTCAGGGATTTTAAACATAGACAGAGGATAATCTGAATTATATTTTAAAAAAGACAATTCTTCATCTGTTTGTACCAATCCAATGAAACCATGCTAATGAAGGTCACTGCTGACCATGCAGTAGTAAGCTGAGTTTGATGGAGTTTTATTGTTTTTCAGTGGGGCAAAATTTGACCCAGAGCTCAGCAGTTTTTAACTGCCAACCACACATTTGCCTTTTCCCCTCTCTTTGTAGCAGCCTTTTTAAAACCAGAGCTAATGCACGTTTTTGAATGCTAGCTTATATATTGCTACTGCCAGAAATCTTTGCCAAGGTTATCAAAAATGCTACCTGGTGCTATATGTCTTTTTGGCTTCTCTTCCTTTTGCTACTTCCTTATTGCCAAAGCAAACACTGTGTTAATGCCAATAGGAAAAAGCTTAAGAAGACTTTTTAGTTATTAGAGACTGCATACCGCTTGGTGATTATCACTAGCTTGATTTAAACTATATGAAATTAACTAAACATGAAGAAACTAGGATAGTATTTTATAATAAAGTAGATTTATAATGCATTGTGATTATCCATTGAACTTCAAAATGATTAGCTTAAATTTATAAAAAAAGATTTTGATACAGAAAAGTTTTGTTCTGTATAAGAGTAGATTATAAGAGAAATTGTAGATTTCCTAATAATAGAATTGGTTTATTTTGGCAAAATTTTGTTGAAGGATGGTTAACTGGTTAAGTTATATCTAGATTACCTTTTCTGTTTAATTCCGAAGACTCTTATTTAAATATATATTTGTGCTTAAACTTTAGTAGCTTTAGTGTATGATTTAACTTTCAGAACATTCAGTATATTAAAGTTAAGAGATAAAAAGTGAAAGTTAAATCAAGTTGAACAAATAGGTTACTATTGTTTTTCCTTTAATGAGTTTTATATGATTAATATCAACTGTTTGGCTGATCGGTTCTACAGATAAGTTTCAAATTTGCATCATAACTATATAATTTATTTAATATTGTAAGAATGTTGGTTAAGAAGACAGACACTTTATTAAGTAAATGTTGGTACTAGTCTTGATAATGTTGATATTCTCTAATTTTAATTTCTTCATTTTATCTCCATGTTAACTTAATGTTCATTTTAAAGATTATTTTAGGTGTTTAAATATAGAATTTAGTTTTAGTCTTCTAAAGTTTTAACATTTACTCAAATAGTCTTGCTAGAAAGGAGTTAGAAAAATTTTTTTAATTTTATTTTTTAAATTAATTTATTAAAAATTTGAGTATAGTTGACATACAATGTTATATTAGTTTCGGGTATACAACGTAGTAACTCAACTTTTCTATACATCATGCAGTGCTCACCACAAGTGTACCACCATCTGTCACCATACAATGCTATTAAAATATCATTGACTATATTCCCCATGCCATACTCTTTTATTCTGGAATTGGGAAATTTTTTAATTTACAGAGATATAGAGAAACTTCCCTTTCTGTTGGACTAGATAATATGAAAATTCTCCCACTAATAGCATGTGGAAATTATGGGATTAATATCTTCAAAACAAAGAGAAAACTGAAACCAGAGTGGAAAGCTAGGACTAATGTCCTGATTTTTCTACAGTGTCTATAATACTAGAAATAGAGGCCAGGGTTTTGAAAGCTTTTTGAAGGAATAGAAGATAGAAGATGTCCAATAAGATGGGCAATTAACTAACACTCATACATAAAAACAGGATAATCAGAGGGCTAGAATCTCAGTGAATGGCTGAACTAGGAAAAGAAAATCATATCTTGGTGAAAGGGATCAAACGGAAACTTTAAAAGTTTTAGTCCTTGGCTTCATGTGGAAGAAAATTGTTCCCTAAAAGTTAATTTTCAGTCTACACACAAGCTCATGGTTTGAATTTACAAAACCTGCACCATTCAAGAAAAACCTTACTAACAATTTAAAGTGCTTCAGAGGACTAGAGTACCAGAGTGTTAAAGTACCTAACAGAAGTAAATGCATATTTATCAGGTCAAAGTCATTTCCAACTTGTCTCTTTCAAATTAAGGTCCACCAAATAAAAGTTACACACAAAAGAAAACAAGCTACAGTGAGGAGAATCATCAAAAACAGCAAACAGTAAATTAGATAGACTTGACCTAAGATCTGACACAGGATTGGAAATGTTGAAATTATGCTTAAAATATTCCTGTAAATAAAAAAAGAATATTGTAAATACGACCAAAAACTAAGATTGAGAATATTTTAACAATTATATAACACTGGAAAGGAGATAAGCAGAATCTATAGAAATAAAAGATATTTAAATTAAAACTCTGTGGGTTGGTCAAACATCAAATCAGACACAGTTAAAGAGAAATTATCAAACTGAAGAACAGATCTGAAGAATTATGCAGAATTTAGCACAGAGAGATTAAAAAAGTATGGAAGACAGGTTAAGAGATATGGAAGACAGAATGAAAAAGTCTAATACATAGCTAATTGGAGTTCCAGAATAAAACAGTACTGAGAAGAGGGAGAGATAATTTTGAAAAATTTTTTTGAAATATTTTTTATAATGAGGATTTTCTATAATTAAGGAAAGACAGAGATTCTTAGATTTAAGAAAACAATAAATCCCGTGCAGAACAAATAAAAATTAACAAACCCAGTCACACAGGAGTTAAAGTAGGATCATCAATGACAAAATAAAAAGTAACTTATTAAAATAGGTGGACACCTATCTTCAAATAAAAGTTAGATTGAGGTCATAGCAGCAAAATGGAAGCCTGAGAACACAAATACACCTCCAATGTGCTGAGAGAAAATAGAAGTTCATCTAAAATTAGAAACTTACACTGTCTTTAAGAATGAGGATTAAATATATTTTCAGGTAGACACAAATTAGAGGAGTTCACCACCAACAGAATTCACTTAAAAAATTTCAAAAAGATGCACTCAAAGTAGAAGCAGATGTCTCCGATAGAAGGTCTAAGATTCAAGAAAGAATGGTATGTAAAAAAAAAAAAAAAAAGGTAAACATGAGGGAAAATATAAACTAAGATGGGCTGTATAAAAAGTAGTAACACTGATTTGGGGGTAAAATTATTAAAATTTTATACTAATAACATTTAAGACAAGGAGGGAGTTGTCATATGTTGAATTATTCCCTTTGAAAAGGATATGTTGGAACCCTAATTCACAATATCTCATAAGGTCACTTTATTTGGAAATAGTCTTTACAGAGGTAATTTCAGTTTAAATAAGGTCATTAGATGGCCCTAATCCAATATGACTGGTGTCCTTACAAAAAAGAGAAATTTAGACACAGATAACACATAGGAATAAAACCATGTGAAGTTGAAGGTATGCTTCTACATGCCAAAGATTGCCAGAAAACCACTGGGAGCATTCAAGAAATAGAACAGATTCTACCACACAGTCCTCAGAAGGAACCAACACTACTGACACCTTGATCTTGGATTTCTAGCTTCTAGAACTGTGAGACCATAAACTGTGATTCTTTAGGTCACTCAATTTGTGGTTCTTTCTTACAGCAGCCCTAACAAACTAATACAGAAGTGTTTAGAGTAAAGTGTCCAAAGTGATGAGAGTTCTAATAATTTTATATTATTTGCAAAGATAATATTACATATTTTAAGGAAACTATGTATGTTGGAAGTTACTAAAAATGAAAATATATCTTTTACTTCAATAGAGAATAAACAATAAAAAATAAACTCTCATGGTATATATGGCTGATTCCACATCTGAAAGGTACAAGATGATCCTGGAGCATTTTCATACTGGAGAGCAACAAAAACCTCAAAGATTTCTACTAACAGACTCATAAACTAATCTGATTAGGTTGCACTGGCCAAGAAAGGGAAATTTATACACTAACAAAGATAACAAATGTTGTGGATTAACATTTATCTAATATATTTAAATCCAGAAGTTCAAAATGATACTAATTATTTAAGATTTATAGGAATAAATGAACAAACTCACTAGTTACTTTTGGAGGGTTCTAGAAAATGATTTCATTATTTTCGAAACTAGCCAAAAATCTGTCAATAATTAATCCTATTGTCTACTAGGAAGATGGTGGAGTAGGAGGATACTGGGCTTACCTAGTCCCATGGATATAGCTGGATAAAAATCCACATCAGTGTAAATAACCCAGAAAAGGTCCCCCCAAACTGGCAGAACAGACTCTCCATGGCCATATATAGAGGCCATGATGAACAGGGTAGAAGGGGCAGAGACATGATCAGGAACCAAAGTGACCCATGGGAGGGTGGGATGCCACAGGCATGGAGAGGGAAGAGGAGCAGGTACCATTCCAGGTACCCCAGGTACAGGGGAACCACACTGGGAAGATGAATCCCCATAACACTCAACTTTGAAAAGCAGAGGGCTTAACATCTCAAGTTCTTTAATTAGTGGGGCTTAACACCTGGAATTTTAAGAAATCAATGGATTTAGTTCTAGGAAAGCTGGACAGTGACAGGAAACTAAGTCCCCACCCTCAAAGAGACAGAACAACAAAAGCCCTGCTGAGATATAGGCTAAATCCCTTTTGCATACTGGTGGGAAATTCAAACTGGTGCAGCCAAGGTGGAAAATAGAACTACCTTATGATTCACCAAGTATACTACTAGTTATTTACTCAAAGAATACAAAAACACTAATTCAAAGGGATACATGCTTCCCATTGTTTATAGCAGCATTGTCTACAAGAGCCAAACTATGGAAATAGCCCATATCCATCAACTAACGAATGGATAAAGAAGATGGGATATATATACACAATGGACTATTACTCAGCTATAAAAATGAATGGAATCTTGCCATTTGCAACAACAGGGATGAAGCTAGAGAGTATTATGCTAAGCAAAATAAGTCAGTTAGAGAAAGACAAATCCCACATGATTTCACTCATATGTATAATATAAGAAATAAAACAAAGGAGCAAAGGGGAGAAAAAAGAGAGAGGCAAACTAAGAAATAGATTCTTAACTACAAAAAACAAACTAATGGGTACCAGATAGGAGGTAGGTGGGGGATGTTTAAATAGGTGATGGGGATTAAGAAGAGGCGTTGTGATAAGCACAGGCTGATGTATGGGAGTGTTAAATTACTATATCGCATACATGAAACCAATATAACACTGTATGTTAACTGCTGGAATTAAAATGAAAACTTAAAAAAACGATAGAAAGAAGTAAATAATAAGGGTTAGAGTGGAAATAAATGAAATAGAAACTAAAACAACAACAACAAAACAATAGTTCGATGAAACCAGGAGCTGATTCTTTAAATACATCACAAAATGATAAACTTTTAGCCAGTTGCATCAAAAATTAAAAAATAAAAACAAAAGAGAGACTCAAACAAAAAATGAAAGAAGTGAAATAGTAACTGAAACCACAGTAATACAAAAGATTAGGATGGGGTGCCGGGGTGGCTCAGTGGGTTGGGGCCTCTGCCTTCCGCTCGGGTCATAGTCCCAGGGTCCTGGGATCGAGCCCCACATCAGGCTCTCTGCTTGGCAGGGAGCCTGCTTCCCCCCCTCTCTCTCTGCCTGCCTCTATGCCTACTTGTGATCTCTCTCTGTCAAATAAATAAATAAACTCTTTTAAAAAAAGATTAGGATATTACAAAAAATGATATGCCAACAAATTCGGCAACTAGAAGAAATGGACAAATTCCTAGGAACATACAGCCTACTAAAATGGAATCAGGAAGAGGTAGAAAACTTGAACAGACTGGTTACCAGTAATGAAATCAAATCAGTAATAAAAAAAAACTCCCAACAAACAAAGTTCAAGTCCTTCAAACAAAGGACAAGAAGTGTTCACAGGTGAATTCAACCAAACATGTCAAGAAGATTTAATACCTATCCTCCTCAAACTATTTCAAAAATAGAAGACAATGGAAAACTTCCAAATTAATTCTATGAGGCCAGTATTACCCTGATTCCAAAACCAGAAGAAGACCCTACCAAAAACAAAACAAAACAAAAACAAACAAAAATAAACAACCAAAACAAATAAACAAAAAACAAAACAAAAACTACGAACTCATCTCTCTGATGAACATAGATGCAAAAATCCTCAACAAAATAGTAGCAAACCAAATTCAACAATACATTAAAAAAAGAAAAATCAGTAACCATGATCTAGTGGGATTTATTCCTGGGATGTAAGTGTGATTCAATAGTCACAAATCAATCAACATGATACATAACATCAATAAGGGAAAGGATAAAAACCATATGATCATTTTGATAGATGCAGAAAAAGCATTTGACAAAGTGTAACATCCATTCATGATAAAAACCTGCAACAAAGTAAGTTTAGAGGGAACATATCTAAACATAATGAAGGCCACGTACTCAATGGTGAAAAACTCAGAGCTCTTCCCCTAAGGTCAGGAACAAGACAAGTCTGTCTACTCTCACCACTATTATCCAACACAGTGCTGGGAGTCCTAGCCATAGCAGTCAGACAACAAAAAGAAATAAAAGGCATCCAAATTGGTAAAGAGGAAGTAAAACTTTCACTATTTGCAGATGACATGATACTGTATGTAGAAAGCCCTAGAGAGTTCACCAAAAATCTACTAGAATGGATACATGAATTCAGTAAAGTCACAGGGTACTAAAACAATGTACAGAAATCTGTTGCATTCCTATACACTAATAATGAAGCACCAGAAAGAGAAACTAAGAAAATAATTCCATTTACAACTGTACCAAAACAATAAAACATTTAAGAATAAACTTAACCACAGAAGTGGAAGAACTGTGCTCTGAAAAATATAAAACAATGATGAAATAAATCAAAGATGACACCAAGAAATGGAAAGACATTCCATGCTTATGGGTTGAAAGGACAAATATTGTTGAAATGTCTATACTGCCCAAAGCAATTTACAGATTTGATGCAATCCCTATCAAAATACCAATAGCATTTTTCACAAAATTAGAATATATCAATCCTAAAATTTCTTTGGAACCACAAAAGGCTCTGCATTAGCCAAAGCAGTCTTGAAAAAGAAAAAACAAAACAAAACTAAAACTGCAGGTATCACAATTCCAGATTTTAAGTTATATTACAAAGCAGTAGTAATCAAAACAGTATGGTGCTAGCATAAAAATAGGCACATAAACAAATAAATAGACAGTCCAGAAATAAACCCACAATTATATGGCCAATTAATGCTCAATAAAAGAGGCAAGTATATGCAATAGGTAAAAGACAGTCTCTTCATCAAATGGTGTTGGGAAAAGTGGACAGCCACATGCAAAAGAATGAAACTGGACCACTTTCTCACACTGTAAACAAAAATAAACTCAAAATGGATTAAAGACCTAAATGTGAGACCTGCAACCACAACAATCCAGGCAGTATTTACTCTGACATTGGCCATTGCAAGATTTTTCTAGATATGTCTCCTGAGGCTAGGGAAATTAAAGCAAAAATAAACCATTGGGACTACTTAAAAATAAAAAGTCTCTGCACAGTGAAGGAAACAATCAACAAAACTAAAAGACAATCTACTGAATGGGAGAAGATATTTGCAGAGAACATTTATGATAAAGGGTTAATTCCAAAATACATAAAGAACTGATAGAACTCAATACCCAAATCCCAAATCATCTGATTAAAAATGGGCAGAAGACATGAACAGACATTTCTCCAAAGAAGACATAAAGATGGCTAGCAGACACATGAAAAGAAGCTCAACATCATTCGTCAGCAGGGAAATGCAAACTGGACTACAGGGAGATACCTCACACCCATCAAAATAGCTAAAATCAAAAACACATGAAACAAGTGTCAGTAAGGATTGGAGAAAAAGGAAATTTCTTGCACTGTTGGTGGAAATACAAACTGGTACAGCCTTTGCAGAAAACACTATGGAGGTTCCTCAAAATTAAAACTAGAATTACCATATGATCCGGTAATTTCACTACTAGGTCTTTACCCAAGAAATATGAAAACTAGGTCTTTACCGAACAAATATGAAAACAAATATTGAGGGTTGTTAGAAGGGAGAGAGATGGGGGGATGGGATGCCTGGGTGATGGACATTTGGGAGGGTATGTGCTGTGGGGAGTGCTGTGTTTTGTGTAAAGCTGATGAACCACAAACCTGAACTCTTGAAAAAATTATACATTATATGTTAATAAAAAATTTAAAAGCACCACTAATATGAAATTATATATGTGCCCCTATGTTTATTGCAGCATTATTTTAAAATAACCAAATTATGGAAGCAACCCAAGTGTCCATAGATAGATGAATGGATAAAGATGTGGCACACACACAAACACAGAGGAATATTATTCAGGTAAAAAAATAAATGAAATCTTGCCATTTGTAACAATGTGGATGGATCTAGAGGATATAATGGTAAGTGAAATAAGACAGAGAAAAACAAATGCCATATGATTTTCCTTCATATGTGGAATTTAAGGGACAAGACAAACAAGCATAGGAAATAAGAGAAAAAGCAAAAAACAGACTCTTAACTATGGAGAACAAACTCATGGTTACCAGAGAGGAGGTGGAAGGGGGAATAGGTAAAATAGTTGAAGTGGATTAAGAGTATACTTCTAGTGATAAACACAAAGTAATATAGAGAATTGTTGAATCATTACATTGTACACCTGAAAGTATTCTTTCATGTAATACATACATGTAAAACTGTATGTTAATTATACTGGAATTAAAAATAAAGAATTCTAATAAATAAGTAAATAAATAAATAATTCTATATTTCCTAAAAGATATTTTGAGTCCTCATCCTATGCAAATATTTGTCTTGAGAGTTTCCCTTTATAAACCCATTCCAGGGGCACCTGGGTGGCTCAGTGGGTTAAGCTTTTGCCTTCAGCTCAGGTCATGGTCCCAGGGTCCTGGGATCGAGCCCCACATCTGGCTCTCTGCTCAGGGGGGAATTTGCTTCCTCCTCTCTCTCTCTCTCTCTCTGCCTACCTGTGATCTCTATCTGTCAAACAAATAAATTAAAAAATCTTAAAAAAAAAAGAGTAAAGCGTACAAGAGCATAAAGGAAATTTGAAAAAGAAATAAATCATTTAGATAACAAATAAAACAGTGGAAAAGAATAGACTAAAGGAATATTCCCATATATCTTACTTAAGGATGATAAATATGTCATTGGATATTGGCAAGAAAATGATGAACCATTCCATAAAGGATAGGCTATTTAGGGAATTAATTTGGAAGAATAAAATAAAAATCCAATCTCAGATCTCTATTTCATATAAAAAATAAAGTCTAAGTGGATTAAAGACCTGAAAAGAATATAAAATAAAATAAAATAATAATTATAGATTCTTAGTAGTAAAGAATTTCTTAAATAAGACAAAATAAAGCCTAAAACCAAAAAGGAGAAAGATTGATTAGATCTGACATTTGTATCATTTACCAAAATTAAAAGGGATTATATGTCATAATACATATTACTGATAACTTACTCAGTAACAGAGAACTCAATCAATTAAAAAGATCAATTACATATAACTGAAATTGGCAAAAGAGTTACATCAACAACTGATAGAAGACAACACCTTAAAAATAGTTCAGCAAATTCAACATAAGATAATGAGTGACCATTCACCCATGTGAGATTAATCAAAATTAAAAAGGGCTGCAATTCCAACTATCATTGAGGACACTTATTAACTGACCAGCAAAGCTACTTGTAGGCATTTACCTACAGAAGAGAGAATATACAGAAACTCTATCACATGTACACCAGGGACATACACAAGAACTTCATAGCATCATTGTTTATATGAACAAAATACTGAAAACAAATGCCCATGGTAAGCAAAACTGACTAACAATTGTGTATAATCACACAGCAGACTACTACCAATCAATCAAAATTAAGTACTGTCACAAATATCAAGATGGATGAATCTCATAAACATAATGTTGAGGAAAGAAACCAAATCACAGACTAAATAGGCATCGTTGTAATACTTATATAAAGTTTAGGTACTTCCATAAATATATATATATATATAACAAAATTACAAAGAAATGCACTGAAATGCCAAATGTAAAATTCAGAATAGTAGTTATGGATTGGAAAGATATGGGTATGTTCATAACAGTTGATAAATGGATTAACAATATTTTGTTTCTTAATCTGAGTGGTGGGTGCCTGAGTATTTATTATATTATAGGATGTTTATATAACTTTTATTAATTTAGAATTTATTAAGATTAGTAAGTTATTAATAGTAAACTATCAGTAAAACAGTTAGAAAACTGTAAATACATTCACTGAGTTTCTTAAAAGTGCCAGGCACTGCTAGACACTAAAAGGAATATCGTGTTAAACAAGAAAGACATAGTTCTTAGCTTTATAGACCTTAAAACCTACCTGGGAGGAAAAACATTGAACAAATAGTTACTGTTACTGTTTTAGATGACTTGCCATTCTCAAACATACAGTTTGTTATGAATTTCTGCTTTCTCTTGACCTTGCCTGCTTTTCTCTTGACCCATCTCCTACCATGTAGGTCTCCATAACCACAGTTTTCCCTGATGTCTCCCCGCAGTATTGATCCAAATTTCCTCTCAGATCACCATGCTTTCTGTTTTAACCTCTGAATTGCAATTATTAGTTCACCTTTCTGTTCCTGCCAGTAGTCTCTGAGTTCCTTAAAATAGGAACCATTTTCTATCTAACCACCATTGTGGTGCATGATAAATGTTGAAAAACTGTGTTTACATGTGAAAATAAAAGTAGTAAGATGATTACGTAGATAATACAAAATTAAAATGAAAGCAGTATACAAAATCCTTTGCCACAAAAATTAAATCCTATTGGGCAAAAATTTATTTTAACATGGCAAATATAAACACAGTGATACCACTAAACCACTAAAGGTTTTTAAAATTTGTAACAAAAAAACCTTATTTTATCCTATTCTCTTTTCAGGGTTTTCTTTGTCAAAATATTCACTTTCCCATGTGCATGGAACTTCTTTTATATGCCATCAAAATAAATAGGTGAAGTCAATAGAGAAATTTTGATGAAAACATTCCCATTCAAGGAATTTTTTTAATATATTTCTAAATATAGAGAATATTCTATGTTTTTTCCTATATTTCTATATTTTCTCTATTTTTTCTATATTTTCATGCATATTTTATTAGTGACCAGTGTCCTGCAAAATACATTTATAAATATATCACTAGGAAAAACACTAGTATTTTTTAACCTAGTATTTTCTTTGAGTTGATATATCATAAGAACTTCTCTTTGAGCTGCTTTATATGTACAAGAATCAATATCTTGTTGTAGCTTTTTTTTTTTGCTATAAATTTGATTACTACTTTTGATAATGTGGTACCTTGGTATAATATAACTTTTTTCCAACTTCTCCCAAGGATTAAATCTTACTAAATACATTTTCAGAAAATCTATTAAGTATTTATTACCAGAGTCCTTGTGATTAAAAGAATACCAAATGTTATGATTTATATTTGCTTGTATGTGATAGCAACTTGAAATTGAGATGACAGCCTTAGTATTACATGCATTTTGGCCAGAACATATTATAAAAGATAGACATTCTGCTGCCCTGAGACTAAAATTTTTTTCCAAGATTTCCTACAGCAAATAACCTCTAATTGTACACACATTTAGGAAGAGAGTGAATCAAATACCTTAAAATCATGAAAACACAGGTGAATTTAATTTTCCATTATCCCTATTACCTGGATTCTGGCTTTTGCCCTAAGACTTCCTCTCACAAAGGTATATCCTATTTCTATTTCCAGGGCCTCATTGGCTTTTATTAGAGCACCTCATCAACACAGGGAAAAAGACAGCAATCTGGTACATGTAATTCAAAAGAATTTCTCCAAGACTTCTTTGAGGTAATATCAGAAAGTTCCCTTGATATCTACCTTAAAAGAAAATTGGATCTTAAATTTAACTCCACAGAAACACATCTTTTGAAGTATCACAAATAAAGCAGGTTTCCTGCCTGGGGACACTTGCCTATTGCTCTAGCAATTGCACTTACTATACTATGGAAAATGGAACATCGGTACATTTATTTGTCTCAAAAATTGCCCTAAGAAGGATGCCCACTATCTCTACTATTATTTCATGTTGAATTGGGAGTACTGGACAATTCATTCAGATGTAACAAAATAAGTAGAGGCACAAGAATTAGGAAAAATAAAGAAATAAAACTATTCTTATTTGCAATTTATGAGAGTATTCTTGGAAAACCTGAGAGAATCAAAACCAAAATTAACACATACATAAATTCTGTGAAGTAACAGAATGCAATTTTAATATATAAAAATCAGTAACCATTTAGAAGACATAATGGAAGAAAAACTCGATTTATGACAACAGAAAATATAAAATACTTAGGCATAAACTTAAAAAGAAATGTGCAAAATCTATATTTTTTAAAATATACCCAAAATGCACAAAAGCAGAGAAAGAAATTCTTCATTCTTGAGTAGAATGAATCAACATAAAAGAGTTCATTCTTCCTAAGTTATTATGTGAATTAAATGTGATCCAATAAAAATCTAACAAATTTTATTGCTAGAGCTAGAGGATTTTTTTTTTTTTTTTTTTAGGAATTTTATTTATCTCTTTGTCAGAGAGAGAAAGAGCACAAGCAGGCGGAGCAGAAATCAGAGGGAGAAGAAGGCTCCCTGTTGAGCAAGGAGCCCTATGAGACACTTGATCCCAGGACCCCAGGATCAAGACCTGAGCTGAAGGCAGACGCTTAACCAAGTTAGCCACCCAGGAACTCCCTAGAGAATTTAATTCTAAAGTTCACATTTATAAATAAATATGCCAGAGAAGCTAGGGAAATTCTGAAAAAGCAGAATAGTTAGTTTTACGAATTATTAAACAAACACTTCTATAATTAAAATAGAGGTACCATTGTGTGAAAAGACAGATCAGTAAAAGGAATAGCATAGCATGTTCAGAAACAGACCCAAATACATATAAAAATCAACATATGGGGACTTCCTAGGAAGATGGTGGAGTTGGAGGACTTAAACCCACCTTGTCCCATTGAGCCACTAGACAGCACATCAGTGTAAGTAACCAAGAAAACTACCCGAAGGCTGGCAGAATAAATTCCACAACTAAATTCAGAGAAGAGGTCACACTGAAGCGGGTAGAAGTGTGGAGATGCCCTGGGCAGCTAATCCCTGTGGGTCTGGCCATTGGAGGAAAGGAGATGGGGGCTCAGAGAAGAGCAAGAAACAGACTATTACACCTGGGAACCTGCACAGAGATGAATCCCCATAGCATTTGGCTTTGAAAATTTTGAGGGGATGAATTTCATAAGTTCTTAGAACCAGGGGGAGTTAAAGCCTGGAACTTTAAAAATCAGCAGTTTGTCTCTGGAAGAACCCAAAGGGCAACAGGAAGCTGAGTCCCTGCCCTAAAAAGAGAGCATGACAAATAGTCCAAGGAGATATAGTGTAGAAGCAGTAGTTCAAAAAATGCCTGAAGCATATGAAAGGGAGAGTTATTTACTAAACTTAGAGCTTGCGGGTGCCATTTCTTCCTGTGCCTCTCTAGCAAAAACACCTGGTCACCTGCGGGAACCAGTCTAACACCAGATTTCACTGTCTAACTGGTTTACGCCATGCTCTGCTCCCTGCAATTTGGTGGATCTGTCCCTTCCATCCAGGCCTGCATCAGTCCTGGCACTGCAGGTTCACTCCTCCGCAAGACCAGTGTACCCTCGCCAATGCTAGATCATCTGACTGTGAGCTTTGTAGGGCCCTGGACTTGGCAACTGTGGCTGGTCAACTCCTGGGGAGGACAGTGCACCTTATTAAAACCATATCCCCTGCCCTCATGCACCTTGCAGAGTGGCCCTACTCTGCAATGATACGAGCAGCAGCTGCATATCCCCTGTGGAAGAAGACCAGCACCATCTTGTTAAAAGCACGTGCCCCACACACTACTTCAAGAGCAAGAGACATAGCAAATGAGGAGACAGAGGAATATGTCCCAAATGAGAGAACAGGGCAAAATCATAGCAAGAGAGCTAAGTAAAACAGGGATAAGAAATATGTCTGATAGGGAATTTGGAGTAATGGTCATAAAGATACCCCTGGGACTTGAGAAAAGAATGGAGGACATCAAAGAGACTTTAACACAGAGATAAACAAGAACCAATCAGAAGTGAAGAACACAATAACTGAAATAGAAAACACAAGAGATGGGATAAATGGCAGGATAGAAGCAGAAGAATGAATCAGTGTCCTACAAGAGAGTGTAATGAAAAAATCAAGCTGAACAGATGAGAGAAAAAAATATGCAAAATGAAAATAGACTTAGGGGACTCACCAACTCCATCAAGTATAATAGCATTCACATTATAGTGACCCCAGAGGAAGAAAATATTTATTATGTAAATGGATGTCAAAAGAAAGCCAAGGTAGCAACACTTACATCAGAAAAGAATTAACTTTAAAACAAAGTCTGTAACAAGAAACAAAGAAGGACACTATATTATCACTAACAGAAAAACTGACCAAGAAGACATAAATTGTAAACATTTATACACTTAACGTGGGAGCATCCAAATACATAAAAGAGTTAATAATAAAAATAAAAGAAATAATTGACAATAGTACCATAATAGTAAGGGAAATTAACACCCCACTATATCAATGCACAAGTGATCTAAGCAGAAAATCAACAAGGAAACAGCGGCTTTGAATGACACAAGGGACCAGATAAATGTGACAAATACATCCAGAACATTTCATCCTAAAGCAGCAGAATACACATGCTTTTCAAGTACACAGAAAACAGTCTCCACAATATTAGGTCACAAAACAAGTCTCAACAAATTCAAAAAGAACAGTTATACCATCCATTTTTTCCAACCATAGTGCAATGAAACTGGAAATCAACCACAAGAAAAAAATCTGGAAGGAGAACAAATACATGGAGGTTAAATAACATGCTAGTAAACAGTGAATGAGTCAACTAAAAATCAAAGAGGAAATTAAAAAAATACATGGAGACAAATGAAAATGAAAACACAATGGTCCAAAATCTTTGCAATACAGCAAAAGTGGTTCTAAGTGGGAAGTTTATAGCAATACAGGCCTACTTCAAGGAGCAGAAAAATCTCAAACAACTGAAACTTACACTTAAAGGAGCTAGAAATAAAAAAGAACAAACAAAACCCAAAACCAGTAGAAGGGAGGAAATAATAAAGATTAGAGCATAAATAAATAAGAACTACAGAACAGATCAATGGAACCAGGAGTATGTTCTTTAAAACTATCAACAAAATGGATAAACTTTTAAACAGATGCATAAAAATAAAAAAAAAAGAGAGGACTCAAACGAAATCTGAAATGAAAGAGGAGAAATAGTAACTAACACCACAGAAATACAAAAGATTATAAGAGGATATTATGAAAAATGTTATACCAACAAATTGGACAAACTGACCCAAGACTGATGAATGGATAAAGAAGATGTGATATTTTTTCCCCCCAATGGAATATTACTCAGTCATCAGAAAGGATGAACATTTACCATTTACACTGACATGGTCGGAACTAGAGGGTATTATGCTGAACAAAATAAGTCAGTCAGAGAAAGACAATTATCATATGGTTTCACTCATATGTAGAATATAATAAACAGTACAGTGGGTCATAGGAGAAGGGAGGGAAAGCTGAATGGGAAGCCATCTGAGAGGGAGAAAAACCATGAGAGACTCTTAACTGTAGTATACAAACAGCTGGAGGGGAGGGAGGTGGGGGAAGGGGTAATTGGGCAAATGGCATTAAGGAGAGCATGTGATGGGATGAGGACTGGGTGTTATACACAACCTATAAATTATTAAAACACTACATCTAAAATTAAGTATATACTATATGCTGGTTACTTGAATTTAAATTAAAAAATATTGCACACTGTATGTTAACTGGAATTTTTTTTATTTTGGACAGGCAGAAATCACAAGTAGGCAGAGAGGCAGGCAGAGAGAGAGGAGGAAGCAGGCTCCCTGCTGAGGAGAGAGCCCGGTGCAGGGCTCGATCCCAGGACCCCGGGATCATGACCTGAGCCAAAGGCAGAAGCTTTAACCCACTGAGCCACCCAAGTGCCCCTGTTAACTGGAACTTAAATACAAGCTTAAAAGAAAAGGAACTTATGGTAGGTATTAAGGAGAGCACATATTGCAAGGAGAACTGGGTGTTATACGTAAACAATGAATCCTGGAACACTACAACAAAAACTAATGATGTACTGTATGGTGACTAACATAACACTATTTTTAAAAAAGGGAAAAAAAGTAACTTATACAACTCAATACCAAACTACCAAACTGCCCCCCCACAAATCTAATTAAAAATGGACAGAGGACATGAACAGACATTTCTCCAAAGAAGACATCCAGATAGCCAAAAGATACATGAAAAGGTGCTCAACATCATTCATCATCAGAGAAATGCAAATCACAGAATAGCTATAACCAAAAACCCAAGAAACAAATGTTGGCAAGGATGTGAAAAAATAGGAACCCTTGGCGCCTGGGTGGCTCAGTGGGTTAAGCCGCTGCCTTCGGCTCAGGTCATGATCTCAGGGTCCTGGGATTGAGTCCCGCATCGGCCTCTCTGCTCAGCAGGGAGCCTGCTTCCTCCTCTCTCTCTCTCTGCCTACCTCTTTGCCTACTTGTGATGTCTCTCTGTCAAATAAATAAATAAATCTTAAAAAAAAAAAAAAAAAGGAACCCTTGTGCACTACTGGTAGGAATGCAAACTGGTGCGACACTGTAAAAGACAGTATGGAGATTCCTCAAAAATTAAAAATAGAATTACCCTATGATCCAATAATCATATTACAGGATATTTACCCCAAAAATACGAAAACACTAATTCAAAGGGATACATGCATTCCTACATTTATTGCAGCATTATTTAGAATAGTCTAATTATGGAAGCAAGCTAAGTATCCATTGATAGATGGATAGAGAACATGTGGTTTATACATATTCAATAAAATACTCGGGCAAAAAAAAAAAAGAGAGAGAATGAAACCTTGTCATTTGCAACAACATGGATGGAGTTAGAGAGTAAAATGCTAAGCAAAATAAGCCAGTCATAAAAGAGACAAATACCATACAATTTTGCTCATATGTGGACCTTAAGAAATAAAACAAATGAATAAAGGAAAAAAATAAAGACAAACTGAAAAACAGATCTTAACTATAAAGAACAGGTAGTTGCCAGAGGGCCGGTGGGTGTGGGGGTGAGAGGTGAGGGGGATCAAAAAGTACACTTATCTTGATAAGCATTAATATAGTTCGTGAATCATTAAATTTTATACCTGAAATGAATGCAACTCTGCTAACTATATTGGGATAATTAAAAGAAAAAAAAGAAAAAAATTCAACATATGATGAAAGTGACATCTCAAATCACTAGGGAAAAATGTAGGATTTTTTTAATGATGTTTGTACAATTGGAAGGCTACCCATACTTCATATTATATACCAGAACAAACTCCAAATAGGGCAGAGGTCTATTGCAAACTGTGAAATCTCATAAGGACTAGAAGAGTATAGGTGAAGCTTTTAAATAACCTCTGGGTGAGTTATGATTCAAATCCAGATACAATAAAAGACTGACACATTCAAATACATTAAAAATATTTTAAATTAGCAAAACCACCATAAACAAAGGCAAATGACAAATGGCAGTTGAGAAGATATTTACTACCTTATTGTAGAGAAAGAGCTAACATCTTATATAAACATTTCTTAAAATATATTTTTAAAAACCTACAACCTAATACAAAATAAGCCAAGATACAAACAATCAGTTCATGGAAAAAATATACACAAAAAGCCCTCAAAGATATAAAAAGTTTAATAACTTCCTCATAAGAAAAATGTCAGTTGAAACTACATTGAAATACTATTTCTTATGTATTAGAGGAACAAGAATTCAAAATCTCAATAACATATTTTGCATACAAGACTACAAGAAACAGGTTCCCAAATATTGCTGATCAGAATTCAAAATGATATAACACCTTTGAAAGGAACTTTGCATTATATAGCAAGGGATTTACTATCAACACAGCAGCAATTCCCACATATAGGAATTTAACCTAAGATAACACTTTCCCAAATGTGAGGGAAAAAAATATGCACAATGTTACCCATTCAAACATTATTTATAATAGCAAACTACTGAAAACATCCCAAGTGTCCAGCCACAGGAAACTGTTGCAATAAATTATGGTACATTCACACATGGAATACGACTAATTAAAAAAAAAAAAAGGTTGAGGAAGAATTCTATGAATTGCTATGAAATTATTTTCAGGCATACTGTATTTGGAAAAAAAAATCCAAACCCAGGTATATATAGTATACTATTTTTTGTGTAAGAAAGAGAAACGAGGTTATATACATACATTTTCAATAAAAATAAAGATAAGTGTGTGTGTATTACAAAACAGAAATCAGGATAGATAAGCCAAAAATGAATAAAAATTTTTACCCAAACAAGGAATGGGGGAATGCAGTAGAGGGACAGTACTCCTCAGAACCTATTGTTTTAAATTTTGAACAACATAAATGCTTTACCTCTTCAGAAAGAAAATTAAAAAGAATTTTTAAAAGATCATCCTCACAAATGGATACAAATAAAAATAAATGAATCTAATTATATATCAAATTGATGATATAATCATATGGAAAAAATGAATTCAAGTTTTAAACACAGTACCTTGGGATGCCTGGGTGGCTCAGTCGGTTAAGCGTCTGCCTTCAGCTCACGTCATGATCCCAGCGTCGTGAGGAGCCTGTTTCTCCCTCTGACTCTGCCTGCCACTCTGCCTCCCTGTACTCTATCTTGCTGACAAATAAATAAAATCTTTTTTAAAAATTAAAATAAATAAATATAGTACCCTATGTATCATAAATGGGTTTTTCTCTAAGTACAAGAAAGCTGGAAGAAATCCTGAACTCTATTTTTTTTGTCATTGATAAGGTATTGTAGTAATACCAGACATAATTTTTGTACATTGTAGAAAAGGGAAAATTAATGAATATATGGATATTCTTGGGAACAGATTTTTCACTGTGAAAAAGAAATACTAATTTAGAGGGGGTTTAAGTCTTTGGATTTGGATTGAAGCAATCAGTATGAACTCCTGACTTAAATATGTACATATATTTCTTAGTTTTATCCACTGAAAGGGATTAAAGAATGACATCCCACTAGTCATAAATACACCCAACATCCTGATCTCAGTTTCTAAATACATTCCCCACTAAAAGAAATCCAAGTAGCTGCTTCTAGAAATTCCTGGTTCTGAGAAGGGATCAAGAAAGTGGAAGTTAAGCCTCGGACATCTTTCACCAGAGGTATGATAACTTGTTAAAAAGACCCAAGGGCTGTCTTAATAGAATCCCACTTATAGTGTCTGGGACAATTAAAGCATCAAAAAGAATAGTGTAGGTAATGGATTACAACATAGCTAACAAAAAAGAACACATGAATCCATAGTAATACACATAACAAGGCAGAAGGTTATGAAATGTACTTTTTTTTTTGCAAAAGAATGTCAACTAATGAGGGTAGAAATAATAATAGAATTAGAATTTTTTCCATTTTTGGGGGGCACCTGGGTGACTCAGTTTGTTAAATGTCCAACTCTTGGTTTTGGCTCAGGTCATGATCTCAGGGTGTTGAGATGCAGTCCAGCATCAAGTTCCAAGCTCAGCAGGGAGTCTGCTTGTCCCTCTCTGTCAGCTCTTCCCATCACTCATTCTCTCTCTCTCAAATAAATAAATAAATAAATATTTTAAAAAATAAAATTTTCTATTTTTCAAACACCAATATAATAATTCATTCAGGCAAAAATCATGAATGGATGGTGAAATCACTGAATGAAGATATGTTAGGCATAGAATATTCACACAGACCTTCCAAATTATTATTCCAGAGATTACATATTAATTTCAAAGTATAAAGAATTTCTTTACATGGTGGTAATATGGGGAACACCACCATAATCAAACAAGGAGTGTATTACCAACAATGGGACAAACCGATACTCTTTACTTCCTGACATGAAGCATATCGATAGAGTACTCTTGCCAAAAATGTTCAACATGAATTAAATGATTCAAAAAACCCAATCAAGTTGAAGTTTGGGACTATAGAAGACAGCTGGCCTCGGGTTTTTGTTTTTTTAGAGAGGCAGGGAGGAAGAGAGAATACGAGCAGGTGTAGTAGAGGGGCAAAGGGAGACAAAGAATCTCAAGCAGCCACCACAAGCCAGCATGGGGCCCAATGTGGGGCTTGATCTCACAACACTGAGATCATGATCTGAACTGAAATCAAGAGTGGGGTACTTAACCAACTAAGTGACCCAGGTGTTCAGCCCCTGAGTAGTGTTCTTTTTTTAAGTCCATGTCATGAAAGGAAATGAAAGAATGAATGAATGAATGGTGAGGCAGAATATCCTAGTTTATTTATTTTTTTTAAGATTTTATTTATTTATTTGACAGACAGAGATCACAAATAGGCAGAGAGGCAGACAGAGAGAGAGGGAGAAGCAGGCTCCCTACTGAGCAGAGAGCCCAAAGCAGGGCTTAATCCCAGGACCCTGAGACCATGACCTGAGCCGAAGGCAGAGGCTTAACCCACTGAGCCACTCAGGTGCCCAGAATATCCTAGTTTAAAAGGAGGCTGAGTAGAAATGAAAATTAATGCAACAAGTGATTCCTGTTTAGATCTTAGAAAAATAAAACAGCCATAGGAGACGCTTGAGAACAACTGAGGAAATGTGAATTTAGATTTCAATTTTGATGGTATTACTGTATCAGTATAAATTTCCTTGTAAGTGATAATCTTATGGTATTGCGGTTAGGAAGATATTGTGTAAGGAAGCAAAGTATCTGTTTTTAAGTGATACATGCTAAAGCACTCAGTGCTGAAGTGTCATGATATCTGCAGCTTATTTTCAAGTGGTTCCAACTGGCTGCAGGGGAACAAATACAGAAAAAAAGGAGTGGTGGCAAAATGTTAACTACTGGTGGGAGTAATGAATATATGGATATTTATCAAACTATGCTTTTAACTTTTTTTTACTTTTTAAAAAATTCAAAGAAGAAAACAAATCAGAATGCAAAAATGATATTTTTTTTTTTTCTGAGTGTGTTTCTACTCTGTTGAGCATCCTAAGACAATTTTATATCATTTACATTCAAGCAGTATATATTCAAGTATAGCAACATTCCCTGAGAGAATGCAGTCAGATTGGTCACATTCCAAATTACAGGAGGGGAATTTAGATTTTCATTTTTCTTCTTCTGTTTCTCAGGGCTTCACCTCTCCCTTTAGCAACGGAAACAACTGCTTCAATCTTAAATGCCCACTTCTACCTACAGAAGAAAACTGTGGTAGAATTTCCCCAAAGTCACAGAAAACTTCATTTCTTGTCATTCCTCCTAAAAGGTTTTGCATTTTCAAGGAGACTATGAAAAAGATGATGAAATGATTCTTAGATTGAAAAATACTCAATCTAAAATATTTAAGAGCATGGCTAGCTCTTCTCAGTGTGCCTTAAGACAAAAGTGTCTTATTTGAAGACTTACAAACCAGCCGTTCATTTAAGTATTCGCGTATCTGACTCATGTTATTTCTTACCATTATGTGCATTTAAAGGTAACTAGATTAGTAGTTTGCACATCAAAAAATCATGAACTACTCCATGGCAATTTGTGGTCTCTAGACAGCTTATTTCCTTAACTATTTTAGGGTTTTTCCTTAAATGCACATTACTTCTCCAAATGGCAAAATATAGGACTTGTATCAAAACTGTAACCAATGACCAGCGCCAAATTCCTGTGTAGGGGAGAAGTGAGACATCATTTTGTAATTAGTGCCCACTAGTCTGGCCAGTAAGATGAAATACCAGGAGATAGACCACCCTTCAAATTTTTTCTTTTACCAATTTTCTGGTATCAATTCTAGTCCCCTTCCTGGTAAGAAATTAGACATTCAAAACATTATCATCATAGGGCAATGATTTTTATTGTTAAAGCTCAGAGCTTTCATTTTTGTAAATAATATATAGTCCTAAAGCACAGTGGAAAATGGGAAGGAAGTTTCTTATTCTCCCTTTTAATTTTTATTTATTTGTTCATGATGGTGTCTAACTCAAATCAGAATGTCCATCAAGGCTGGTGGAGCTATGTGGACATCAAACAGACATGTTTCCTAGAGTCTGAATTTGGTATCATTTTTGTGACCCATTTTAAGACAAATCATAAAAAGTCATTAATAAAGAGTCGAGTACAAAGGTGAATATTTATTTAGGATGAGAAAGAAGTGATGTATAACTTTTAAGAGCTAATGCCAGAAACAGAAAAATCCTGAATAACAACATACCTTTTTATTAATTGTCTAATACATATTTTTTACTATAATCTCATCAGCTTTTCCATGAAATGTCAATTTTATAATAATTTTTTCTAAAGAAAATGAGATGGTAATTCAGTCTTTCACCAAGCACTGCTGATTGAAATTTATAGGATTCAATTTTTAAGAAATTTTCTCCTTCTATAATTTGTTTGGTAATGTCATGAAATTTTAGGATTGTTTTCTAATTTGAAAATCTCTACCAAGTTTCTTTCATATATGAATTATAATATTTCAGATAAGATTTGAATATTAAGTATACTTTCAATAGGAGATAACTTATTACCAGAAAAATCTTCCAAAGACTAACTCATCCTTCCATAGAGTTCAAACTTCCTTTCTCCTTCAGTATCCTAATAGCTCTAGGACTGAATTGTGGGCATCTCTGTGTAACATGCTGAGCTAAGTGATGGCAGGAAATGGTAGGGGTTTTTCTGGAAACAAATCTATGCAGAGTAGCTAGCAGTGATTCCAGGCATGGAATCATTATCCATTGATAATGAATCATTTATATATAATCCCCTGCACCCAACACTTCACAGTGGCTGCGGCGCCTCCTGCCAGGAGGGGCAGTATGATGGAGAAATTGTGGTAGAAAATGATAATACTTTTAACTGATTGCAATAAAAATATCTTACTTTTGCAAATTTTTCTAAAGCATGTAACTATGTAAACATATTTCCGGGGATTAACCTTGATTAGTTTCATAGTGAACCCATTTCTGGCCTTTACTACAATATAAAACTGTCCTTTTTCAAGTACTTAGTAAAATTGCTGAAAAGCCAGTAATACAGGGATCATGCTCTATGATCCTCTCCATTCACACTATGCCATACACATCTAAGTAAGAGCAAAAATAAAAAATATTTTTACTCTTTAGTTAGTGAATTTTTATATTTAAATTTGCCCAAATGCAGAGGTAGGGATGAATGAATTAGCAAGATTTTTTTCGGGTACATAGTGATTATATGGCTTAACAGAACATTGTTCAGAAGCTTTTAATTGAACTTAGGTGCCTCATCATTGTACAGAAAAATATTTCAAAGGACATTATCAAAAATAATAAAGATTTAGCATTTAATAGAAAACTTAGGTGGAAGGGATTAATTATGATCTTTAGAGGAAATGGGAGAGATTAAATATAATGTCCACAAAGGCAAAAGTAGTATTGGCCACTACAAAATCCAATAGAAATATTTGTTAGAAAAAATAAGGGTAAATATCATTCTGTGCATTTTCCCTTCTTCTAGGGAATTATTTATGTGGAATAGAAAATCTGATGGGATACTTCCTTTACGAAAGAGGTAGCAGGTGTCTGTTGGAGTATTTAAAAAAAAAAAAGGCGGAATTATTTGGATATAATTTGAAAAAAAAGTTAAATGACAAAAATGCAAGTGGAAAATAATTCTCCTTTCCTCTTGGACATTTTTCTATGCAGAAATTTTTCTGTGCAGTATTGGAATTAGAGGAGATAATAAACTATGTATCTAAAAAATTATAATTCCCAACCAAAATGAAAAATTATTTGGTAATTTAGATAATGAAAAGACTCTTATCTTTCAAAACAAGTTCAATAGTTTTCTTCCCTTCTTATGGCTTTAAAATGATTTACACACAAGTCCTGCAAAGTATAATACATGTAATATTGCAATATCCTCATATTATAGCCCAAAGAAACTAACAAAGATCAGGGTTTTTTACCCGAGATTAGCAGAGTCTGATTAAAAAAAAAAAAAAAAAAAAGCTCTTCTTGATTTTTTTAATGCACAAAGTGTTTGTGTATGGATGTGTATGGGTATGTGTGTGAGCTTTCATTCTCACAGATTGAGAATCTGACAACTTGTGTTTTATTTCTACTTCTGTCACAAACTAGTTCTTTTCTTTTAAGAAAATTACTTACACTGAGCCTCAAGTTTTTCAATCCATGTAATGAGGACTGGAGTATAAAATATCGAAGATTTCTTTAAGTCCCAACCTTCTATGAGTCTATGTATGTTTTACAAAATATTAGTTTTCTTTTACTCAGGGAATGGATCAGACACAATTTAGGTTATAGAAAAGAATGAAAACAAAAAATTAAAATCAATGAACATTCATGATCTAATAACTAAAGTAAATAGTTTGTAAGTCCTAATGGCCCTAAGATTAGAGTTTTGCCTAAGGCTATCATAGCCTATTCACTGACAAATCTCAGATTTATATATCTAGGATAGGCTATTTGCACTCCAATTTGTATAAGCAACTGACTACACGATTATTACTTGTATGTTTCTTGGATTTTAAATTTAGGACATATAAAGTCATACTCTAGGCCCTGCCCCTACCCCTCTTAACTTGGAAATAACACTTTCTACTCTACTTCCATGACCTCTGTGATTCCAGCAACTTGAGTAAGAAACTTCAGCATCTGCCCTGACTCCTCTTCTGCATACCACCCACATTTTTTTTTTAAAGATTTTATTTATTTATTTGACAGAGAGATTACAAGTAGGCAGAGAGGCAGGCAGAGAGAGAGGAGGAAGCAGGCTCCCTGCTGAGCAGAGAGCCCGATGCGGGACTCGATCCCAGGACCCTGAGATCATGACCTGAGCCAAGGCAGCAGCTTAACCCACTCAGCCACCCAGGCGCCCGATACCACCCACATTTAAGGCTAGGAGTTTTTCCTCCCTCCAAACTATGCCATGAATAAGGTTGCTTCATTACCAGTGTGAGCATCCTGGCCCATACAACTATATTTTCTTACTTGGGCTTTTGTAATCATTTAGTGGCCTCCCTGCTTCCACTTTTATCTCCTTATAACCAATTACTCCCCCAGCATTCAGAGTATGCAATAATAATGTTACTATTGTAAAAGTGATATAAATATATGAATTTTTCAAGGAATACCACCGTTTGGAAATACAGTAGAAGAATATTACTGTAAACATCTCCTTATACATTAGGTAGTGAATAGAGATTATTTTATTTAAAAAGATACTATTTAATATGATATCTTTCTGCTTTTAGATTTTTAAAATTCTAAATTGATCAGTCATGATTTTTTGGATTATCTGTGTTAAACACTGTGCGTTGATGTCCTACCATGGCAAATGAGGATTTAGCTCCCCTGTTCTTCCCCACCCTCCCTGCCCTCCCTCCTGCCACAGTGATTATTTCACTACTCTAGGTCTTATTTTGACCACATTTGTAACCCTCCCCCAGAATATACATTTTCCCTTTTTTTCTGTCCAGCAGTAACAACCTATCTTGACTTCTTACCTTGTAAAGTGAGGCCTTCAATTCTTCACCCTTGCATTGTTTTTATTTTCATATTAACAGGACTGAAAAAATTGCCTTCCGTGTTATAGCCACAGTTAACTTTTCAATGCTTTGCTTTTGTTTAGCTTTTGTAAGTTGGAAAATCAATAAGCACTGCTTTACATTACTTTAACTACGCAAATGTGGTTTGTTGCTAAGCCAAACAGTGATTATAGGATAGCGTGTACTTTTCATGTACAGGATCACTCTTCAAATTTCTAAATGCCTTTCTTTTCTCCTTTGGTCAATTCTTAGGTTTGTCTGAATTCTTCATTTCAAGGATACTATCAAGTCAATGGAATATACCCCACTGCACACATTTTTTTTTTTTACCTGCATACTTCTTTCTCGACCTCACTTCAAGAATGACTTTACCATATTCTAGTCATGTTGGGTGTTCTCATTATTATTGTCCCAGGTTAGATTCATTGCTTCCTACAGCTTATGCCTTTTTCATTCTTCGCTTCTTGTTTTCTCTGACCCATCTTAAGGAATCTTATCAAGAAGGATACATGGGAGAGAAATTTTCTGAGTCCTTAGATATTTTAAAACCCTTTTATTACATCATCATACTTGATTAATAATTTGCCTGGGTCAAAGCTTCATTTTAAGTTTGATATCCGTTGTTATCAGAATTTTGAAGACAATGCTGCTTCCACACTAGCACTCAATACTGTTTTTCCTCTCTGAAAATTTCTAGACTCTTCTGACCTTGGCATTCTTAAATCTATCAATATTATGTTTAGGAATAGATGTTTATTGCACTCATGCTGAACATTTCCTGGGTCATCTCAATCTGAATACCTATATCTATGCTAAGCTATGCTATGCTATTATTCCTTGGTATTTTTCTTTCCTTAATTTGTTACCAATAGTGATACTAATTTTCTAAGTGTTCTTTCTTGCTATTTTACTGGTTTATCTTCCTTACATAGATCCTATTCTTGCTGTATGCATGTAACATCTAACATATCTTTAGTATAATAATTAGGATATTTAGAAGTTCTTATCCATTCCTTAATTTATCTTTCTTTCTCTGGGGTATTTCACCATGTGTATCTTGGTCTTTAAATGTTTTCCCTGAAATGTCAGATAATTCTTAGTTGTTCATTGCTTTAGAATAATGAAAAAGAGAATTGGAAATAATGTGCAGTGGCTTCCTTAAGGTGAATGGATAGTGATCTGGCCCTTAAGCTGAAGAACCACTAAAACGAGAAGACGGGCTTCATTTTAAGTATCAATGTCTCTACTTTGGGGTTTCCAAACTATTAACTTTCTTAGAAAAGAATGGTTTAGCTTTGTTTACGTTTGATTTTTTTGGGTGGGGAGCCTAAGAGTAAGTGAGGGATATAGGGTGACTACCTTTTCTTTACATATTTAATTAATTTTTTAAATTTTCATTTTTAAAGATTTTATTTAATTGTCAGAGAGCGAGTGAGCACAAGCAGGGAGAGCAAAAGGCAGAGGGAGAAGCAGGTTCTCTGCTTATCAAGAATCCCTATGTGGAACTCTATCCCAGGACCCTGGGATCATGACCTGAGCCAAAGGCAGACACTTAACCAACTGAGCCACCTACGCATCCCTAAATATTTTCATTTTTTAATCAACGCTAGGTCTCTATCACACCTGTCATACCTGCTTCCTTTATAGCCAGAACCATTCCTACACTTCTACCCTTTCATCTGCTTTTTGGACTTTCTAAAACTTACTGAACTCTTTTGTCAACTACTGGCCCTTACCTTGTTCCATCAGATCTTATACCTTTGTTATCACTTTAATCCAGTCTTGGGGGAGAGAACTGATCAACACATGTGCTCAGTCTGTCATCTTGAGCCACTATCAGAATCTACATTCTTTTTCATAAAAAGCAGCTTAATTTTACTTGACCTTAAGACACTAAGCATTTCAGGGGCGCCTGGGTGGCTCAGTGGGTTGAGCCGCTGCCTTCGGCTCAGGTCATGATCTCAGGGTCCTGGGATCGAGTCCTGCATCGGGCTCCCTGCTCAGCAGGGAGCCTGCTTCCTCCTCTCTCTCTCTGCCTGCCTGTCTGCCTACATGTGATCTCTCTCTGTCAAATAAATAAATAAAATCTTTAAAAAAAAAAAAGACACTAAGCATTTGAAAGTTTTATGACATTTATATTGTATTTTGTAACCTTAGTAGTTTTCTTAGTTTTATGTTTAAATGCTTTAATGTCCATCACTATTTTTTTTTACTACTTCTTCATTCCTAAGTTCTAAATTTTGATCCCCTCTTGCTATATGGATTTTATTTCAAAGAATTTATAAAAACACTTGTAAGTGCCATATTCACTGAGTTCCTTCATGCTAGAGCAGACTATGTGTCTATTGCCTTTCAACCTAAAGAAACAGTTGGCTGATTATAGAAAACGTAGGTCACACCTTCCTATAATGCTGTGACAGTACTGCCTTCTGCTAGTCAACACAGGAGATACCATATACCATGGAGTCTATATTCACTTCTTGATTGACTAGATTCCATTACTGAGTCATTTTCTTGCCCCTCAAGAAAGTGAATGCATGCTATTTTTTTTTCTTTTCACATTTAAGAGCACCTTTTTGTAGTCTTTATAGTTGAATGAATATTGGCTGGCACAATATTTTTGGATCACACTTCTTTTCCTTTAGAGTTTAGTAGGCAGTGCTCCATTGTCCTCTACCTTGGAATGTTGCTCTGGAGAAGATTAAAGCAAGTCTGCTTTTGTTCTAGGTTATAACAATTCATCTCTGAATGCCTAAAGAATTTTTTTCTTGTCCTCTAAATTCAGTAATAACAAGAATATGATTTAGAGTTGGTAGTGTTGAATATACTTGTTGGAATATGATATAAACCTCTGAGTTACAGAGTCCCTGATTCCTACAGTTCAGGATTATTTTTCTATTAATTACTGGAATGCTTTTTCTGATTCATTTATTGAGTTCTTTACCTCAGAGACATTTATCATCCTTGTGTAATGTCACCTTTGTCACTCCTCCATAGCTTTTATCTTCTATTTCCATTAATCTTTTTATCTTTTTCCTTTGATTTAACTGTGCTTATCTCAAGTCTTTTCTCTGTGTAAGTAATTTATTTTTCAGCCCAGTCCATTCAATTTTTTTTCTGTATGTAATTTGCTTATTAGTTTTGTAATGGTGTTATTTTAGTTTCAATTTGTTTCCTTCTATTTTCAATTTTCATTTTTATTTCATTCTTCATTCTTATCATCATACATTTAAGCTCTTATTTTATTCAATTCATGTTCTTAAGAGCTTTTCTATGGTGTGAAACACTGGTGAGACGTTTTCCTAGGTTTTTAGACTTTACTTGCCACAGAGTTTCTTTCATTTTTGTTCTGTTTGCATAGTTCCTATGTCATTATACTTTCATCTTATTCATATTTTCAGTGGATCCTGTATGTAAACTTTTGTTTTTGTTCTGGTATAGTCTGGTGAATTTGCCTCAAGTCCCCTCCCAAAGTCCCTATGTCTAAGAGTCTTTACCTGTAAGATTTGGCTTAAGAACTGGTTACTGAATTCTTCTCACTTCTGAGTGGCCTGAGGATTTTGGTGTGTGTGTTTTGGAAGATGGGTTGGAGTAGGGAGAGAGCAAAACTGGGACTGGGTATAGTCCAGTAGTTCAAATAGTCTACACTTTTACTAGCTTTATTTCTGATTTAAGTTTTTGATTGAAGTGTTTGACATCTTCTACTATATAGTTTTGGATTTGTCAATTTTACTTTGTAATCCTGTCAGTTTTCTCTGTCTAATGCAATGTTATATTATTAGGTGTCAAACTGTTTCATTGTCTTGGGAATTATTCCCTCTTTTTTATAATGCAACTTACTGTGAAATCTACTTAGCTTTCTAAAACTTCATGTTCAAATTTTCTTTTTTGGTTTGGTGTTAAGTATGCCTTTTATAACCAGTATATTTATGAATTTATATTATTGTTACTCAATCTGATAATCTCTTTTAATAGGTGAGGTTTATCTATCACATTCACTTTGATATTTTATGCAGTTGGGCTTATTTCTACTGCCCTGTTTTGTACTTTTTGCTTATCATTCATTGTCTTTGTTTTTGTTTTTCTGTTACCCTACCTTCTGTTGAAATTATAGAGGATTCTAAATTCTTTTTCTTTCTTTCTTCACCCCTCTTTGTCTTCTTATTTCTCCTCCAAATTCTTCTATTTTTCCTCTTTTTGATTTATCCGGTTTGGAACATATCAAGACTGTCCCTATATTGACTACCTAGTGTTTGCCTTTTAAAATTTTATGTAGAGCAAACACACAGAAATAAGCATATGCATAAGTATATAGCTCAGTGAATTTTCACAAAGTAAATACATCTGTGTAATAATCCAGATCAAGAAGTAGACTATTGCCAGCATCCCACAAACCCTATAATGTCCCATCCCAGTTTCTCCCCTTCCCTTTCTAAGGTTAATCATGATTTTGTCTTTCTTACCATAGATTACATTTGTCTGTTATGAACCTTATGTAAATGGAAAAATATAATATTGCCTCATTGTGTGTGATTGCTACTGTTCAATGCTATCTCGCTAGACCCATCTATGCAGTTGGATGTAGTGGTGACTCATTCACTTTAGTATAAACTATCCCATTGTATGACTACACAATTTATCATCCATTTTACTCTTGCTGGCCATTTCAATTGTTTCTAGCATTTGACAATGATGATTAATGCAATTTTGAATATTCTTGTTCCTGCCTTTTATTCACTGTTATGGTGGGTACACATGTAGGAGTGAAATCTTAGGATGCTGGGTTACAGGCTATGCATGCATTCAGCTTTAGTAGTTACTGTCAAACAGTTTTCTGAAGTGGTTGTACCAATTTACATTTCCATGTATAGTGCATGAAAGCTCTAATTGTCTCATAGCTTCACCAATATGTAGTATCACTAGTTTCTTTAGATTTTACCTATTCTCACAAGAGTGTATAGTTACACAATTTTCAGTTCCCTGATGAATAATGATGAGTACTTCATATGCTTATCATTTATTATCTTTCATGAGTTACTTGTTCAATGTTCAAGTTTTTGCTAATTTTTTAATGGGCTTTCTATTTTTATAATGTTTCACAGGAACATTTTATATATTTTAGATAGTAATTTTTCATCAAATAAAATATTGAAAGTATTTTCTCCAGTTTGCAGTTTTCTTGTTTTTCACTGGCATCTTTAACTAAACAGAAGTTCCTAATTTTGCCTCATTTACCAACACTTTTTTTAAACAAGTTTTTGCCTGTCCTAAAGTCATGAAGAAATTCTGTTTTCTATGTGATGTAGTTTTTTGCTATTGTTGCTCTCTGAACTATTTTCCTTTGTAGTTTTTAACTAATGGGGCATTCCACCATACCACCATTGATGTTATATATGATGTCATGAGCATGGCAGCCATCAACACTGCAGCCCACAGACTGGGCAGTCCCCAGGGTATCAGATGGTAATGGTTCCAGAGAGTTCTCTGGCAAAAGATTGGTTCTGCATCTATTGACAATTTTGTAAAATGTGATGTTTCCACTGTGTTTAATGTTTTTCTGCTTCTTTCTGCCTATTGGTAGTTTGGTGAGAGCTTTGATAAACAGAGCAGAAGCAGAAGGTACTATTTCAATCTGGGCCAGTCCGTTCTGAATGGTCAGTTTCACTGTGATCCTCAGACCCTTCAATCACCAGTTGCCTTGGTGAAGTCATCACCAAGCTTTTATGGAGACAGACCCAGGGGGCAATTTTTGGGGCCAGGACAGATATCACACTGCATTCTCCACAGGTACACAACAGATACACAAATTTGATTCATTTGGGTTGAACTTAGGTGGTATGGTAAAGGTGGCTGGTGTTAGATGAACCTCAAATCTGAAAACCAAAGAAAGTTGCACCTTTGTCTCCTCTGAGCTGAAAGCCAAAAGTCTACATGATATTTTGTTATTATCATTCACATAGACATATATCTCTGACCTGTCCCAGAATTGATTTTTGTATCTTATGTGAAGTAGGATATGAAGAATATTTTTCCATATGGATAACCAACTGACCCAGCTTCATTATTTTTTTAAATTTCTTTTATCATTTTTTATGCTTTATAAGAAAACAAGTGATCTCACATGATTCTAGTCTCTTCATTTGTCTATTTGTTTACTCTAGTTCTAATACCAAACTATCTTAAGTACTGCAGCTTTGCAATACATCTCAATAACTCTTAGGGAAAAGTCCCCCACTTTTATTATTCTTCAAAATTGATGTGTCTAGTCTTAGTCTTTTACATTTTTATATATAGATAAATTAGATCAATTTGTTAATTTCTACAAAAATACTTTAGAATTCTTAACATATAAGATATAAATTAGGTGTAAGTAAAATTAATCAATTATACTGAAAGCATAATATAGGCAGTAAGCTTCTTGAGATCAGCCTTGGAAATAAGTTATTGGATCTGAGTCCAAAACCAAAGGCAACAAAACCAAAAATAAACAAGTGGGACTTATAACAAACTAAAAAGCTTCTGCACAGCAAAGGAAATCATAAGCAAAATGAAAAGGCAACCTACTAAATGAGAGAAAATATGGCAAGTCATACATATGAGAAAGCATTAATATCAAAATATATAAACAACTCATGCAACTGAATAGTGATAAAAGAATCCAATTTAAAATGAGATAATAATTTGAATAGACCTTTTTTCCAAAAACAAAACAAAACAAACAAACATGCAAATAGCCAATAGGCACATGAACAAATGTTCAACATCATTAATCATCAGGGAAATGCAAATCAAAAACACAATGAGATATTTCTTCACATTTGTTAGATGGCTAGTATCAAGTGTTGGTATGGAGAAAGGGAACCCTTGTCTACTGCTGATAGGAATATAAATTGGTACAACCACTGTGAAAAATTAAAAATAAAATTACCATATGATGCAACAATTCCACTTGTAGTTATTATCTGAAGGAAACAAGAACACTAATTTGAGCAGGTATGTGTACTCCTATGTTCAATGCAGCATTATTTATAATAGCCTAGATATCAGAACAACCTAAATGTCCACTGGTAAATTAATGGATAAACAAGATGTAGTGTATATATGTAATGGAATACTATTCAGGCACATAAAAGAATGGAATCTTTATATTTGTGACATCATAAATGGACCTGAAGGCATCAATGCTAAGTGAAGTAAGTCAGACAAAAAGACAAACACAATATGGTATCACTTATATGTGGAGTTTAAAAACAAACCAAGCAAAAAATAAACAAAGAAAAACCAAGCTCATAGTTACAGAGAACAGATTGGTTGTTGCTGGGCCCAGGGGTTACAATGGGTAAAAGGGATCAACTTGTACAAAATTATAGGTATAAAATAAGTAAGTCATGAGGATATAATGCACAGAATAATGACTACTTAGTAACACTGTATTGCATAATTGGAAGTTGCTAAGACAGAAAAATCTTAAAAGTGTTCATTACAAAACAAAAAATAAAAAAATTATAACTATATATGATAGATGATGTTAATAAGATTTACTGTGGTTATTTACTGTGAATACAATATATAAAAATACTGAATCATTATGTTGTACACCTGAAACTAATAGGATGCTATATGCCAAGTACACCTTGAAAGGAAGAGAGTACAGGAGGGAGTTAAGATGGTAGAGTAGGAGGGGGAACCCAGTGCTTGCCTCATCCCCCAAACATAGCTAGATAAATATCAAATCATTCTGGACACCCAAGAAATTGATGTGAAGACTGAGAGACCAAACTGCCCAACTAGAGGGAGAGAAGAAGCCATATTGTGAAGGGTAGGACATGTGGAGATGTGATTTGAGGGAGAAAAGTAACATGGGTCCTGCGGACGGGATAGTGCCCTGATCACAGAGGAGAGAGAGAGAGACAGAGGTGGGGGGAGTGAACGAGAGCATAGTACATGGGGACTGCACAAGAAAACCACTTACTCTAAACCACTGACTGGGAAAATTAAAGGAGCTGATTATAATAAATTTTTACAACTAGCAGAGTTCAAATACTGAAGTTTTAAAAGTCCACACTGTCGCTGGTGTGGAGCCTGGTGGGCACAGCGGTGCTCCTATGGAGGAGGGCAGAGGCACAGGAGCAGATGGAGCAATCTGAGGATCTCCTGGGAGGAACTGGAGAAAACTGTCCCCCTTCTTTGAGCATATCTGGGAGAAGTGGCACTGACTCTTAGGGGACAAAAGAGCTAGCATGTGTCACTGCACTGCCCAGTTCCTTAGAGTAAGGGCAGACACACCTGCTGAGGGCAGTTAAACTGGATGCCTGCTTTTTTGCTGTGCTTTACTCTAAACTCCAACCTATTACACATTGGTGTGACTGCCCTTCTGGGACAAACCAGAAGGGTTTGTCACAGCCACAGTGCAGCAAAGCCTCCCTGATATCAGCACAAATACCCCTGCACACACCAAGTCTACTGACTACAGAGTGCAATAAAGCTTCAGCTCTACCAGAAATAGCATCAGTCCTCTTTTAACAAGCAGATCAGAGCACACCTAGTTAAAATTTGCCACACACTGAACAAAGTCCCAACACTCCCTAGTACAGGCAAGGACAAACTCTATAGAGGACTGACCTGAGGGGAAGAGCAGCCAAAGACACAGCAGCAGAGTGATCTAGACAAAATGCCAATACAGAGAAATTCATCCCAAAAAAGAAAAGTTCATGACCAGGGATCAAATTGAAACTGATGTATGTAATATGCCTGAACCGGACTTTAAAACAACAATCATAAAGATACAAGCTGGGCTTGAGAAAAGCATAGAAGACACCAGGGAGTCCCTTGCCACAGTGATAAAAGACCTAAAAATCTAGTCAGGCCAAAATAAAAAATGCTATAATTGACCAGGAAAACTGACTGGATGTAATGACCAGAGGATGGATGAACAAGAGGAATGAGTCAGTGATAGAGAAGATAAAATTATGGAAAATGATGAGGTTGAAAAGAAGAGGGAGAGAAAAATAATGGATCACAAGTTAGTCGTAGACTTAGGGAACTCAATGACTCCATAAAGTATAGTACATTTCTATTATAGGAGTCCCAGTACAAGAGAGGTAAAAAGGGACAGAAGGTTTATTTGAACAAATTAAAGCTGAAAATTTCCCTAATCTGGGGAAGAAAACAGACATCCAAATCCAAAGGTACAGAGAACTCCCATCAAAATCAACAAAAGTAGGCAAACACCAAGACATATTATAGTAAGTTTTGCAAAATACAAAGATAAGAGGAAAAGAATCCTAAAAGCAGCAAGGGAAAAGAAATCCCTAACTTACAAGAGAAGACAAATAAGGTCAGCAGCAGAGCTATCTACAGAAACCTCACAGGTGAGAAAAGAGTAGCAGCATATACTCAGTGTGCTGAATGGGAAAAATCTGCAACCAAAAATACCTTATATAGCAAGCCTGTCATTTAGAATAGGAGAGATAAACAGTTTCCCAACTGAAAATGAAAGGAGTCCATGACAACTAAACCAATCCTTAATGAATACTAAAGAGGACTCTTTGAGTGTGGGCGGGGGGGGGGGGGGGGAGAATGACCCAAATCAATGAGACTAGAAAGGAACAGAGAAAATCTCCAGAAGCAAGTGGAGGTAAACAGGTAACAAAATAGCACTATATTCATAGTTATCAATAATCATTCTGAATGGAAATGTACTAAATGCTCCAATCAAAAGCCATAGGATATCAGAATGATTAAAAAACAAAATGCATCAATGTGCTGCCTACAAGAGACACATTTTAGACCTAAAGACACCTGCAGATTAAAAGCGAGAGGATAGAGAACCATTTATCATGCTAATAATAATGTCAAGATGTCAAGAGAATGCCAGAGTAGCCATACTTATATCAGAAAAACTAGAGTTTAAACCAAAGACTGTAACAAGAGGTGAAGTAGGGCATTATAATTAAGGAGTCCATCAATCAACTAGATCTAACAATTGGAAATATTTATGTCCCTAACTTGGGACCACCCAAATATATAAATCAATTAATAATACACATAAAGAAACTCATGGATAATAATACAATAATAATAGGAAACTTTAACACCCCACTTACAACAATGGACAGATCATCAAAGCAGAAAATCAACAAAAAAACAATGGCTTTGAAGACACACTGGACCAGGTGGACTTAACAAATATATTCAGAACATTTCATCCGAAAGCAGCAGAATCCACATTCTTTTTGAGTACACATGGAACATTCTCCAGAATAGATCACATACTGTGTCACAAATCAACAAATACAAAAACTTGAGATCATACCTTGCATATTTTCACATTTTCACAACACTATGAAGCTTGAAGTCAACCACAAGAAAAATTTGGAAAAAAATCAAATACATGGGACTCAAGAACATTATACTAAAGAACGAGTGGGTGAACTAGGAAATTAAAAAAGAAATAAAGAAAATTATGTGGAAACAAATGAAAATGAAAACATGACAGTCTAAAACTTTCAGAATGCAGCAAAGGCTGTCATAAGCAATAAAGGTCTAATTCAAGAAGCAAGAAAAATCTCAAATACACAATCTAACCTAAAGGAGCAGGAAAAGGAACAACAAATGTACTCTAAAGTCAGCAGTCAAACTGTCCCAAAACAAACAAAAAAACCCCAAATAATACAGATTAGAGCAGAAAGAAATAATACAGAAATAATAACAACAACAACAAAAACCCCAGCAGAACAGATCAATGAAAATGGGAGCTGGTTCTTTAAAAGAATTTAAAAAATTTATAAACCCTTAGTCAGGCTTATCAAAAAGAAAAGAGAAAGGACCCAAATAAATAAAATAATGAACATAGGGCCCCTGGGGCTCAGTCAGTTAAGTGTCTGACTCTTAAATTTGGCTCAAGTCATGATCTCAGGGTCATGAGATTGAGCCCCATGGTGGGCTCTGTGCTGGGTATGGAAACTGCTTAAGTTTTTCTCCCTCTCCCTCTGCCCCTCCTCCCTTGTGCACGTGCGCTCTCTCCCACTCTCTCTTGCTCACTGAAAAAAAAAAAAAGATAGATAGATAGAATCATGAATAAGAGAGGAGAGATCACAACCAACACCACAGAAATACAAACAATTATAAGAGAATATTATGAAAATTTATATGCCAACAAATTGGGCAATCTGGAAGAAAAAGAGAAATTCCTAGAAACATATAAACTATCAAAACTGAATAGGAAGAAATAGAAAATTTGAAAAGACCCATACCCAGCAAAGAAATTGGATCAGTAATCAAAAATCTCCCAACAAACTAAAGTCCTGGGCCAGATGGCTTTTCAGGGGAATTCTACCCAACATTTAAAGAAGAATTAATACCTATTCTTCTCAAACTGTTCCAAAACAAAAAAACAAAACAGAAATGGAAGGGAAATTCTAAACTCATTCTATGAGTTTGCATTATCTTGATTCCAAAGCTAGATCAAGAGCCCACTAAAGATTGAGAATTATAGGTCAATATCCCAGAAGAATACGGATGCAAAAATTCTCAACAAGATGTGAGAAAACTGAATCCAACAGTGCATTAAAAGAATTATTCAGGATGACCAGGTAAGATTTATATCCTAGGCTGCAAAGGTGGTTCAATATTCACAAATCAATCAATATGATACACCAGATTAATAAAAGAAAGGATAAGAACCATATGATTCTCTCAATAGATGCAGAAAAAGCATTTGACAAAATATAGCAGTCTTCTTGATACAAACCCTCAACAGAGTAGGGATAGAGGGAACATACTTCAACATCATAAAGGCCACCTATGAAAGATCCACAATTAATCCTCAATGGGGAAAAATTAAGAGATTTCCTCTTGGGTTAGGAACAAAATAGGGATATCCACTCTCACCATTACTGTTTAACATAGTACTGGAAGTCCTAGCCTCAGCAATCAGACAAAAAAGAAAACGACAGTCATCCAAACTGGCAAGGAAGAAGTCAAAATTTCACTATTTGCAGATGACATAATACTCCACCAAAAACTGCTAGAACTGATACATGAATTCAGTAGAGTTGGATACAAAATCAACATACAGAAATCTGTTGCAAGTCTATACACCAATCATGAAGCAGCAGAGAGACAAACCAAGGAACCCATCCCATTTTCAATTAAACCAAAACCAAAAAATACATAGGAGTAAGCCTAACTAAAAAGATAAAAGATCTATAGTCTGAAAACTCTAAAATGCTGATGGAAGAAGTTGATGATGACATAAAGAAATGGAAAGACATTCCATGCTCAATTGAAATATTGTTAAAATATCTATACTACCCAAAGCGATCTACACATTTAATGCAATCCCTATCAAAATACTACCAGCATTTTTCACAGAGCTAGAATAAACAATCCTAAATGTGTAGGAAACCACAAATGACCCTGAATAGCCAAAACAATCTTGAAAAACAAAGGCAAACCTGGAGACATCACAATTCCGGACTTCAAGCTATATTACAAAGCTGTAGTCATCAAGACAGTATGGTACTGACACAAAAACAGACACATAGATCAATGCAACAGAACAGAACATCCATAAATGGACCCATAATTATATGATCAACTAATCTTTGACAAAGCAGGAAAGAATATCTAATAGAAAAATGCAGTATGTCTTTTCAACAAATGGTGTTGGGATAACTGGAGAACAACATGTAGAAGAATGAAACTGGACCACTTTCTTATGTCATACACAAAAATAAATTCAAAATGGAAGAAAGACCTAAATGTGAGACAGGAAACCATCAAAATCCTTGAGGAGAACATAGGCAGCAACCTCTTTAACCTCTGCAATAGCAACTTCTTATTAGACATAGCTCCTGAGACAAGGGAAACAAAAGCAAAAATGAACTATTGGGACTTTAACAAGATCAAACTCCTGCAAAGCAAAGGAAACAATTGATAAAACTAAAAGGCAACTTCAGAATGGGAGAAGATATTTGCATATGACATATCCAGTAAAGGGTTAGTATCCAAAATATATAAAGTATGTTAAAACTCAACACCCAAAAAAGAAATAATCCAATTTTAAAAATGGGCAGAAGACATGAACTGACATTTCTGCAAAGAAGACATGCAGATGGCTAACAGACACATGAAAAGATGTTCATCATCACTTATTACCAGGGAAATACAGATCAAAACTACAATGAGATCACCTCACATTGTCATAATGGCTAAGATTAACAACACAGGAAACAACAGATATTGGCAAGTATGTGGAGAAAGGGGAATCTTCTTACACTACTGGTGAGAATACAAATTGGAGGAGCCACCCTGAAGAATGGTATGGAGACTCCTCAAAAAGTTAAAAACAGACCTAGTATTTGCACAAAGGATACAGAAATGCTGATTTCAAAGGACACATTGACCCTGATGTTCATAGCAACATTATTGATAATAGTCAAATTATGGAAGAGCCCAAGTGTCCACTGACTAATGAATGGATAAAAAGGATGTGATATATGGGGCACCTGGGTGGCTCAGTGTGTTAAAGCCTCTGCCTTCGGCTCAAGTCATGATCCCAGGGTCCTGGAATCGAGCCCCACATTGGGCTCTCTACTTGGTGGGGAGCCTGCTTCCCTTCCTCTCTCCGCCTGCCTCTCTGTCTACTTGTGATCACTGTCAAATAAATAAATAAAGTCTTAAAAAAAAAAAAAAAGAAGATCTGACGTATAGGTGCATGTGTGTGTGTGTATATACATATATATGTACGAATAGTATCCAACCATCAAAAAGAATGAAATCTTGCCATTTGCGACAATGTGGATGGAGGTAGAGAATCATGTCCAGTGAAATAAGTCGGTCAGAGAAAGACAAATACTGTATGATTTCAAACATATGTGGAAACTAAGAAACAAAACAGATGAACACAGGTAGAAAAAAAAGAGATGGAGGCAAATCATAACAGAGACTCTTAACAGTAGAGAACAAACTGAAGGTTGCTGAAGGGGATGGCCACAGGGATGGTTTAAACGGATGATGGGTGTTAAGGAGGGAATTGTGGTGAGCACTAGGTATTATACATTAGTGATGAATCACTAAATTCCACTCCTGAGACTAATATTACACTTTATTTTAACTAATTATAACTTAAATAAAAACTTAAAACATTAGAACAAAAGGAAATGGAGTAATATCTGACTCATATGAATAAAACTGCTAAAATTAAGAAAAAAAGAAAAAGAGTAGATACAGTACAGACCTTGAAACCATATCAATAGTCTTTGCACTCTTAAAAATAGCTAAAGTATTAATTTATTTCTAAAAATATCTGTAGTTATCTAGTATTTTTATCCTCCTCTCAAACCCAAGCATCTAAATATACATCAATTATAGGCTAAGTATCTATTTCCCCACATCTTGTTTTTTGTTGCCAAGTTATCTGTGTATAATATTCTTTTTTTTTAAAGATTTTATTTATTTATTTGACCAACAGAGATCACAAGCAGGCAGAGAAAGAGAGGAGGAAGCAGGCTCCCTGCTGAGCAGAGAGCCCAATGTGGGGCTCGATCCCAGGACCCCGGGACCATGACCTGAGCCGAAGGCAGAGGCCTTAACCCACTGAGCCACCCAGGCGCCCCTCTGTGTATAATATTCTAAATTGAAAGTTCCCCTTGTTATGCTGAATATATTTCTCTGTTGTTTAATGGCATCTATTGTTGCTGTGAGAAATCTGCTTGGTTTAATTACTATTTCTATTGGTAATCTGTCTTTTCTCCTGGTAGTTGGTAAGAGTGTCCCTTAATTCTTGATTTTTTTTTTCCTAGCTTAACTATGATGGGTCTAGGCGTGAATATGTTTTCAAAGATCCTGCTTGGTTCTTAAACATCACCTTCTATTTGAGGATGCATGTCTCTATTCAATTTTCAAAATTTCACAATACTTTTCAAACATTACTTTTTGTGATTCTATTTCCTTTTGGAAGTCTCACTTTTCGGGCACCTGGGTGGCTCAGTGGGTTAAGCCGCTGCCTTCAGCTCAGGTCATGATCTCGGGGTCCTGGGATCGAGTCCCGCATCAGGCTCTCTGCTCAGCAGGAGCCTGCTTCCTCCTCTCTCTCTGCCTGCCTCTCTGCCTACTCGTGATATCTCTCTGTCAAATAAATAAATAAAATCTTAAAAAAAAAAAAAAAGAAGTCTCACTTTTCTTTTAGTCTATCATATGTATTTCTTAACATTTGGGTGACCATATAGCTTATTGTCTAAATTAGGACATATTTGAGATTTGAGAGTTAAATGGAATGTCATTAATAATTATATCAGGACAACAGATATAAATTTGAACTCTACCAAGCACACTGGGGTGTATGATTGATCTATTTAACATTTTTATAGATTTTATTCCCTATGTTGTGATCTGCATGAATCTTCAGTAATATTTTCTAATTTATTATTTTCTCTTTTATTGTCTCTGTTCCAAAGCTTATCAAATCTTTTGAATTTTTATTTCAATCCATACTTTTAATTTCCAATATGTCTAGTATTTCTGCTTTTTAACTTATTCAATTTGTTTCATTTCTGTTTTTCATTGTTTTTATATAATTTTTATATAATTTATATATTTTTCTCTTTAATCCTTAAGCACTCAAAGCATATTTATACTAAATTTTTTGCTAGATAGTTTCATAAATTTTTACCTAGAATGAAATTTTGTATAACTGTTCATTTTTCTCTGGGTCACATTCACAACACTAGAATTCTCCATGAGTTTCGAAATTTTGTTTTTCGGCCTCATTTTGAATGAGATTCCTCCCACTTCTTTTTTTTTCTTCACACTTCCCTGTCTAGTGGTTTTGCAGTTTTAGTCTCACAACTTCCTGAACCCCAGCTCTAACCAGATACTGTGCAGAATTGCAGATCTGCCTATGGTCTCAGTAGGGCTAGGACATCAAGTTCTGGGCCAGGGGCAGGTGGCACATATCCTCAGGTGCATGGAGTGTTTAGTCCTCTTGCTTCTGAAGCAGTCTACAAAGTCATGGGTGGCTGCACATTTCCAACCACCTTTCCTCAGGAGAAGCCTCACCTTGCACCTGTTTTCAAACCTGGCTCCAGTCTTCTGATTTCTATGGAACACCTTCAGTGTTCCTTCCCTGAATTGCCAGCTGCCACTGTCTGCTTCAGGACTAGAACCCAGCAAGCCTGTGACCTCTGTTCTACCCAACTTCAGGTTTCTCTTCTATTTCTGGTATCTAGCAATGCTTAACAGGTTTTGAACTCAGACATGTGTTTTAGGTTTTTGCTTTTGTATCTTTATATACTTTGCTATGTGTTAGATCGAGGAGGTACATTAAAGCAGGAACTAACTGTTCTACTTTGACCAGAATACTTACAATTTTAAAATAAAGAAGTACACTGTATTATTTTAAACTAAAATGGGTGATTATAAAGTATCCAGATTTACCAAACTTGGAGGACATTTAGAGGTATATTTTGTGTAAGTCTCTGAAACATTTTTGTGTATATGCAATAGTGGTAGTGTTAATGGAATGAACAGAACCCTTTATCTATAGGATGGTTTAAAAGAACTTTTGCCAAACTGTAGTAATTTCTTTTCTAAATTACATCATACAGAAATCTTTTCTATTAGCTGAAGCATTTTCTTTCCTATTAGCTGAAGCATTTTACAAGTCACATTGTGACTTGGCTATTTTGAAATGAGACATATTTTACTCAGAAAAGACAAATATTGGGACGCCTGGGTGGCTCAGTTGGTTAAGCAGCTGCCTTCGACTCAGGTCATGATCCCAGCGTCCTGGGATCGAGTCCCGCATCGGGCTCCTTGCTCCGCGGGGAACCTGCTTCTCCCTCTGACTCTGCCTTCCACTCTATCTGCCTGTGCTCACTCTCGCTTGCTCTCTCTCTCTGACAAATAAATAAATAAATAAATCTTTAAAAAAAAAAAAAGAAAAGACAAATATTAAATTTTCCATGTAAAATAGTTATGGAATCTGCAGGAGAAAAAGAAAAATAAAGGAGGAAGGAAGAAAGAGCCCATTCACTCCAGTGTTTTGAATAGTACCTGGCCCTCAGTAAATATTTGTGGAAAAAATGAAAGGACAAGTATCTGAGTCTCACGGCATTGCTGGTTAGCACTGCAGAGTCCAGGGAGGAGGGTAGGGAACATGCTGTGGGTGGGGCAGGGAAAAGCGCAGCATGAGGGCTCACAGATACAAAGTCAGGGATCAGGTGAAAGTGAGAGGCGAAGTGAAGCATACAGTTAGCGTAATGGTCATAGCGTTTGTCGTTCTATAACCTGGTTGTAATAAAATGATCTTTTTTTTTTATTTTGACATTTTTATGTGGCTGTGAGTTTTCTCAGTCACATCAAAACCATTATGCCAACTCAGCCACATCTAAATGTCCTGCTTCCCATTTTGAGCCTATTTTACTGAGCTCTACTCTTCACTCAGAGGTGAGGAGAGAGGCCCCAGTGTGAGGTTATATATAGATACCCTCCATACTGTGGAGGGAACACATTTGGAGAAAAGAAGTACATGAGTCATCCCCCTGCTGCAGTCCCTGCATTGTGGAACATAAATAGAAGGTCCATTCAAGGATATATTGGAATCAATAGCAGTTTCCAGCAACATAACTCGACCAATCTTTGTCATCCAAGCCCCTAGAGGACAAACAAGGGAATAGGCTGGATCTTAAGGAATCAGCCAGGATGATTCTGGTTGAGTCACAGTGGCCTCTGCCTCAGCCCTGTTATCATCTTAGGCTCTGGGTACAATAGCAGCAGTGGAACTTAAATTTCTAAACTGCTATGTGGAAAGGAAGTAAGGACCGCTCTTTGGATCACTTATTCATTCCCAAGACCCACCCCCAAGAGCAGAACTCTTCAGTAACTACTGACTGAACTATTTTATCATTCAAAAGGAAACAAAGTAGAGTGTATGAGAACATTTTAATGTGCATGTCTCACTCAACAAAGTTGTGAGTCACTGTAAACTCAAGTTACAACACACTCGATAGCTCAACATAAATGTATTCCATAGGTAGACACTTGCTCTTAATTTGTTTTCTTAAAGATTTTATTTATTTATTTGACACAGAGAGAGATCATGAGTAGGCAGAGCAGCAGGCAGAGAGAGAGGGAGAAGCAGACTCCCTGCTGAGCAAAGAGCCCACCCAATGCAAGGCTTAATCCCAGGACCCTGAGATCATGACTTGAGAGGAAGGCAGACGCTTAATCCACTGAGCCATCCAGGTGCCTCTTGCTCTTAATTTACTAGCCAAAGACTAAATAGAACTTTTGTGCAATCTCCTGCATGGGCGGGGAAACCAGTTCCAGCAGGTTCAAATGACTCCTACTTAGACTGGTTTCTAGGAACTGGAAATCAGTATAATCACTCTGAGGAAGGTGGGCCAAGACTAAACCAATCTGAATTAAAGACCAGGCAAGAAAGACAGGGAGGGGAGTTATACCACAAATCCTCCTGTCTGTTGGCTTTATTGCTGTAGCATTAGCATTAAAAAGGGTCATAGTTGCTTCTTTAATTTCTGTGTCCTTGAAGAGGATTAGCCATGGGAAGGTTTATTCATCCTTGTGATTGATTATTTTAACTGGGAAGAAAAGCATTTATGTTTGTTTAGTGCCTTGAGCATGGGATTTTCCTCACATTAGCTCATTTTATCCCCACATTAATGGTTTGAGATACATTTTATCTTTTTACACATAAGGAAATTATACATGGGAGGTAAATAACTTGGCCAAGTCATCAGCTTTAAGTGGGAGAGTTAGTACTGAAACTCAGGAAAGCCGTATAATGAGTAAGAAGTGTAGTCACCTAAGTCTGTGTGGCCTTTGTTAAGCTGCTTAAACTTCCTGTGCCTCAGTTAACTTAGTTTTAAATCAGGAATAATAATCATACCTCCTCTCCTCGTATGGTTGTTATAAGTTAAGAATTTACAGCATAGTTTTGCACATAGCCATTTTCATTTATTATTGGTGGAAGTATAAATTGGTATTTCCTCTTTGGGAGGCAACTTTGTAATTGCTTAAATGGGAAGTCTAATACATTATCATTATTATTATTGTTAAAAATTTATAGTATAATTGAGAAATACATGGACATACTTAAATTTTTTAATTTTTAAATGTGTATCTTCTCTCTCCCAGCAGTTCTAATTTAGGAATTTATCCTTCAGATATGTTCACACACATGCATGAAACTATTTATACAAGGTGTCCATTCTGGCACCATTAGGAATAGTGAAGTCTAAGAAAGCAGAAACATCAGTTAGGAACAGATTAAATTAAGATATTAAGATATATCGAATGTACTATATGACCTCCAAGATACATTGCAAATTGAAAGAAAAGGTGGCATATTATTTGTACAATTCTGCCATTTGGATTTGAAACTTTATGTATAAATAAACAAATATCAATACTTATATGTACCTTAAGTATTTTTTCAGTTATATACAAGGAACTGTTTACCACTGTTAGCCTTTAGAGAAGGAGGCTAAAGAGATAATTTCTTATGCAAACAATTTTTTTAATACAAAGAAACCAATTTTTAAAAATACTACAATACTGCATTATTGAACTAAGGAAAATTGTTAGGTACTCATAGGTAGTTGGATTGAGATAATCCCCCAATCCTGGTAAGCAGGAACCTTTTAGTAAAATGTAGGATCTGTAAGAACCAGGCTGTCCATGCAGAGATCTAAAACATACCTCTGAGTGTCAAAGAAAGACAAATCTCACCACACTTTTGTCAGCTCAATTAAAATTTAAAAGAAGCATCTAGAACACATTTCTGTATTTCTTTCACATTTTATGACTCTCATCTCTAAATCCTACTTTTTCTTTAGCTTCATCTCTGTATCAGTCAGCTCAGGCTGCTGTAACAAAAATATCATGACTGGATAGCTTTAACAACAGGAATTTATTTCTCACAGCTCTGGAGGCTAGCAAGTCCCAGACTGAGTTGCTGGCTGACAGTTCCCTGAATTCCCTGGGAAGAGTCCTTTTTTTTTTTTCCTTACAGATGGCTGCCTTCTCACTATAGTTGCATGGGGAAAGGGTGGAGGAAGCAAGTTCTCTTAGGTCTCTTCTTTTATAATGGGCACTAATCCCCAAAAGGGGCCATACCCTCATGATGACATCATCTAAACCTGATTACCTACCAAGAGCCACATCTCCAAAGACCATCACATTTGAAGTTAGGGCTTTAAGATATGAATTGGGGGGGGGGGGCACAATTCAGTTGATAGCATTTTATTTGAGCCAAAAAAATTTTTTTTAAGATTTTATTCATTTATTTGACAGAGAGAGACAGTGAGAGAGGGAACACAAGTAGGGGGAGGAGGAGAGGAAAAAACAGGCTTCCCCCCGAGCAGGGAGCCTGGTGTGGGACACAATCCCAGGACCCTGGGATCATGACCTGAGCCGAAAGCAGACACTTAATGACTGAGCCACCCAGGTCCCCAATTTGAGCTAAAATATTAAGCTTAAGTTTTATAATAAGATATTAACTCTATAGCAGCTTGTTGTTCTTTAAGAGTCATGAAATTTCCTTTATTAGCCATATAGAATGTCTGTAATCCAGGTCAACTGCCGACAGCATCAGAATCTTAGAACACTCTGTTTAAATGGTGCATATTGAATGTCTGGCAGTGGGTAGTTAAGAAAGATGGTCTTGGGTTATACATCTATTCATTACTGTACATACTCCAAATTCTCATGTTTTTTTTCCCTTAAAAAGGCCTTCCCTAATACTAGATGGAAACAAAAGGGTATCCTCCACCTCTTTAACTCTTGATAGGTGCTAAGAAGAAAATTAACACTGCTATCACAATTTGTAACTATTGTATTTTTAGATCTCTTTTATTTACTTTCTGAATCCTCTACAAAAATGTAAGTTCCATGAAGGCAGGGACTATGACTATTTTGTTCACAAATGTGTCCCCAAACCCAGTACAAACACTTGCTAAATATGAACCATGTTCTTGGATCAAGTTAGATCATAAGGAGGCTTTACACGTCTGGACAATAACATCTTTATCATTGCTTTTATAGAACTGTCTCTTAGTTGTTGGCCATGGATTTTTACCTTAGGTTACTCTCAAAATTAACCAGGCAAATTTAATGCATATAGTAATTGTGAAACCAATACTGATGTTGTTATTGATATCTAAGTCCCTCTACTGTCACATAGGGCTAGGTCCCTCCCAGGAATATCTTATCCCCCAAATATTTGTAGGTAATTATTTTAAATTATAAATGAAAAAATACTGATTAAATATAATTAAGTTTCCATCTTCATTGCAGCTAGGAGAAAACTCCAGGTTTGATGCTCAAACATAGCTACTCTTAGAATTGACTCTTATTGTTGGCATATGCTTCCCCCTCCCACTTTTGGTTCTATTTAAGGAGTCTTATTGTAAATATCTTGCCTTCTTTTTAAAAAAAAAGATTTTATCTATTTATTTAAGAGAGTGAGTGAATGAGAGAACACACGAGCAGGGGGAGGAGCAGGAAGAGGGAGAAGCAGACTCCCCGCTGAGCAAGGAACCTGATAAGGGGCTCCATGCCAGGACCCTGGGATCACTGGCTGATCTGAAGGCAGACACTCAACCAACTGAGCCACCCAAACACCCTCCTCCTCTTTTTGAATAATTCATCTCAAATACTTTCTATATTAAGTAAAAAGTAAGTACATTAAATTGATAGCAATGAATTACATTGTTTTTGTGTTATTTTCCCATTTCACTGGGTCTTAACTGCAAAGATTTGAGTTCATGACATATTTTGGTTTTTGGCTTAATACTGGCAGCATCTGGCTTCTCTCTGTCCTTTCTCTCTTCCATTTTCTCCTGTTCCCTCCCACCAAAGACATCTTTCTTTCCTATAATACCACTGTTGCTGCCACCTCTTGTATCATGAACTGCCCCATAAGATCTGACAGTATACCATACACACTTGCTTCCTTGGGATGTGCCTAGCTTTGCTTCCTCTTCTTTGTCCTATGTATAGCTTGGCTATAAATATATTCTTGGCTTCATCTTCTCTACTTTACAATATCTCTAATGCTACTGTAACACAAACTATTACCCATATAAAATCCATGTCATTGTTTCTTCTTTAATCATCCCTGAAATCCATTTATTGGTAAAAATCCTTTTAAACCTTAGGAATAATACCATGAATCACTATCCAAATTTTCTCTACTTATAGATTATAATTATAGTGCCTTATTTAATATTAGTTGTATTGATAAATAACCCTGTATAAGTATAAATAAAGCATTAGAAGTAGTCCCTTAGACCTCTCTTGTCCCAACCAAAAATTGTAATATATATGAAATATATAGGACACATACACATACACATATACATTTTCCCCCAAAGTCCTTTTAGAATGATGAAACATAATCAATTTACCAAAAGACGAAATTAGGATGATGACAGGCAATTAGAAACTAGAAAAACATAGCATTAATTTGGCAACTGATAGGGTGCCTGGGTGGCTCAGTGGGTTAAGCCTCTGCCTTTGGCTCTGGTCATGATCTCAGGGTCCTGGGATAGAGCCCCACATCAGGCTCTCTGCTCAACTGGGAGCGTACTTCCCCCTCTCCCTGCCTGCCTCTCTGCTTACTTGTGAACTCTCTCTGTCAAATAAATAAATAAAACCTTTAAAAAGAAATTTGGCAACTGATGAACTACTTTTCTGTTGAGAAGATAAGAATCCGAGTCTGAAAGGAACTAAGTCTCAATCTTCGACATTAAGGTTCCTTAAACGTGCAGGTATTAAAAAGAATTGTAATTGAGCATAGTGTTCCAAATTTATTATTTAGTACATAACATAGCAGGTACTAAATTGAAGAATGAAACTAAAGAAAATATCATAGGAAAATAAAGTTGAATCTTGTAAAAATCAAAGACCCCGTTTTTCATATAAATTGTATAGTAGAAGTTGCTTAACTAGGAGTATGGAAGAAAATTGCAAAGTCTCTCTATTTTCGACGTGGTTGTATTCACTGCCTGGTAATAAATCAGTCAGGGAACCTTTTACATAAAGGGATGTCACTATAAATTAGCATTTACATTTTATCTTAAGTAGTATCACCATAAAATATTTAATCAAGACACTAAAGCTGTCAAAGTAGGTGGATAATTTGAGACCTGGTGTGTGAAAAAGATCTGATTCTTTCATGTTGGAATTTTTCTTTGTTATATAAATTTTGATCTGTGAGTTTACCAGAACTTGCCACAGTAATAACAATAGATAACTTATTTACTAATCATAACAGATGTTTGGCAATCAGAGAGCTATTTAAATACTTCGGTTAGTAACTAACCAGAATGGACTAAATTTAAAGAAAATAACACCAAAATGCTTTCTTATTTTGTTCTGAAACAAAGAAGATATTCTTTTTTTTTTAATATTTTATTTATTTGAGAGAGAGACAGTGAGAGAGAGTAAGAGTGAGGAGAAGGTCAGAGAGAAGCAGAACCCCCATGGAGCTGGGAGCTGATGCGGGACTCAATCCCGGGACTCCAGGATCATGACCTGAGCCAAAGGCAGTCGCTTAACCAACTGAGCCACCCAGGTGCCCACAAAGAAGATATTCTTACCATGCAGATGGTTTTTTCTATTCTTTCTTTTTTATTTAGGCTATCTTTCCACATATTTCTCAATTATTTCACAGATTTGAACAACAATGATAATAATGATAATGATAATTTGACTTTCCATACAAGATAAAAATTGATCTTTTCCACACTCTTATTTGGCAGGAGACTGGGAAATAGATAAACTGAAGCCTAGAAGGGTCCCTGTGTGTCCCTTTGTCCTGGCTTCTTAAACTTCAGAAGGCAGCAAGAGCCCATCTTTTGGCTGCTTGTCAGGGATTGCCATTTTGTTTGCCTCTTCCTAATAGACAATCCTTGCTTCCCTTTTCACTGGCTCTTTGACCCACAAGCTGCACCAGTTAACTACTCCCTGCCCCAGGATCTTCTTGACTTCTATGGCTGGTTTAGCTCTGCATTTCTGACTTTGATCTTTGACTTTACTCTTTGTAGTCTGCCTTACTGCAACCAAGGAGGTCATGCAAATCACTTCCTGCCACCTGCGCCAGTTTCTTAAGTCTATTTCTGCCAGGCCAGCTCTGACCTCCACCATGAGAGGAGGACCAGATATCCTGCCTGGAGCAACTAAGTCCGGATGCTAATCCAAATAAAAGCACTTTTAGAATATGCCATTCAAAATGTTGAAAATGAAAACTGTCACAAATTCTTAACTATTTTCAGTCATCATCAATGACTACATTGATCAAACAAATATTGTGATGGTAAATCTGTGAATTCCTCTTACTTTTTAAAGCCGAAGTAATAGGGGCACATGGGTGGCTCAGTGGGTTAAAGCCTCAGCCTTCAACTCAGGTCATGATCCCGGGGTCCTGGGATGGAGCCCTGCATCAGGCTCTCTGCTCAGCAGGGAGCCTGCTTCCTCCTCTCTCTCCCTCTCTCTGCCTGCCTCTCTGCCTACTTGTGATCTGTCAAATAAATAAATAAATAAATCTTTTAAAAAAAAAAAGAATTAAAAAAAAAAGCTGAAGTAATAAATTCCCCAGGTATAGACTTCAAACAACATCTGTTGACTTAATTAGAGAAGAAATGCTTCAAAGATGAATTCTTTTCCTGAACTTGGTTGTCTTTTCAACAGATGATACATCTGAAACAATAGGTAGGGAGCAGATGTGGGATGGTCTGAGTCCTAGCTTGCATTTGGCAAAACTCTGACTACAGAGTGAAACCATTAAAGGTGTTGTCAGTGAGATTGATGATGTTACGCATTTTGAAATTGTCCTTGACAAATTATATAAAATGCACGATTCTTCTACAAAGACACATCATGAATTGTATGTAGCAAAATGTAACACATAATACACCATTTTTCAGGGGCAAGAATTTTATTTGTTCACTGAGGCACCTTCAGATTGAGTTAAAACAGATTCTGAAATAACCCTGCTAGACTAGGTCACTGTAAATAGTTCAGAATCAAAAGGAAAAAGAAGCATGAACAAATGGAGAAGGGGCTGTTTAAATAACACATGACCCTCTCCTAGTATAGGACTCCCCCTTCTATATTGGAGTGGGCAAGGTGGGCCATACAGAAGCGAATCCCAAGAGTTGTGAGATCATGGATGATAAACCTGAATCCAGAGTGCCAATCCAAAGTTTTGATCTGAGCCTCTTAAGCAGGAGTGACTCGCCTTGTCCTACGAAGAAACCAGAGGCATATCTTCCTAGATGGATTGAGTCAAATTTCATCCCAATGATTGATAACTTAAAATATTATTTTGGATTAAAAGAGAAATATATAGGATATATAATTTTAAATTCCCATACACTTTTAAGATGAAGAATAAGAATTCAAAGAAATCTTGTACTTGCATTGATTGATCACCCCTCCAACTAATGGCATGTATTTACTTGCCTTTGACTTACATGCTGACAAAGAACAGAAAGATAGCAAAATATTGTATATCTAAGTATAGGGTCAGAATGGACAGATAAGGCACAGCCTTAGGAAGCTTGGAGCAACTCCAGAGACCAAAACTGAAATCCATGCAAGACTTAATAAATAAGCTAGTTCTCTTATTTCCTACCTGCCTCCTTTCCATGGACCAAAGCAGAAAGTCTTTGGTCTCAGGGATCAGAGAGACTTTTTAGGGCCATTAAATCCAATCTTCTTATTACATAAAAATTCCACAAGAGTCTTAAGAAGTAGTTTTCAAGTGTCTTCTGAAATACTCTGAAAGACAAAGAACTCATTACTATGTAAGGAAGCTCTTTCTACCTTCCAAGAATGTGCATTGTTTAGAAAGTACAGGGTTGTTATGAACACTAGTTTCTAAAGTCAGATGGTAAGAAGAAAAATTGGCCTTAGGAATCTATTTATCCTGGCTTCTCATTCAGAGCTTTTTTTCACAAAACTTTAGTAGAAATACTTGATTATGAATTGATCTAAAGGAAACTGACTTGGCAGCTGTAAGGGAAGTCCTAATTTAAACCAGAGGGACAAGAACAAATGACATCATAGGAAGTTATGAAACCTAACTCAGTAGAGAGACAGGCAGATTGCTGACCACAACCTAAGACAACTTATTCTTCAGTAAAAAAAGTCTTATGACCCACCAGTGGACTACTTCCCCCTTTTTCCCCTCATTTCCCCTCCTATATTCTAGAGTTTGCAGATGGCCCAGATACACACCATTACCTCAGAAGGGAAATGTTTTAACGCTATTATCCCATTTTTAAATCAACAAAATTAAAGAATCTACAATAAATCAAAATATCTATAAAAATATCTACAAAAAACCCTACAAAAACAAAAATCTCAGTGCTTCCATAATTACCTCTAATTCTAGAGAGTCACTTCCCCCCCCAAAAAATAGAACATTATTTTGAAGTGACAAAAACATTGCACTTATAATTAAGCAATGGATTCTTCTTTCTTATCAAAGGCAGAACTTCCGTAGAGATTTTATTTGTACTTTATACATAATATCCACCACTTTATGATATCATCATTCCCTTTTAATGCCATATTAGCTGAATATCTATACCAAGATAGGATATGTATGAAAGCCAAATAAATTTGGGGATTCACAGACTGACATTTAACTCGGGCTCGCCAGCCACAAAAGTAAAGGCTTATAGTGGAATGTGCCTGGTCTACTAATGTGCATAGAGTTCTCAGTCTAAAGTCTTATTAGAGAGACCACTGAGGAAAATCATCCTATTCATATAATAGCAGAAAATGTTCTAGTGATCCAAACCTTCTTAAAGCATGACTTGACAGCCTAAGATAAGGAGACATGTGAGAAATAATCTGAGCTATAAACTATTTTCAATTTATATATAATAAATTCAAGCACTGTAATAACCTTATGAAACAGATACTTTATTGATCCCATTTTATGGAAGAAGAAATGAAGGCACAGTCTCATTCACAGGCCTAGCCTCACACACAGGGAACAGTCTGCTCATTCTATAGCACCCCCTGCATGAATTCCTTGGGCCCACCTGGCTAGAATAGCTTCAGCAATTCTAAGCGAAAAAAAATTCAGAGTGGAATTCAACCTTCTCAGCTTCAAAACAAAAAGCAGGAAGCTACTTGAACTGAGAAGCCAAAGATCATGCCTAAAGCAGAAAACTTTCAAGATCAAATTATTAGCAGAAAAAGATAAACACAGTCTTTCCTACAACAAAAAAAAGCCAAGAAACAAAATACTTCATTACTGAGCATAGTGTAGTGGAAGAAATGGAAAATAAATTATTGGCAAGAAAGAGGAAGTACAAAAATCCAGCAACAATTGGCCAAAATACATAATGATGCAGAGACTCCAGCATTAGCTAAAGGAAGTTACACCTAATTTTATTTAAAGTCTCAGAGAAATGGAAGCAGTTGAAAATGCCATGAACACGTTTAAATAAGAGAAGTTGTTATATGAAGAGCTTGTTAAAAAAGAGAAAATAATTAATGAATTGAGTGCCATATCCAGAAAAACCAACACCTGGGCTTTGGGTCACTCAGAAACAGAATTTTCACAGCAACGTCAAGCAAATTTCCTATGGACAAAGCGTCATCACACGTTCTTCCAAGAGAACTATAGTTTCTGAAAAATTCTTTCAGCAAACAGAAAGATGACAAGTGCACTGGACTATGACAGTTACTAGAACTTTGTAACAGTAAGGAACAAACATAAAGAGAAGCCTACATTTATGGGAGAAATTCTAGAACACTACCCTGGAAGAACACAAGATAAAGTGCAACAACATGAAAAATGCTAGAAAAATTTCTGACTCTAGGAGAAAGGAAAAAAAAGAAGTCCATTAAGACTTGGAAAACCAAGGGGGCGCCTGGGTGGCTCAGTGGGTTAAAGCCTCTGCCTTGGGCTCAGGTCATGATCTTAGGATCCTGGGATGGAGCCCTGAATAGGGCTGCCTGCTCAATGAGAAGTCTGTTTCTCCCGCCCTCTCTGTCCCTCCCCCTGCTTGTGCTTTCTCTTTCTCTCTCTCTCTCTCTCTCTCTCTCTCAAATATATAAAATCTTAAAAAAAAAAAAATTGGAAAACCAGGCGCATATCTGGGTGGCTCATTTAAACACATGCTTTCGGCTCAGGTTATGATCCCAGAGTCCTGGGAATGAGCCCCACATTGGGCTCCCTGCTCAGCAGGAAGCCTGCTTCTCCCTCTCTCACTCTTCCTGCTTGCATTCCCTCTCTCACTGCTTCTCTCTCTGTGTCAAATAAATAAAATCTTAAAAAATAAAAAAGGAATTGGAAAACTAAAAACAACAAAAATTTGGGGATTTTCAAGTTAAAGACAGGATATACTTACGCTTTTTCATAATAAACAAGATGATGAAAGTAAAAAGAGGAACAAAGAAGAAAATTGCCAATTGAAGTTTGCAAAAATACCCAGAAAAGTATACAAGTATCAATGAAGTGTTTCTTATATTTTAAAAACTTAAAAGAAAGAGAAAAACGTAGCAGAAGGAGCATGGATGCTAATCTAAAGTAAAGTTACTATTAGAAAGTTATGCCCAGGAGAAATAAGCATAGGAAGAACTTTTGAGGCTTAAAAGGGCAAAGGCAAAACAGTTGTGATGAAATTTCCAAGTATTAAGAAAGAGATTTACATAACCTTGGATCAATAATTCTAGATAGGCAAAGGAAGAGAAGGCAGAAAACCAAAGAAGACCAAAAAATTAAGACTGAAAATGTTGCAGAACTAGGACTAGACCCTGGCTAAACAAACAAACAAACAAACAAACAAAAAAAACCCAGAGGCACTTGGAGACCTTGGAGGAATGGAGGTTTATTTCACACTGGTGGGCCCAGAAGAGAGTAATCTCTCTGGGTCTGAGCCCCAGACACAAAGGGGGTAGTTTATACACCTTTACTTCCTTATCTTTGCTACTCTTGCGGTTGTGACAGGTGAGGCTAGGGGAAAGCCTGAAAGGGGGCCAGGACTGGGATTCCCCTGCATTGGTCAGCCACCTCAGAACACAGATTTTCCTTATCAAAAACATGCTAGGAGAGATACCCCTAAGCTTTCCAAAATTATCAACATTTGGAAAGAATGGATCGAAGATATAGGTCCACATTCTGGGCCATTTCTGCATATTCCCCACTGGGCTCTTCCAATTTAGAGAGGAGGACAATAGAGAACATGAGATAATGAACTTGGTATACAGTTGATGAGAATGTTAACAAATTCAATTATTCTGAGAAATACTGTGACAAAACATCTTTAAATAACACTAACCTCATCAGTTAATTATTAATTGTATTATATGGGAGTTGATAGGTATGAGGTTGCATACTGACATTGCTGTGAATACTTTCTATTTATATTAAGGAAATATTTAGTTGATATGTTGGTCTATGGTGTAAAAGCTATTGAAATAAATTTACAGTACAAACATTTAATGCACAGCAAATTGAGAAGATTTTTTGTTTCTTTATGGAATAACAGAAGTAATTGGAAAAATTTCAAAGTGGTATTTTTTTAAACCAAAAATCTGTAACTTTTAGAACCTGGAGGTAAGTTGGCTTGAGTAAATGTAAAATTTTCTTTTAAGAGTTATAAGTTCATACTGCTAAGTTTAACAAACTGATAGCGTGATAATTGCTGCATTTTTTGTATGATAAGCATTTTGTATTTGTTTGAAGCAAAGGGGGAAGAAAAGGAAAGGAAAAGAAAATGAAAAAGAAAAGAAACTAAAACATCATGTTCCCAAAGGGCACGATATCGTTACACAGCTGGCATTCAGCCCCAGGCTATGTGGTCCTAGAGTCCATCCTCTTAACTACGCAGACCACCACAGGTAGCAGAAAATTTTAAATAGCTAATATTCTATCTAAATATCTAAGGGATACAGAGAAAGTGTTACAACCTTAAAACAAGAACAGGATCCTCTGAGGGAGGGATAAACAGAAACCCAGAAAGAGCTCCCAGGCATAGAAAATGTGAAGAAGGGGGCACCTGGGTGGCTCAGTGGGTTAAAGCCTCTGCCTTCCCCTCGGGTCATGATCTCGGGGTCCTGGGATCAAGTCCCACATTGGGCTCTCTGCTCGGCGGGGAGCCTGCTTCTCCCTCTCTACCTGCCTCTCTGTCTACTTGTGATCTCTGTCTGTCAAACAAACAAACAAACAAATAAAAATAAAAGAAAAGAAAATGTGAAGAAGTTGAGAGGTGCCTGGGTGGCTCAGTGGGTTAAAGCCTCTGCCTTCCCCTCGGGTCATGATCTCGGGGTCTTGGGATCAAGCCCACATTGGGGAGCCTGCTTCCCCCTCTTTCTCTCTGCCTGCTTCTCTACCTACTTGTGATCTCTGTCTGTCAAATAAATAAAATCTTTTTAAAAATGTGAGTAAGTTGAATAAAACAATAAAAGGACCAGAAAACACTTTCTCGGGGCCACCACAATAGTAGTTCCAGGGGATTCGGTTTATGGAAGCTCCCAGATGTGCAGTGACTGAACCTAGCAGTCGCTGGAGCGGTTCCCGGTTCCCATGGTTATGGGGTCAGGTTGCTGCTGCTGCTGCTGCTGCTGCTGCTGCTGCTGCTGCTGCTGCTACTGCTACAAAAGGGTTTGTGGTGACGGCTACGTGTGGTCCCTCGGGCCACCGAGGGACACAACCTAACAGCACCTTTGCCTGCTGCGCCTGCGGCATCTTTTTGCCTCCTACTCTGGGGACTCCTTGTCGTTGCTGAGGAACTTGTTGGCACCAGACACTACACAACGTGCAATTACGGAGGAGTTATCCCGTGGAATGATCCTTGACCGAAAGGAGCCGGGACCAGACAAATACTCTCTTGCCCCCGGAGGGACTGTGTGGAGAGGCGCAGCTTTCCCGACGCGACGCCGCAGGACCCAGCGCCCAGCTTTTCACGAAGCTGGGGTGGCCTCCTCCCTAACGCTCTTTCCTCTCCTGCTTCATACCCATTTTCTCTCTCTGCTGGTTCTCCGGCACTGCACTCCCCAGGAGTAAGGATTTTACCTCACGTGCTGTCTTCTAGAAGGTCCGGTCCATGGCGATCGTCTTGGAGAAGGGTCGAATCAGCCCTGAGGCGCTCCCGCCAGGACCACGCGTCCCAGAGGAAGCCTCTTCTCGCGGGATCTCGGCCGTTTTGAGGCAGGCCCGGGAGCCCTGGGATGAGAAACACCCGAGGACCCCGGTACGGGGCTTCTCTGTAAGGGACCTGGCTCAGGCTACCTGTCCTCCAAACCCCAGTGCTCAGGCAAGCCAGGCTCCTCTTGCCCCTTCAGAGTCACAGGGCAGCCAGCCTGGCCCCAGGGCCTAGCCAGGTGTGGGAATGGGCTCTGGCCCAAATGCTGTGCAGGAGCCAACCACTGAGGCCAGCTGCAGGGTGGGAACTGTGCATATGTGGACTGGAAATCTACAGACTTCGAGGAAGGCTCACCAAATGCCCAGAAAATGAATGAAAAAGACCATTTCTTAGACAAGTCAGCACGAGATGCTCAGCAACAAATAGACAAAAGTAGCAAATAAAAGATTATAAAAGTTTCAACTGAAAAAAATACCTACCATTTACAAAGGAACAGGAATCAGTCTGGCATGAGTACCGTTGGAGTCTAGAAAACAGAGGAGCGATGTCTTCAAAGATTATAATCGCCAAATTCCCGGCCAGGGTGAAAGTAAAACAAAAAATTTAGACATGCAAAGAATTAGATCATTTACCCCATTCACATCTTTTTAAAAGAAGTTACCCAAGACTATACTCCAGGAAAAGAGGCATATTCAAGGAAAAGGAAGACAGTCTGAGGAGAGAGTGATTTCCACGTGGAAGGGCAAAAAAGAGAAGTTCTAGGATCATAGGCAAGCAGACAACTAAAAGCAAAACCAGTCAGATTGGAACAGGAGAATGGAAGTCTAGGTAAAAAGGGGAGCTCCGTGGGTTAGTATGATGTAGAGTTTGAAAATGTGAAGGAGATGATCAAGGCAAATGCTATAAGAAATCAAGAAAGCAATTTGAAATTTCAGGCAAAATACACAAGATAGACATTACCTAAAAATGAAGGAAATTATAATGTTACATAATTTTAAGTAATTGGGTAGTATAAGAAAAGAATCCATTTGACTCTGATGCTTGGGGTTGACCAGCAGTGGCATAGAGTCATGAAATCAGGGAAGGAAGTGTAATTCTAGCCCACTATTTGGCAACATTATAACATCCTTCAGAGTGCACAATATTTACAGAGTACTAAAAATAGAATGCTGCTTGTTGGTTTCCATCCTTTAGCATGAGTCTATATATAAAGCAAGCATAGAAGGATACAATGTAATGATAAAGTCCAGGTGTAGTTGATACAAGATAGGAGGTGGAAGGAGAGGGAGGAAAGGAGTGTTCAGGTTCTTATCTTATGGAATGGGGAAATAAATACTGTTGAAGGTGGATGGAAAATTCAGCCACGCCGAATTATATTACTTCGGGATAGAGTACAATGAAAAGTGAAGAGAGATACCTAGGATAGAATCCCAAAGAATATCAAAAGTTAAAAAAAGAAAAAGCAGCAAGACGGTAAGCATGAACACCTGGAAGGCACAAAAATGGAAGCAGAAGAGCAAATGAAGAGGGTATTGGGACAAGAAAGTCTTTCAGCTGTAACAAATGTTGCTGAGGTCAAGCAAGATAAAGACTGGGTGTGTCCTTTGGATTCCCCAGAAATCTGAACAATGGGAACTCTGGCCACAGAACAGTGCCTTGCAAAGAAAGTGAGGCATAGTAGCAACAGATTTGGGTGATGCTGCAGTTTGGGAGTGAAGGAGAGGATGGGAAAGGGTAGCAGACAAACAATGACATTGGATCACAGGACCATTTTGGAGTTGTCAGGTATAGAGGGAGTTGGGCACGTTCCAATGCTGAAATGGTTGTGGATCGGGGAGGTTTAAATGGAAGGGTATGGGCAGGTGGACTCCAGAGACCAGAGAATGAGTTCACGGAAGAGGGCACTTCCTCCTCTGCAGGGGGAGGAAGGAGGTAGCAGATGATGTAATTACAGTTAGATGTGTAGCAGGCAGGAATTTGGGGAAGTTCCTGTCTGACAGCTTCTAATTCCTCTATGAAGGAAAATGCCTGCCTGTGTCTGCTGAAAGAGAACAAGCAAACAGATTAAGACTTGCTTTACTGTGTGATTTTTCTTCAGTATTCAGCAATCCAGGGTAGAGGCAAGGCAGGTGGAGAGCTGAGTCTATTCAAGATTGGGGTTTTGCCAAGTGGGTGCAAAAGGTGCGTAGGTATTTTCTGGGAGCATAAAGGGAAGAAGGCAGGGGCAGGCCAATTAGCAAAAGGCTAATTTATCAAAAGCTAATTTTGCATATAGCGAAAAGAACTCCAGTTATGTAACGAAATAAACTTTTTAAATGGAAAGCAGGAAACAAGAGGGTCATAAGTGGCACTTTGAGTAATGAGCCCAACAAAAATAATGTTGACACCGAGGATTTATTAACCTGACTTGTGCTAAAGGTAAGACCTTACTGCTCTCTTCTAAAGCTGGGCAATTGATAATTCCAGAATGTAGGGGTTCTCTCCTACTTAAGCTCAGTCTTTGCAGACTCTGGAGAAGTAGGCCCAGCTCACTTGAAGAAGCCTTGTGGTTAGGCACCAATTGGGGCAGAAAACATCTGATTATAAACATGTATAGAATGATTCCACTGTGATGGGAAAGATACATGAAAATGTGGACTATTCTAGAAAAGGCCTTGATATTACTGGAGGCAACCAACTGGGCCATCGTGCTTCCCTGGTCTCAGCTCTGCTCAGCTTTTCTGGAATGGCGTTTTGGCAGCTCAAGTCCTTTCATCAGGCATCGGTGAGACTTCACTGATGGTGCTGGCTCAGGAAGAGAGCTATGCCAGGTGATGATGAACTTTGGTCCAAAGACACTGTGGTATTGCAATGATTGCAAGAGCTGCTTTGGACTCCAGTCCTCTAAGAAGGTCTGGCCTACCAGTCAGGATTCTGTGGCAAGAAAACAAAAAGCTTCCCAGATTAGGGGATGTTGAGAGATATAGGGCATTTCTGAAGGAGATTGGGATGTGTGGTTGTGCTCATATATCCCATCAAATAGACCTGAACAAAGTCTATTATTTGAGACCAATTTCAGCCTGTTTGTTTGCTGCTGTGGGCCGCAGGCTCAGAAGCATCATTCAGCAGTATGCTGACACTCGCTTTTTATCCCAGAGGTGAGGCTGAGAGGAGCAGGAAAGTGGGGACTTATCCAAGTTCAAGGATCCTTGTTCCTTAGAGCTCCCAGTTTATTTCCTTTCTTCTTTCTCTTCTGAAACCTTACATTATCTGGGTCTCCTTTGAGATTTTTAATGTCTTTTTACTTTGAACTATAGTTACTTATTTAAATGTCATCTCCTCTTACACTTTTGGCCAGATTTTGCAAAATGGTTGTGATGGGTACATTTGACCTGCAGGGTTTTTCGTTTTGTTTTGTTTTTGTTTTCTTTTCCTGCTACCTCACATAGAACTTGGGAAAAAAAAGAAAACCCACCTAGAACTGGTTACCGGCTATAAAATTTCAAAGCCTTCAGAGAAAAATTTTAAGAGAAGTCATAAATCTGCATATCAGGATCTGCAGCACAGGGTAAAGTTTCCCACATCGTAGCTACCCCTTTTATTAGAGCATGCACTCTCCAGGACACCCCAGTCCCCACCCAGGTGCTTTGTCTACCTGTAATGCCTTTTTTTGCCTCTGCCTCTGGAAATCTTGAGAGTAGTTAGGAAAATATGATTGAAGATTGAGTGTAAGTCATTAAGAGCTTGGACTTCTCCAAGTAAGTGGTGGCTGGAAAGAAATAAGAAGGGAAGAACACAGGAAAGAAAGTATAAAAGAAGAATTTTCAGTATTTAGTGACCTATCCAGTATGGCTTGATGGGAAAGGAGTTGTGACCCTGAGTGTCCAGAGGAGTGACGATGTTTATAATAAGCAGGTCAGATGCTTTTTACCAGATGGTACACATATCTCCAAGCTACTTTGAGAGTTGGCTGGTAATTACTTCCAGTTGCCCCCTTCTCCAGAAAATTGCCTTACATGAAAGGAATGAGAAAACTTAGATCAAAAGGTCACACGAAGCACTCTCTGGGGAGTTGGTGGCAGAAAGTCGATCCTTCACTGACAAGGATGTACAAAACCTAGTCCTTCTTGCCTTAAGATGGAATCATCCCAGTGGTACAATTTATGCTTCGCAGAAGATGGATTCCACTTGGGAACACAGCCTTATTTAGTTTCCTTCTCCAAATCTCACTTGCTTTACTCCTTTTTTTTTTTTTTTTAAGTATTATTTATTTGTTTTGGGGAGGAGGGGCAGAGGGAGAGAGAGAATCCAAAGCGGACTCCCCACTGAGCACGGAACCCTATGTAGAACTCGATCCCACAACTCTGAGATCCTGACCTGAACCAAAATCAAGAGTTGGTCGCTTAACTGACTGAACCACCTAGGCGCCCCTGCTTTACTCCTTTTATCCTGAGAGTGCTTTCTCAGTAAATCATGAACACCAGAATCTCAGGAAATTAGGTATTTCTTGGGAAAGCAGCCTTAGATAGTATTCATAACAGAATTATGTAGCTTAAAACCTGGGAAATTGCTAACGGTGGGGAGATAACATCTAGGAGTTCCTCCCCATAGGGATTCTTTTATAATCATCGTTTTGTGTCTAGCTCAGCAGCACAGGGCCTGGCATATATATTGTGCAGTAAATTTTATTTTGTTGGTCAAATGAATTTGATTTGGAGTCTATTGAGTCTGAAGCAGCAGCAGGGCATCCAGTGTGAGATATGGCACATGGGCGCAGGAAAGTGATTGTGGCTGGATATCGAGGACTTTCACTGGGAGAGAAACAATTCAAGAAGGAGGCAGTAATTAGTGTCAAGTCCAAATACAGTCTTGAGTCTTTTTAACATAAAGCAGCTGGTATTTGTCTTTACCTCCATTAGGTACATAACTCCAATTACCCTAGACCAATGATTTATAATCCTTTAGTAATATTTAGGCAAAATTCCAATTAGTGAGTTTTGCTCACTACTAGTAAGTAGGTCCAGTGGAAAAGATTAACATTCCATTGGAGAAGTACTTGTGGATTTTGTTTATATCTTCTGTATTCTATTCCCAGATAACTGAATGAGGCTTCTGAGATTCTTTTAGGACAAAGAAGTGTGCAAAATAAAGTAATCAAGTGTTTATTGTACTTACACTTAAGAGATTTAGGTCTATCTCTCTTCATTACATTGATTATATTAATTTTTTTTTTTTTTTTTAATGAGAGCAGGGCGCCTGAGTGGCTCAGTGTGTTAAAGCCTCTGCCTTCAGCTCAGGTCATGATCCCAGGGTCATGGGATCAAGCCCCATATCAGGCTCTCTGCTCATCAGTGAGCCTGCTTCCCCCTCTCTCTCTGCCTGCCTCTCTGCCTACTTGTGATCTCTGTCAAATAAGTAAATAAAATCTTAAAAAAAAAAAAAGAAAAAAGCATTCAGGTATTCCAAAGGTTACACTATTTATCTTTTCAAATACAGGTCTCCAGTATCCTAAGGAGGGTGGTTTTGAATGCTTTAAATCTTGGTTGTCTAATTTCATCCCATAAACTGTAATTATAGCTCTTTATAACATGCTAAATAATTCCTCCCCGAATGGATGTTTATACCTTTCAAATATTTATAGACTGTCATCATTCCTTAGTCATCTCTTTGCAAAGTTGCACATATTTTGTTCCTATAATATTTTTCATAAATCAATTTCCTCAATACTAAGCTGCTTTTCTTAGTTCTCCATTCAATTTGTCTCCATCTTTTTAATATAGTGCTAATCAAAGTTAAATGAGATATTTTGGGCTCAATTTATCCTAAGGTTGTTTGAGAGGGTTTAAAATTTCCTCACCTGGATTAGTTCCTCCTTTATATATATAGCTCAGAATAGTGCTGACTCTATCATTGTTTTTTATCATTTTACTTTGAAAAGTCATAACTAATTTACCATGTAATGGCACTCAGAAATCTCCATGCTGTTACTGTTTCTTCACTGATCATTGAATATGCAGGAATTAAGTGAGTTCAGAACATATTTCTATAATTTGCTTCTTCTTATGCAATATTGAATCTCTGTTCCAGCTTCTTAATATCCATAAACTGTTATTATTTCTCATTGTCCCTCCAAATCAGTAATATCTGGAAACTTAAAATACATTATTTTCATTCTAGATTTTTCAGAAAGATATTAAATTCTTTCTTGCAACCGCATTTTTAGTCTTTCAACATAATTATTTCTTTCTAACCAATGTTCCAGTTGACCTGGCTGTGTCATTATTACGACAATGCATTAAGACAGTTCCTTTTGCTTATTATATCTTAAGCATATTCCCCTGTTGATGGGATACTATACAAATACCCTCAGTGTAACAGATTTGTAAAAATAGTCTGAAATGTTAAATATTTTCTTCTTCAAGTAACATCATTCCTCAACAACCATTTCCTGTATTTATATATTTCAAGTTTTAAAACATTTCATTTCCTGGGGCACCCGGATGGCTCAGTCATTGAGCGTCTGCCTACAGCTCGGGTCACGATCCCAGGTTCCTGGAATTGAGCCCCATGTTGGGCTCCCTGCTTGCAGGAAGCCTGCTTCTCCCTCTCCCACACCCCCTTCTTATGTTCCCTCTTTCGCTGTGTCTCTCTCAATCAAATAAATAAGTAAAGTCTTTAAAAAATTTTTTTTCATTTCCCTTTTTCAGTTTACAAGCCTCATATGGCTTCCTAGTGCCGGAGTAGCAGTAACGTGGGTGTGGCCCGTGACGGCCCCACTCAGTCTGACCCCACTCCACCTCCCTGTTCTCAGTTCTTTTTAATCCGCCCCCTGAGCGGTGCACCACCACACACAATGAATTTCTGTGAAGACTTCAGAAGGATCCCCACAGAATTAGTCCTTCCCTCTCCCAGTACTTGTTGCCTTAAATTGTGCCTCTCTAGAAGCCCTTGTTTCACTGAAAGCTTTACTATTATTTGTATACATTTTTGTCTCCCACACATCATTATGTGAGTTTGTTTTTCCTCCGCCCAGTGCCTCATAGGAGAAGTACTTTAAAAAATGCTGAATAATGGCAACTCCAGATTTTCTACCTACACAGGGAGATAGTCCAGCTGGAGAGAAAGCTGCAAGAAGAGACCTATCCTGGGGCACCGGTGGCTCAGTGGGTTAGGCCGCTGCCTTGGGCTCAGGTTATGATCTCAGGGTCCTGGGATCGAGTCCCGCATCAGGCTCTCTGCTCAGCAGGAGCCTGCTTCCTCCTCTCTCTCTCTCTGCCTGCCTCTCTGCCTACTTGTGATCTCTCTCTGTCAAATAAAATAAATAAAATCTTTAAAAAAAAGAAGAGACCTGTCCAAAAGCTGCCTCGGTAGGGCAAACACAGGACATTTACTTAGATTGCTTCTTTGGGAGTGGCTCTGGGTGACTCGGTAGAGGTCATGGGGGTCACAAACCTCTGTGCACTCCTTGGGGTTGGAAGCAATCAGGGAGGAAGGAAAGGACAGTCAGGCTCAGAACGGCGAAATGACTGTCAGAAGTCACCCTGTGATTGACAGGATTAAAAATCATGGGCTTGTGTTTTTCAGTCCTGGGTTTTTCCCATGATTCGTTATTCTGTTTTGCTTGGGTGTTTCTCTTAATGTCTAATTCCTATCTCAGAATGACATCAGACAGAGCAGATGACATTTTTCTACCATCATGTAGCCTGCTTGGAAGATAGAGTCCCCTCCTCCCATCTTGAGCCCATACTAATCAGCATCTAGTCAGTAAAACAGGTTTTTCAAACAGAGAGAACTTGATAAAAGGCATTGGTTTCCACAGCGTAGGAAAGCCTGATGGAGCAAAAGGCAGAAGATGGGGTAGCGAAGAGTTAGTGATTACAAGAAGTCCCCATCAGCCCTGGCTGGAGGAACACAGGAAAAGGCAGTGTTGCCAGATGCAGGGTGAGGCTCACCATGGACATTCCTGGAGATCAGAAAACTCACGGCTGACAAATCCGTGGTCATTGCTGCTACAGCAGCGGAAGGCCAGTGGGGAGGGGGGCCCAGCCAGCTGGCTTCCTGGCTGCTCTTTTGCTGTTTTAACTATGGATGGTCTGGAGATGCAGCCATCAACCCCAGGCCACAAGGCCAAAAGGCCACTGAAGCCTGAGACCTTCCACTGCTGTCAAAAACACATTTTGTTAAAAATAAAATAAATTTCCCCCCTTCCTTCAGCTCTCTAATCTTCTATTAGTGCCTCTTTTGGGAACAACTTATTCCAGAAGTCATCTGGCTGAGAAATCAGGGAAATTTAATTTCCAGTGTTTTAGGCCTAGAATTTCACAAGGTAGAAAAGAAACCAAGAGAAAAATGGGCAAATGAGTGTCACATACCCCTTATTCCACCAAATCTCTGGCATAATTCCAGTTCTCTACTCTTTTTACCGATAAACTAATTGCAGCTTAGATTTAAGTATCAATACAACTAATTTTATAACCAGATAAAAGAAGTTTGGGGTGTACGAAATTTCCAGTTATTTCTTCAGATCCGTTCTTCTTACAATGTGTTTTACAGAATATGTTCTGTAGAAAGATCTGTCAGTCCCATGAGTTTGGGAAAATCTCTGCACTTTATATCCACCCTTGGGATTGCACACTACATCTTAATACTTGAACGTCTCTGAGAAGTTCATTAGTCCTGATCGAAATTGACATTTTTGACTTTGTAATTGGTCACAGTCCAGGGAATAGAGTAAGCAGAGAAATCTGTGTGTGTGTGTGTGTGTGTGTGTGTGTGTATGCATGTGTATATAATTTAGGTAAGGGTTATGAATGAAACAAATAGGGTGCAGTGATAGGAAATATTATAAAGGGAGAGGGACCTTATTGGATAGCATGTTCGGTTCAGACTCTGGGGGAGTAGTATTTTAACAGAGACCTTAAAGAGTGGTTGGAATCAGTCATAACAAGGAATACACCTACACAGGGCCACTAACTAGCCTATAGATCATACCTGTCAGCAAACAGCCCCCACCCTAGTGAGATGTGTCCAGAAATTGAGAATAAGCATTTGAAATATTTATAGTAATTTGATAGACAACCTTTATGGCATTAACTCTGAAAATAACTCTATTTTAGAAATTGTCATTCATTCCATGATAGATTGAAGAAGAAAAGATCTGATCCTCACCGCGGATAATTCAACAAACTCTGCTCTAGCAGAAGTAAACTTTGGTTGCAAAGTCTTTAAAGAAGGAAAGAAAGAAACAGCTGAGTTTGACAGAAGGCCCATGACTGAAAGTGTAGTTGTATGTAGGGTTTGCGGACCAAAAGGAAAAAAAAAAAAGAGTAATTGGATTTTATTGCAAGTACGGTGGGAAGCTACTGAAGAATTTTAAATAATTTAAACAGACACATCATATGATTGAGATATTTAAAACAATCATTCTAACTGTTTTATGAAGAACCAGCTAAAATGAGATAAAGAGTGTAAAATATGCTGATCAGCTTGGAAGCTTCTGGAGAGATGATAATGGCTTAGATGTGGCTGTGATGGACAGGAGGGGGCTAACTGGGGGAGAATTGGAAGAGACTTGGCACATGACTCCCTGAGGAGCTGGAGGCAAAGGGGGAGAGGGGGGATACCGGGAAGGGAGACACAGGAGGAGGCTGAAGTTTTTCTGAGAGGAAGATATGGCTAGATGTACACATTCAGGGATCAGCATTATTTAGTTTCCATAGCCATAAGGACTAGATAATATTGAAGAAAATGCAAAGGGAAGACTCAGGACCAGACCCTAAAGAGTATCTTGGGTCTCTCTAAGGCCCTGTGAGTTCAGGTAGAAGAGAACTAATTACCTCAAGTGCATGTTGATTCTTAGACATCCAGATTTGTTTCTAAATATCACTAATATTAAATTCCATTCAGTAAAATTACTGAGCACCTATACTATTTAGAAGCTGACACAGAGGTGCTGTAGAAGCTAAAAGCCAAGCGAGACTCTTATGAGCTTGCTATCTGGAAGGACATTTAGATTAGCTACACAGCTGTAAGACTTGTACTGGAAGTGCTGTAAAAGAATGTGAATTGAAATAAGAATCTGGAAATCTTCACGGGGAAGGGGGCATTGAGTTGGTCTTAAAGGAGGTGCATGAATTTGCGTCAACAAAAATAAAAAATTAATAGTATTAATAAAATAAAATATAGTATAATATATATTTATATATAATTATAACAAAAAATAAAAAGTATATAATAAGTGTAGATATACATATATATGTATATAATAATGAATAATATTAGCCCCATGCATACACACACATTTATATTTATTTCCACATCTTCATTGGCATATATATATTATATAATATATACACACAGTAATAACTATGTATAGTGTATATATAAATACTCTAAAACCTATATATATGTATATATACTGTATAGTGTATGCACACACACAGGTACACTAAAATACAAATTCATACCTCCATTCCAATTCAAATCCATTACTACAGGGTTTATTCTGACAGAAACCTGGCTTTCAGAGTTTATCATGTTTCTTTTCTTTTTTTAATTAAAATTTTAGTTAACATACAGTGCAATATTGGTTTCTGGAGTAGAATTCAGTGATTCATCACTTACATACAATACCCAGGGCTCATCACAACAAGGACCCTCTTTAATCCCCATCACCCATCTAGCCCATCCCCTACCCACGTCCCTCCAACCTCAGTTGGTTCTCTATTGTTAAGAGTCTCTTAGGGCACCTGGGTGGCTCAGTCGGTTAAATGTCTTCAGCTCAGGTTGTGATCACGAGTCCTGGGATTGAGTCCCACATCAGTCTCCTTGTTTAGCAGGGAGGCTGCTTTTCTCTTTCCCCCCACCCCTCAACCCTGCTCATGCCCTCTTTCTCGCTCACTCTCTTTCAAATAAATAAAATCCTTTTTTTTTTTTCTTTTTTTAGAGAGAGAGAGAGAGAGAGAAGCAGGCTCCCTGCTGAGCAGAGAGCCCGATGCAGGACTCGATCCCAGGACCCCGAGATCATGACCCGAGCCGAAGGCAGTGGCTTAACCCACTGAGCCACCCAGGCACCCCTAAAATCCTTTTTTTAAAAAAAGAGTCTCTTGTAGTTTGTTTCACTTGTTCCTTTTCCCCCTCTCTTTCCTATATGTTCATCTGTTTTCTTTCTTAAAGTCTACATATGAGTGAGGTCAGCAATGGTCAGCTTTTTGTTGAATTTAATGGGAGTTCTCTGTGCTTGTACTGTGTGTATGTGTGTGTATGTATTTTTTTTTTCTGTTTAATCTTTGTATACACAGGTAGGTTCAGACATGCTAAATCATATCTCTATGAGAAACACATTTGCTTTTATTAACTAGAATATATTTGTACAATAATTTTTGTCTTTAGCCTTAATAGCATTTGATCAAAATATTGCTTTCTAAAATTTCTTAGTGTGGTAATGTTATTCATAGTTTGGTTAGTAACTTTTGTTAGAGCTTATATTCCATTTTGGGATACCCCCATATCATGTTATATTTTTATTCACTTTATATAGAGTAAAATTCACTCATTCGGGGGTATAATCCTTTGGGTTTTGACAAATGCTTAAGTCCATGAATCTACCATGAATCTAGACATGATAGAGAGTACTTTCATCATCACCTAAGCTCCTATATGCTGCACCTTTGTAGATACCCCCCCCCTCAAGTCCTGGCAACCATTCATGTTTTATCTTTCTATTTTGGCCATTTTCAGAAAGTTATATGAGAAGAATCATATAAAAATGGCACCTGGGTCTGGTTGCTTTCACTTGGCAAGATGTACTTGAGATCCATGATGCTGTTGGAAGTATCATCTGTTTGTTCCTTTTACCATTGAATAGTATTCATTGTGTAGATGTGCCATGCTTTGTTCATCTGTTCACTGATTTTAAAATATTGGGTTGTTTCCAGTGGAGTGTTTGGGACTAGAGATATGAAAAACATTCATGTATAGGTTTTTGTGTGAACACAAGGTTTCAGCTCTCTAGAGTAAATATCTAGGAGATTTTTTAATTATTTCCTCCCGTGTTTCAGTTTAGGTCATGTCTATCGACCCATCTTCAAGTTCACTGATTCTTTGTTAAGTCTACTGATGCCCATTGAAAACATTCTTCACCTCTGTGTGGTTTTCATTTCTTGCATCTCAACTTGATTGATACTTCCTTGTTACTTTTCACCACTCTGCTGAAATTAACTACCTGATCTTGCATGTTGTTCTCCTTCTCTGCTAGAGCTTTATCATAATACTCATAGTTATTTTAAATTCCTTGTCAGATAGTTCTGACATATCTGTCATATCTGAGTCTGGTTCTGACAGTTCCTTTATTTTTTGACAATGTGTTGTTTTTCCCTCACCTTTTCATATGCCTCATAATTTTTTTGTTGAAAGCCAGACACCTTGTCCAGAACAGTAGAGACGGCAAATAGATGTTATGCCTGTAAATGCATATACCTGTCCTTCTGCTAGAATTTTAGCATGTGGCTTTGCGTTAAGAGTTGGGCTGAGTTTGACATTACCTTCCTCAGCTGCAGTGCTTACCCTCAATTCACCACAGGAATCAAATTCCCTTAGTGACTTCTTGCATGACAGTTGGAGGGTGGTTTGCTGGTAGTCTCCTCCCCCAAACTGCCCAATTTTTTCTCCACCCTTAGTTAAGTCTTCCCTTTGTGTTGTACCTCAGAAAGGTTTGTCTCCATTCTCTTGGCCTTCTTCCATCAAGAGCCACTATCACTTTTTTTTTTTTAATGTCCTCCAGTTCACTTTATTTATTTATTTTTATAAACATATAATATATTTTTATCCCTAGGGGTACAGGTCTGTGAATCGCCAGGTTTACACACTTCATATGGTCACCCCAAGACATACCCTCCCCAATGTCCATAACCCCACCCTTCTCTCCCAACCCTCCTCCCCCTTCTCCCAAACCCCACCCCCCCAGCAACCTGGGAGGCCGCCATTCTCATTCCCGTCCTCCTCCGGAACTCAGCAGAAAGCATTCAGGGAACAAAAGCTCCTGAAAGCAAACCTGAACTGATTACTCAGCCTGGCCCCTGGTAAGGGCCGGCAATTCCGCCTGGGGCAAAGACACTTGAGAATCACTACAACAGGCCCCTCCCCTTGATCCTTCTTGGATCAACAAGAAATCCAGCCAGGACCAAGTTCATCTACCAAGGAGTGCAGGTTCAATACCAAGGAGAGCGGCAGAATTCCAGAGGAGGAGAAAGCAAAGCACGGAACTCAGGCCTTTCTCCCCTTGATTCTTTAGTCTTGCAGTTAATTTAATTTTTTATTTTTTTCTTCTTTTTCAAACTTTTTTTCTTCTGCTGCTAATTTTTGTTAACTTTTACCTTTTTTTTAAACGTTTTTAACTAGTTTATCTAATATATATATATAAATATAATATTTTTTTCTTTATTCATTTTCTTTTTTTAATTGTTTCTTTTTTTTTCTTTTTCTTTTTTTTTTTTCCTGAACCTCTTTTTATCCCCTTTCTCCCCGCCACGATTTAGGATCTCTCCTGATTTGGTTAAAGCGTATTTTCCTGGGGTCTTTGCCACCCTTTTAGTACTTGCTCCTTCATATACTCTTTTTTTAAATTTTTTTAAAATTTTTTTAAAGATTTATTTATTTATTTATTTATTTGACAGACAGAGATCACAAGTAGGCAGAGAGGCAGGCAGAGAGAGAGAGAGAGAGAGAGAGAAGCAGGCTTCCTGCAGAGCAGGGAGCCTGATGCGGGGCTCGATCCCAGGACCCTGAGATCATGACCCGAGCCGAAGGCAGCAGCCCAAACCACTGAGGCCACCCAGGCGCCCCTCTCCTTCATATACTCTTATCTGGACAAAATGACAAGGTGGAAAAATTCACCACAAAAAAAGGAACAAGAGGCAGTACCGAAGGCTAGGGACCTAATCAATACAGACATTGGTAATATGTCAGATATAGAGTTCAGAATGACGATTCTCTTAGCCACTATCACTTTTTACTCGGCTTGTGAGTCTGGTGGTGGGAGAGGAGTTCTCTATTATTACTAAGACTCGGCTTTAGGGGGCGCCTGGGTGGCTCTGTGGGTTGGGCCTCTGCCTTCCACTCAGGTCATGGTCTGGGGGGTGGTTCTGGGATCAAGTCCTTCATGGGGCTCTCTGCTCAGCAGGGAGCCTCTTGCCGCCCCCGCCCCACCTGCCTGCCTCTCTGCTTACTTGTGATCTCTGTCAAATAAATAAATAAAATCTTCAACAACAACAACAACAAAAAAGACTCGGCTTTAGGTAGGCACTGTGTCTATAGGGTATGGGCTTCTCTGTACACCCGTCCCTCCCTTCACCTTAGTTGTGCCCCTGAGAGATATTCTAGAGCCTTACCTGGGTTAGGGTTATGATGATCACCTCCTCCCAGTGTGGTAGAGACTTTCTCAGTTTTAGCACTGAAAGTCCCATGTCCATCCTAAGCAAACTGGAGCTAGAGATGAAAGATCATTTTCTATTCTTTTCTTCAGCTGCAATGGGTTTTCACCAGTGTCCTAGGATGACAGTGTTTGTTATTCTATTCCATAAGTAAGATAAAGGAGACAGGTCCTACTTGGGGTTTCTTATCCCTTTAGCAGATACTGCTATTTGGCCTTTCAATCCTCCATGCTCAGGATGCTCTCTCAGTGTGTGCTAGGTGGGGCTCACAGAAAAGGGTCTGCAAGAAGGTGCAAACTCTCCTATACCTTCAGATGTAAGGAGCTTCACATTCTTGCATAAGCTTCATTCAGGCTCAAAGGCTGAAAAAACTCTGACTGAGTTTTTTCACAACCAGTGTCTGATTGTGTCTGTCCCAGGTAAGCAACTGGTCACGTCTAATCTTTCCCTGCAAATATCTGTCTCTTAGATTTGGGGCTAATTGGCTATCTTGTTACCTCAGCTCTCTGATGGGTTCAAGAAAAGTGATGAAACTTTGCAGTCAATTGCACAGGGTTTTTTGTCATGAGTGACATATTTTTAAGCTTTCTATGTCCCTGGGACAAATCTTTGATTTTTACATTTGTACTAATAAAAAGAATTTCAACTGTGCATACATAACACACACACACACACACACACACACACACTCTATACAGTCAGCTCAAAGCTGCCCTATGTTGGCAAATACACTCTAATTGGCCTGTGTTGGATGTCCAGTTCAGAACAGACAGATTTGGTTATAGCTTCAGTGAACTATCCTGAAAATGTGTCATTTCCATATCTCTTTTGCATGCAATCCAGGAATGTTATGGGTGTTTCTTTGGCATCTAGGGTGTCAGCCACCAAATTGACATTCTATCTCCCTGCACAACAGTCCTTCTCTTTTCTTCACAAATTGTATTTGAATCATTTACTTAGCTTTATTTTTGCTGTAGTAGATTAGTGGAAATGTATTTAGTAAATACATATTGATTGTCTTACAGAGTAAGGCATATTAGAGATGTAAAGAGTATGTTGAGTTTTTATGGAAAATCCCAGTAGCTTATCCATTTGGAGCTCAAGGTAATCTTGTAAGTTGATAATTCATGATTTTCAATGTCATACAAGTCTCTGTGTTGGGACCTGTATAAGCAGATTCATAGAAATCCTTCTGCTAGCTCTGTCACCTGGCATTTTGCTGCAATGGCATATCCTTAAATATGTGCAGGTTATCTTTATAATCTTTATTTTCCCTGAATGTTTAACATAACATTTTTTTAAACTGACTTATATGACAGATTTTATACCTACAATTGCTCTTTCAACTTAAATCTATTATAACCACTATCATTATTACTGTTTTATTACCTAGAACCATGCACATTGTTTCTCTCATAATTATTATCTTTAACGCATAAATGTTACAAATATAATTTGTTGCATTTTATAGTTACTTAAAAAATGTTTATTGAACATTTGCAGCTCCTTTGTATTCTTCATCCTTTACCCAAGACATTCAATATGTTTACAAAGAAAGTGTCATTTAAAAAAAGGACTATACCATTTGTAACTATTATAATTTGTATTAAATACATTTATTAACACTAGTTTCACGGTTGTTTATAATAGCAAAACATTCCAAGAAAATTAAATAACAGAAGAGATGGTTTTGGAATTACGTACAGCCACTTAATTCAAGTTTTTATTATTTTATCAGTATTAAGACTTTGTTAAAGTAACAAACCATAAAAAATAACTCTTTTGCTATATAATTCTATGCATTTTAATGTATGTATAGATTCCCATAATCACTAACACAATCAGTATATAGTGGTTCCACCACCACTAAAATTTCCCTACTATTTTTATTTATCACTCCCCTTACCCTTAACCCCCACAACCACTCATCTGTTTCTCCTTTCTATCATTTTCTGTAGTTTTGCCTGTTTCAGAATGTTATTTAAATGGAGTCATGCAGTATGCAATGTTTTCAAACAACTTCTTTCACCCATTATAAGGTCCTTCCATGTTATTTGGGTGCCAGTATTTTATTCCTTTTTACTCTTGAGTAGTTTTCCATTGTATGGATATACCATATCTTGGTTATCTATTTACCTATTGTAAATATTTAGGTTATTTCCTTGTTTTGGTGACTATAAATGAAATGGCTATAATCATTCATGTACAGGGTTTTTTTTTTTTTTTTGTAAACATAGTGTTTATTTCTCTAGGTTAAAAGGGATTTCTGAGTCATATGGTAAGTGTATTTTTAACTTTATAAGAAACTGCCAACCTGCTGCAGACTCTCTGTACCATTTTGGATTCCTCTGAGCAATATATGGGAGTTCCAGTTGATTTGCATCCTCATCAGCATGTGGTATTATCAGTGGTTGGTTTGTTCAGTTGTTTTTTTTGTTTTTTGTTTTTTTTTTTGCCATTTTCACAGGTAGATAGTTGTATCTTATCATAAATTTAATTTGTATTAGTCATAAATGGGTAATGACATAGAGCATCTTTTTATTTGTTTACCTGCCATTTGGTTAGCTAAATATTTTCTCTGGTGAAATATCTGTTCAAATATTTTGCCCGTTTAAAACATTGTATTGTTTGTTTTCCCATCGCTGGATTTTGAGAGTTCTTTTTTTATTCTGGATACAAGTCTTTTTTTGGGGGGGGGTATGTAATTTGCTAATATTTTCCCCAATCTATAAATTATCTTTTCATTTTCTTAGTAGTATTATTTGCAGAGTAGACATTTTAAATTTTGATAAAAATTAATTTATAGACTTTTTGAAAGTTTTGTGGATTGTACTTTTGGTTTCATATTTAAGAATTATTTGCTTAACTTAAGGTATCCAAGAGAAGACAGACATACTGACAGCAGACATTCTAAACTTGAGTGAGAGAAAAAGACCAGCAAGCCAACCTCCCATCTTTTTTTTTTTTTAAAGATTTTATTTTTATTTATTTGACAGACAGAGATCACAAGTAGGCAGAGAGGCAGGCAGAGAGAAAGGGGGAAGCAGGCTCCCCACTGAGCAGAGAGCCTGATGCAACGCTAGAACCCAGAACCCTGAGATCATGACCTGAGCGGAAGGCAGAGGCTTTAACCCACTGAGGCACCCAGGCACCACCCCCTGCCAATCTCCCATCTTAATAATATAGGGGCACACTGAAGGTATTGAGCAGGGAATGAAGGGATATTTTCAATGGAATCTTATGGATGATTGGTCTGGCAAAGATATACTACATGAATTGGAAGAGAGTGGGTAGAATCATAAAGAAAAAGTGGGAGATTATTACTATTGAAGTAATCTAGATTTGCAGTGTTAAGCGCTTAAGCTAGCATTGTGACAATATGTCATGGGAATGTGAAGGAACATATGGATAGGACAATCATTTTAAAGAAAAAATTCAATGTATAAGATTTAACAATACAGGGTGCCTGGGTGGCTCAGTGGGTTAAGCTGCTGCCTTCGGCTCAGGTCATGATCTCAGGGTCCTGGGATCGAGTCCCGCATCGGGCTCTCTGCTCAGCAGGAGCCTGCTTCCTCCTCTCTCTCTCTCTGCCTGCCTCTCTGCCTACTCGTGATCTCTCTCTGTCAAATAAATAAATAAAATCTTAAAAAAAAAAAAAGATTTAACAATACAGGAAATAAACAGGAAGAATTAATCAAGTGTGATTTGAAGATCTTAACTTGGATAATCACAGGGAAAGTTGGAGTAATAGCAGAATAGTTGGTAAAAAAAAAAAAAAAACTGGTTTTAGGAAAAAACAATCATGAGTTTAGATTAGGATATCTTAAAGAGGGTTTATGTATCCCAGCACCTAGATCAGCACCTGATACTCAACACATTTTATTCTTTAAATAAGTGACCTTGAAACTTTGAGATGACAGGAAATATCTCAAAGGAATTATATTCCTTTTCTCAGTATTCAGTCAAAGGTACAGAAATATAGGGCAGCCATGAAGTCTGGAAACATAAGCAAACATGTGTAATAAATGGTTTAGAATAGTATATTATACAACATAAAATGGCATCATGTGATATGTTCAATGTATTATTCCTCTTGAGCAATGCATATTTGATGTAAAATTGCAATGAATATGATAAAAATGGAGAATTTCCATCAATTCCTGCATGTATATAAGTCATGCATTTCCTCAGAAAATTTGTATCTCTGATTTTCACTGATAAGTCTTTAGTTTATCCAAGAAGAAGCAATCATGAGAGTTCAACCTGTGTAAAAATAAAATAAGAAGTTTCAATTCCAGAACTTTCTAATTCCAGTAGAACTCCCATGAGAGGACAAGGCTGAAGATATAGAATGGTGGCCATCATCAGGGAGGTTAGATATTTTAGAGTGGATATTGTGCTATCTGATGAATTTCCTAAGGGAGACAGTACAGAGGGAAAAAAGACAGATATTAAGGAAAGATTTGGAGGTAACATGAGGACCCAGGACAGTGTGGAATCCTGAAAATGGTGGAGCAAAGTTTTTAAAGATGGGTTATGTCACCCAAGTGGTAAATGCAGTGACCAGAATGACAACATCACAAAGATCATGAGGCTTATGCAGTAACTTCTAGCAGTTTCAGTAGAGTGGTGGGGAATTGATACAGTTTTGGAGGGGATGAATAATGAGATAGGGGAAACCTACAGCTCTCTCTGCATTTGTAGAAGTTTGGTAGTGAATGGAAGAATTAAAAAAAAAATACAAATAGTAGCTGTGGAAGCATCTGATCAAGTTTACTTTTTTTTTTTTAAGCTAGGGGTGTGTGTGTGTGTGTGTGTGTGTGTGTGTGTGTGTGTGTGTGAAGGTAGAGCCTGTAGAGAAGGAGAGATGAACAATATTGGAAAAAGAGTGGTAGATATTAAAGCATGGTCCCTTAGGACTTGGCTGGAAGGGGATTGCAAAAATTCTATTTCCTACCTCAATCTTCACTTTTATCTTCATCGTCTGGGTTTGTAACCAACCTGCGGACCTGTTAGAACATTTCTATTTTTCTGAAAAACTACTAAAATACTCTGGGCACAACTGACTTATAAGTGGTATTAACACTCTGGGTCAGTTTCTTCTATTGAATTTATCTGGTTTTGCCTCTTCTCATCTTCAAACACTTCATATAATAATCTCAATCATCATCAATTAATATTCACTGAGAAACTCCCTCCGTTTGGGGCATTATACACATTGCAGACTGATTGTTACTATGAGTTCCTAGGAATGACATTTTTAGTTATTAAAGTAGACCTTGGGGGAACCTGGGTGGCTCACTGGGTTAAAGCCTCTGCCTTCAGCTCAGGTCATGATCTCAGAGTCCTTGGATCAAGCCCCTCATTGGGCTTTCTGCTCAGCAGGGAGCCTGCTTCCTCTTCTCTCTCTGCCTGTCTCTCCGGTCAACACCAATGATTCATGCAATTACTTTGGCAGGTAAAATGACAAGACGATTTACTAATTATTATTAATTAGTAATTAATAATATTAATTAGTGATTAACTAATATTAATTAAAATATGTTTATTTTCCTATACTTGGCAGTTGTGGCTCATGTATCTCGGATCAGACTGGGGTCTGTCTATAACCTCCCAATGATTTCTGGATGATTCTGTCTACAGCATAGACACAAAAGTTTGTCTCATTGACACTTAAGAAAATGCTTATTTTTGCTGCACTTTTCAAACTCAAAACAAAAATCACTGTTTCTGTTTTCATGACTGTAAAGATAACTACAAATATCATATCATTGAAATTAAGGAATGAATGTATTGTAGTTAAGTCTATGGACAGCTAACAGATACCAATGACAAGTAAACTGGTGAATTATTTTTGTATTAACAAACAGTGTTTGTTAATAAATTTTGATGAAAGCAATGGGTATCAGTTTAAATGAACAAACAAATACTAGGTTAGGCTTGTTTATTCATCTAAGTATTCATTAGAAAGCATTTAAAGTGCATATAATGTATTTCCTCTTATAGAAGGCTCTGAGGAAGAAAAATATCAACCCATTTGCTAATTTACTTTTCTAAGCAATAAACAATCTTCAAAGACTTGGGAATAGAGATTTCCTCTTCTAAGACCTAAATTTTGATTCAGCATTAAATGGACTCAGATTGAATGAGTGATTACCAAAAAGAGGAGTGGCTCCAAGACTTTCAAGGGAATCTGTACTCTGTTCAAGGATATCTGGTGAGGGCCAGCATCCCAGTTCACAGACAGCCATCTTTTTACTGTGTCTTTGCATGAAGGAAGGAGTGAGAGAGCTCTCTCGCGGGGTGGGGGTCTCTTTCATGTAGACACTAATCTCATTCTTTGGACCTCCTCCTTCATGACCTTATCACTTCCCAAAGTCCTTACCTCCTAAAATTATCCAACCAAGGGCTAGGATTTTAACATATGTATTTGGGGGACACTCATGAGCCCTGATAAGCAGACACTCTTATATATACTAGGGATTGTCAGTTACAGTTCTCATCATGAATTAAAAATTAGTATACTGGGGGTGCCTGGGTGGCTCAGTGGGTTAAGCCTTTGCCTTTGGCTCGGATCATGATCTCAGGGTCCTGGGATAGAGTCTCACAATGGGTTCTCTGCTCAGCAGGGAGCCTGCTTCCTCCCCAGCACCTCTCTCTGCCTACTTGTGATCTCTGTCAAATAAATAAATAAAATCTTAAAAAAAGAGAATTGGTATACTGGTTTTACAGACTAGGCTTTTGAAGAGCTCTTGTAATATCAGTAAACATCCTCAAGTCAGATCAACTCAAAAGGATGATATGCTAGAGATTCTGAGATTGTGTGGTTGAGAGCAGCCTCCCTGTCTTGCTGAATTCACCATGGCAAACACCACCTAGTCTCTCATGGGAAGAATCAGCCCTTCCAGTGATCTTGGCCTGCTTACCATTGAAGAAGCGGAAGTGAGCAGCAGGGTGATGAAACCAGTAGAGCTGATGGAAGCAAGACCGGTGCATAGGCAAGAAGGAGAACCAAGTTCTTGACCTTTCTTTCTTCTTCTGTCTATTACTAATATTCTAGGGGAAAATGTGTATGTTCTACACTACCGGCCTCTACTTCCGCTTTCTATTCTAATTCTTTATTTTCACCATTTTACAGAAACTGCTCTCATCAAGGTCACAATATGGCAACCTTGATTATCTAGACTTAGCTTTCCTCCTATATGTTATCTCCTCAGCTTTTGCTATTAAACTTGAGAGCAGGGATGTGTCTTGTTCACCATATTTTCACCAGTGTCTATCACAGATCACAGTGACTGGCTCCTAGGAAGCACTACATACATTTTTATTGAAAGAATGAATAACTCTAAAACTCGTCTTACTAACAAAAGAACCAAAGTTATTTTTTTTTGGTGCTGTCATAGCATTTTGTCATAAGATCTTGTATAATTATTTATATTTACTCAACTATGTTCCCACAGAATTGAGAACAGCAACTGTGTCTTGTACACCTTTGTATCGCAGCCTAGCACAGGGCCTGGCATATAATAGATGTTTAGTAAAAGCTTGTGGAATAAATCAAGTAGGTGACTAGTGTTAATTCACTTACTCCAATAATTTGTAATAAATCATCCCAAAATGTAGTGGCTTAAAAACATAATCACTTATTTTCTCCCATGGTTTCTGTTTTGCCCTGGAATTTAGGAAGGGCTAGGCTCATTGTTGGAGGGGGGAGTGCTTTTCCAGCGCTTGTAGTCAGATGTCAGCTGGAGCTGTAGGAAGCTGAAAGCATGGCTGGGGCCAGAGGATCCACTTCCAAATTGCCTCACTCACTTGTCTGGCAAGTTTGTGCTGCCTGTTGGCTGGAGCCTCTGTTCTTCTCTTTGTTGGCCTCTCCCTAGGTTCCCTTGAGTGTCTGCAAGTCATGGCAACTGATTTCCCTCAGAACAAGCAATTGTGGAGATTAAAGTGAAAGCTGCAATGCCTTTCATGACCTAGCCTCAGACGTCACATGGTAGCACGTTTGGCCACACACGGCCAGACCTCCTTCAGTGTGGGAGGAGACTTTTCAAGGCCACAAAAATGAGGAAGTGGACTATGAGGAGTTGGACTATCTTGGAAACCGGGTAGAATAGACAAAAATTTCAAGTGAGACAAATCCTCTGTCTAAGCACTCTTCTAAAGATATTTGTAAGCTATGAAGCCTGGAAGAAACAGTTATTGCCAAATAGGATAGTGCCTGTCTTTGAAGAGACGGCCATCTGGATGGATTGTACCTCCTCTTGCCATACACGCCATGCCTCAGTTTTTTCCTGATGGAGTTGCTGATATCTATGAAGAGTTATTCTTTAACCCCCCCCCCCCACCCTCCCCGCCCCAAACAGCTTGCCTATCTCAGAGAAGGCAAGACCAGAGTCTGGGGTTGGTTAGGGCTTAAGCAGCCTACGCTCGTCTTTGGGCAGGAGCATGACTTGGCTTCTCTGGTACACTGAGGCTGTCATCAAGCCCTGGAATAAAATGCCAAATGCTTGCCTTTGGGTCTCTCAACATCCCAGGACTCAGTGACAGCACATCTGCTGGTTCTCCGGTGTCCTCTTAGGGACACCTGTGCCCTGAGTAGTCTGGAGGAGATCCATTCCTACAACCTGCTCCTGGGAGTCTTTTCACAAGATTAAAAGTAACTGTAGAAGAGAGGGACTGGAACTCTGAGGAAGCCTGGAGGAACCCACAGGAGTCACATACTCCTTCGGTATAGATTTAATAACAAGCATGCTTCCAAGCTGGCTGAAAGTCCATAATGCGTTTACCTAGCCATTTCGTATTCAGTTACTGTCATACTTTGAAGCAATCAGATAAATTTAAAGGGCCAAGAACACAAATTATATAAAGTAATAGCAAATATTTAACAGTAATTGGAAAAAGGGGATTTGGGGATAAATACTTATTTATATTCATGGAAAAGAAGCAGTAAGTTTGGAGGTAATAGGTAAGACTTTTTCTTACTTTTCTTTTTTGATTGAGGTGAAAATTCCTGCATTACACAGTGTTTATATTAATTTTCTTTTGAAATTTGAAAGTCTTGTTTTACTTAAATGTTGTTAGAGAAGATATTTTCAGTTTCTCTTTTTAGTATAGCATTTTAAATTGAATACAAACTCCAAAATATGGGTCTAAATGCTGCTGTATTATTCAAATAAAGACTCCAAACAAATGTTATTATTGAACAAAGATTATTATTTTTCCAATTTATTTATTTATTTATTTATTTATTTATTTTAAAAGATTTTATTTATTTATTTGACAGAGAGAAATCACAAGTAGTTGGAGAGGCAGGCAGAGAGAGAGAGAGAGGAAAGCAGGCTCCCCGCTGAGCAGAGAGCCCGATGCGGGACTCGATCCCAGGACCCTGAGATCATGACCTGAGCCGAAGGCAGCGGCTTAACCCACTGAGCCACCCAGGCGCCCCTATTTTTCCAATTTAAACATGGCTCTATTTTTAGTCTACAGGCTGAATTTATTTGCTTGGTTATGCAAATGATGGTTTATCACCAAATTCTTATATTAATTTCAACTTATCTCCATTGATATCTTATTATATGCTAATTCAGTACTCAAAAATTCTATGAATTTTCCTTTTCTTTATTAATAAGTTTAGTGTGATTAGTACAAAGGACTCTAAGCTATGAAAATACTCGGTATTGGAAATTAATCTAGAGCTGGTCTTTGAACTGTGAATTATTTCTTGGGAATAAATTAGTCCTTTAAAAATGTTAAGCTTCTCTTTTAGCAAACCACCATATTGCATGGATTGTACAATGTACAGTTTTCATATTTAAATAACTCTGAGGGCGCCTGGGTGGCTCAGTGGGTTAAAGCCTCTGCTTTTGGCTCAAGTCATGATCCCAGGGTCCTGGGTTCGAGTCCCACATTGGTCTCTCTACTCAGCAGGGAGCCTGCTTCCTCCTCTCTTTCGCTCTTTGTCTGCCTCTCTGCCTACTTGTGATCTCTGTCTGTAAAAAAAAAAAAAAAAAAAAATCTTAAATAACTCTGAGATAGGATGTACGCTGTTGCTTCAGGGTATTGGCTAATACTCCAGTGGTCTGGAAAAGGCTACAGAGGACAGCTACCTAACATATGTAGCCAAGATGGCTCCAATTTCTCAAGTCTGTTGAGAATGTCAGTTTTTTTACTCCCTACATGTTTACTTTACTATAAAATAATAAAAACAATGAGCACCTCTATAAAAAATAATGGAAATAGAGTTGCTTTTAATAAAAGATGGTAATTTTTTTAATAGCACTAATTTTTTTCCTCCATAGGTCTTACATTCCTAGGAATTACTGAGAAGTTAATTCCTGAGGTTGGATAACATGGCCTTTGATCTACTCTTTCTTTTTATTTGGAAGGCCTACAAAGGAACATACATAGCAATAAACCTTTATTCTTAATATCCTTAAAATACAATTCAGTATAAAGAACACTTTAAGATATATCACATGTGTCTTGGGTTCTATTTTTTTTTTAAAGTTTCATTCCAAAAACCCCAGCTATTCCTTACAATGGCCTCACCCTTCAAGGACATGGCTGAAACCATGACAAGTTTCAAGACAGTTATACTCCAGTGTAACTGTCTTCAGTCTTATTCTGGCTGTGGTATCTGTATAGCTTAGAGTAGTTTCTGCATACAGGGAGTTAGTTATACTTTATAATAGGCATTGTCATAGTAGTTTCTCTTTGTACCATGTATATATATTATTAAATATTACTATTTCTATTAAATTCAATGCTCTTTGTAGATATATTAGATAAATAGTTATTAGAGCTAACAGATATCAATAAGTTAATATCTGCTTGCTAAATGTTGAAATTTTTTTAAAGATTTTATTTATTTGAGAGAATGAGTGAGCAAGAGAGAACACAAGCTGGGGGAGAAAAAAGAGATGCAGGCTCCCCAGTGAGCAGGGAGCCTGATGACGGACTTGATCCCAGGACCATGGGATCATGACCTGAGCTGAAGGCAGACACTTAATTAACTGAGCCACCCAGGTGCCCTAAGTGTTGAATTTTTTACATAAAGCAAAGACATGTTTCAGTGTAGAAGTCTTAAATACTCTCAAGAGTTAGGATGTTGAAAAATTTAGGTTTTTGGGTAGGGTAATTCCTGTGTATAGAACCAAGAGATGACAGATCTCCAGAATTTTTATAAATACATAGATCGGATACAACGTGATCAATTATTGCTATAAACTTTCAAAATTATTACTTACGGTTTTATAATACCTCACATAAAATTATGTTCTTTAGAAAAAAAATTGCACAGCTTGGCACAAAATCTATAGCCCTATAAAAACTTGATATATTGACCAAAAGGTAGCAGGAAGGTAAGGATTTAATTATAGCAGTTATATATACAAACACATGTAGGCTTATGCAGACACTTTCCACTGCACCATTATCTACTGCTGTGTAACAAACCCCTGCAAAATTTAATGACTTAAAACTTAAAAATCAGTCATTTTATTATATGTCAGTATTTTGAAGGTCAGGAATTTGAGCAGAGTTCTGCTGAGTGGTTCCTTTGTTCTGCATGGCATCAGTGGAGGTCACTGAGAGGAATTCAGTCGGTGGATGGTCTGGTCTGGAGGAGCCAATGAAAGTCAACAGGATTGAGCAGGGGATGCTGGAAGGCAGGGCTCAGCTAGGACTGGTGACCTAAAGACATACACAGTGGCCTTTCCAGCATGACAGTCTCATTAGAGTTAAAATTCTTTTGGGGCAGCTCAGGGCTACCAGAGAGTATGTTCCAAGACAACTCAGTAGACGATGCAAGTTTCATTGTAGCTTAACCTTGAAAATTCAAGATATTCTATTTTTTGAAAATCCTCTCTATCTTAGTTTCCAAAGCAAGTCACTGAGGTCAGCTCCAATTTAAGGGCTAAGGAATTAGAGTCTCTTGATGGGAGGAAAGCAAAGAATATAAGGCAGCTCCAATCTACATACAACTAGACCAACTGATGGAGCACCTGGGCATAGCAACTATCCTTAGACTCCCTCTGTCTGGAATGCTTATGGCTGGACGGACAGCATTTACTTCTGCAATGTGCTCTGGTTCTCTGCCAACCAAAGATGAATCCAAATCCCCAGATATGAGCAGTTGGATTCATGTGTTCTACTGCTGCTCCATTTTTTCTTCACTGAGCCATTATAATCAAAAAAGTCTTTCTGTGCATCTGATGTCTATTATTTATTAGTTTTAGAGCTTTTCGCAGTCATGGACCACAGAAGGTCAGAGCTGCGAAGGACCCCGATATAAAATTTGGTTGTATTTTATAGATGAAATTTAGGACTAAAGTACCTATGCGACCTGTCCAAGGTGAGAATCTGATTAGGGACAGAGCCGCAGCTGGGATATCTTATAGCATGCTTGAAGAGAGGCAATCTTGATTTCTCTGTAGGTTGGGCACCCTGTGCACCTGATTCTTCCACTAGAAATAGACTACTGGCCTTGACTCAGTCTCCTATTTTATCATGCAGTACTTTAGAAGAAAGTACATAGTTTCAAGTATACCAATTTATAAGATATTATCTTATTTATCTAACCTATTTTCTCAGTTCCCATTCAACAAATGTTACTGACTCCCTACCAAGTTCTGGCATACATACAGACATGACTGCTTTCAAGAGGCTTTCCTTCCTGGTAAAAGGTCGTAACACAAAGTTTACAATGGCCATTTTGCTCTGGGCTCCTTATTTGATCATGCTATTTTTATCTTTATTTCTGTAACACGTTTTCTCTCCTTTCATTTCTGGAACAGACCAAGAGGGTTTCTTCTACTCAGGGCATGGATGTGGAGTGGGTGATAGTTAAGACATTCCACAGATCAATGGGGAAGTCTAGCTGTTATTGGTCCTTTTGTTTCAAGAGGTATTTGGTCATCAGATGAGCTGACAGAGCTTTGACTCCTCTCGTCCATGGGGACTCTGGGTGGCTGGCCTAAATACATAGTCCTGGTAGCTTGGATTTTCTGTTCTTGTGGTGCCCGGTCACCATTAGCTTTTGTCGTCTTCTGCTGTGGCTCATTCATCTTTCTCGCGGACCAACCGGGAGAGGAGGAGGGGGTGTGGACGGGACTCCCCGCGGACTGTGACAGCGCCTTCGACAGCACGTCCACCCCAGCCCCCGGCTCCCAGGGCTGGGCGGGACCACTCTTCCCGCTCCGCCGGGAGGGGCCCCAGGCCCGCGGTCCTGCCCGGAGTAGGGGTGGAGAGGGGCGGGTGAGCAGCCGACCCCGAACCTCCCCAGGAGACGTCAAAGGCCGGGCGGAGGCAGGCCTTCCGGGGTGGAAAGCGGGCAGCGAGGTGTGGCCCCGGAGCCGGGGCCGGCGGCGCTGAGGCCGCGGGCGCGGGCAGCGGCGGCAGGTCGCTCCCCGGGGCTCCCGGCCGGCGCCGGCTCCGGCGGGTGGGGAGGAGAAGGAACCAGATGGGCGGGTTCAAGCGTTGGCGGCGGCGGTCCCGGGGCCGCCGGCTCCTCCCCGCGAGTGTGCCTGTCTGCCGCTCGCCGCGCTGAGGCAGTGCGGCGGCGGGCGGGCCGAGGCTGCCGCCCAGCGCCCTCGCCGAGGCCATGCCCGGGCCCTAGCGTGCCTGCCGCAGCCCGCGCCCAGTGCCCCGTCCCGCGCCCCGCAGCCCTGCAGTCCCGCGCCCGCCGCCGCCTCTTCAATGGGCAACCTGCTCGGCGGGGTCAGCTTCCGCGAGCCCACCACCGTGGAGGACTGCGACTCCACCTGGCAGACGGACTCGGAGCCCGAGCCCGAGGAGCCGGGGCCGGGTGGCGGCGGCGAGGGCCCGGGGCAGGAGCCCGAGCAGCCTGCGCAGCCCCCGGAGCGAGTCGGCGGGCGTTCCCGCGCCGGCCCCGAGCCGGACGAAGACGCCGAGGCGGCGGGCGCCGAGCAGGTACGCGGCCCCGCGGTGGCCTCGGGCTGGGCCAGGGCGCCCCTGCCCCTTGAGGAAGGACGTCGCCGGGGACAGGGGCAAGCGCCGAGCGCCCCCCGCGCACAGGGGCCCGGGGCGCCGGCGGCCGCTGGTCCTCCGCGGCCAGACCCCTCCGCGCCGGCGGCCGTCCCGCTGCCCCGCGGACGCGGGGGGGCCTGCCGTGGCCCGGAGCGCCGGAGCCGTCCCCTGCTGGCCTGGGGCCTGACCGCGGGCGCGACAAGGAAGTCCCTCACGGCAGAACCCAACTTGAATGGGTGTTTTCTTTGCCTCTGCAGCGCAGCTGGGTGCTGCGAAGGTGGGGTGGGAGGAACCTGTCTAAAAATAGAGGATTGTGAAAACTGGTCTAGTGCGTGTTATTGGTAAAAATTACCCAGAATAGGGAGGCACTGCAACTAAGGAGCAGCGAGCATTCTCCTCTGTAGGAGGGTCTACAGCCATTCAAGTATTGTGGAAGGTCCCCAACCGAAGTTAAAATGCCACAATTCTTACCCTAAGTAAGGCCTTTCAACTGAGGAGTTCAGGGCATTCTTCAAAACTCTTGTACCACCCAGAGACTTGTTGCTCCACCTGGGCTTAAATCATTTGCCTAATAGAATTTGGAGGAGACGTTAGTAAAGGGATAACTATCCCTTTTAACCTCTGACAGACTGAAAATAATTCGGAAAACTAAAAAGGAGGAATTGTATAAGCAGCCCTCTAAAAGAAGTGCGTGCCCTGGAGGTATTAAAGGTTTGTGGTTCTGCATTAGGCCCTCCTCTTTATCAGCTGTGGAGGAATGAGAGTGGAAAAAAAATGGAGCCCAAAGTCAAATATGACCACAGGGTGCTTGGCTGGAGAGCCTAAATATTACAGCTAAGGCTGCTTTATAAAGCTGGACGATCATTTCTGTGTAGGTCAGGAGGAAGCAAAGTCCCAGTGCAGGCTGTACGCTAAATATGTTATTTCAGTCACCTGCAGTTTCGGGGGTTGGGAGGAAGTTGCTGTTTTCTTCCCCATTTGAGACAAAACTGAGGTTTAGAGAGTATGAGGAGCTTGCCCAAGAACATTCAGGAGAGAATGAATGATACAGACCCAAGTATGTTTGTAACTAATGTAGAACCTTTAACCTGTTGGAATTGGGACTAGCTCTCTGACCCCTTGTTTGGGATTTGCTGGTTTGCTGATGGGCCATTTTGCATTGTGAATTCAGCAGCCCCCTCCCAAAGTATTAGAGGCTGTACGCCAGTTTTTCCCTTTCTATGTCTCCCAATTAAGTAACCGTCTCAGAGAAGTTTGGGATATCAAAAAACGCCAGCTTAGATTCAGTCCCGCTAACTAGGTCCATCTATAGAAAACAATTGGATAATTAATGTTTCAGTCAGTTAATTGTGACAGAAATGGTAGACCACAGCAGACCTCCCTTTTCCCCTTTAATGATTTATTTTTCTTGTTACTGTCACCATTTAACTTTCCTAAAAAAAATCTCCTTTTTAATGTTGCTTTTTGACTGTCAGCTCCATTTGTTGCCCCTCCTGGTAGTCATTTGCAAGTACGACTAGACCTACCTTTATGATCCACCCCAGTCTGACTACTTCTCACCTCCTTCACTGCCTTCATTCTTAGTTCAAGTGAAGATTTGACAAGTGATGGCGACATTAACAATCACCAAGTCTGGGGAAAAAGCATCATCAGAGGTTAAGTCAAGAATTCTCTTCAATTTTATATCCTATTAGACGTCCAAGTGGAATTCTTAACATATCCATGGATGGAGCCTTAGTCCAGGACTGCAATCATCAACTTATATGAATGGTGATGTATGACGTCCTGGCAGATAAGTGGTCATTAAGGAGTGATGAGAAATAAGAACTAAGCCCTGGGCACTCCTCTATTTAGAACATATGAAGGGGAGGAGGAGCCAAAGAGAAGTGTGACAAGGGGAACCAATGAGATTGGAAGAACCCAGAAGAGGTGTGGCACCTGACAGTGTTTCATGAAGGAGGGAGGCATTGAACTGGCCAGCACTGCTGCGAAGATGCCCGAGTTGAGCACTGAGATATGGTTTGGTAAAAATGGAGATTTGTTAGTGATGTTGAAAGAGCTGTTTAGATGGAATGCTGAGGATGAAAGCCTGATTGTGGTGGGTCATGGGAGAAGAGGAGGAGAAGATAGGGGATATGTACAATTCTTTGGTGATATTTTACTGTAATAGGGAGCAGAGCTGTGTAGCTGCATTTGAGGGGGATTTGGCAAGGAATGTTGTATACGTTTATAATTAGAGATACTACAGCATGTTTGTCTGCTGAGGGGAATGATCCAGAAGAGAGGGAAATTTTGATGATGCAGGAAATAGGAACAATGAATATATTAAGGAACAGAATCCTTGGCTGAGCAGGTGAAAGGCACAGGATAGAGATTCCAAAAGGAGCAGAAGTTGAGGAACAGGTCAGATACTTGCAGGTTGGTACATTTAGAGGTTGGAGGATGCAGTCATTCTCACAATAATCCTGGGAAATAGGTAAGGGCATGACTCATTATCTTTGTTTCACAGAAGATGAAACCAAGATTCAGTTAAGTGGTTGGCTTAATGCCTCACAAATAAGTAGCAGAGTTAAGACAATCCAAGTCTTGGGCTGTTGACATTGTACCAAGGTTCCTGTCGTGCTCCTTCACTTTTAGTGGAGCTGAAATGGCTTCATGCCTAATTAGCTGGACTTGCAGCCCCAAGCCTGGGATTCCAGTTCTATGCTCTCACTGAGCTTTGGGGTCTTGTTCAACTTCTCTAAGCACGGGCTACCTTGTTTCTAAGCTGGAAACACTAATACCTGCCATCCAGGTGTGTCCTAAGAATCAAATGAAATAATATATATGTAAGCGCTTTGTAAATGGAAAAGTGCTTTCTATACAAATGTAGGATGATGATTCATATGATTGTAGCTCAGGCTAAATAGATTCAGAAACTTGCTAGGCAGAGCTATTTTGAAACGTGTGGCAAGGACCAGAATTTAAGCTTTCCTTGCTTATGTAACATGACAGAGTAGCTAATGTTAAACATCGGAGAATTTGGTGTTAAAGTAAGTATCTCTATACTTGTAGTAATAGTGAGAATCACACCACTTCAAAAGGTGCGAAAATTGCTTGGAGGATGCTAATCTGTCAACACAGATGGGGGTGGAGGGTGATGAGAAAGGGATTGGGAGGGGGTGAAGCTCTTAATGAATATGCAGACCTAAACTTTGTCTTCTGTTTCATTGTTATCATCTGTCTTATTGTCCTTCTGATTATCGCAGGACACAAGGCACTCCCTTAGACATTCTAATAGTAGGCTTGGTTAGAGAAACGAAACTGATTACGTTGATCCATATCATACATTTTAAAAATTATTCACGGTGTTGAAAATTTTTAGAATTTAAATAGTATGAATAAACTACCATATATAAGTTACTATGATCTGAAGTTCATTTCATTTGAGAGCTTTTACTACTCTGTGTATATATATTTTAAATTTGCTGATTTATGTCACCTTGTGTTATCACTGGAGTCACAGATTATACATGCCTGTGTGTACTTGTTATGGTGCTACGAAGGATGGAATTTAGAAAGCTATTTAATTTGTTTTAAAAATCCCCTTTTCATTTCATAAGTTGTGTTTTCCTTCTAAGTACAGCTAAATGTTGCAGTTAGTGACAATTTTCTTTGTAGAATTGATTTATTATCTTAACAATTTTCTAGTATTATATATTCTAAAATTTTGTCAGAATCATTTGTGTGACCTCTGGTAAAGTAAATGTCTTAAATTCATTTTGAGTTCTGTTTCTGATGAATATTGATCTAGAACATTTGGCCTCTATAGTTCTTGGTGAATAATAAAGTTTTTCTATTCAGTAAAACGCCTTAGGACAAATGTTATTGGGTTCAAATCAGGCAAATAGAATGCCAAAAGATGTTGTAGTAAGCATCATTAAAAGAAAATTTCTAATACTGTCATTATACTGAAAACCTTTTCAGGCTTTCGTTATGGGTGTTCATTATTTTAAGTGTTCTAGAAATTTCTCAGATTATTTTCCTTCACCATGTAAATGGAATTTCACTTTTTATTTTAGGGTGGTGATTCCACTGAAGCAACTACCAAACCAAAGAGAAGTTTTTATGCTGCGAGGGACCTGTACAAATATCGACATCAGTACCCAGTAAGAGTATAGAACATTTTTCTCTAAAACATAAAATATTTCCCTTCTCTGTTTTTCTTATTTTGTACTGCTAGTAAGCAAACATGCAAGAAGGGTCCTTGTGCCTTTTTTCTGTGTCCATATGCTGGAAATTGATTTATTTTTTTCCTTTAGCAGAACTTCAAAGATATCCGATATCAAAATGACTTGAGTAATCTTCGTTTTTATAAGAATAAAATTCCATTTAAGCCAGATGGTAAGTAATCTGCTACCCTGGTAAAAAGCAAACTTTAAATAATAACATATGCTTACTTGTTCTTTGTTTATTGTGTGGTCGGTACCTTCTTAATGCATTTATTCATTGACTGGCTTTACTTTGCTCTATAGGCTAATGTGTCCCCAAAGTCCTGAACTCTAGAGTTGTGAACATCCGTTTGGCAATTTCTGGAGGAATAACTGTGAATTAGCAATACCTTTCCACCACTTGTTCATGGTGGGGGTCATGATAGTGTTAGTGGGGGCCACATCTGTGAGAGGCAAAGAGATGAGATTCATAAATTCAGAGAGCCAAAGAATATTAGGTTACTAAGAAGTGTTAGAGGAGATCAAATTAATCTTTCTCATTTTAAAGATGAGGTCACTAGGTCTTAAAGCTTGGATCACTGACTTGTCTGGTCACTTGATTGTAGAGTTGGGTCTAGGATCCAGGGGCCAGTATTCTTTTCACCACACCATACCTCCAAATTATTTAGAACATAGCTGAAGAGTAACGGTTATATTAGAATTATTAGATAATTATTAGAATTATCTAATTCTAATTCTAATTCAAGGAGCTCCAGCAGTCCCAGTGCAGTGTTCTGATACTCTAGGAAGGGAACTCCAAAGATGGTAGATCTCCATTCATCTCTGCTGAGTAAACTGCTTCCTCCTTTGCAAGTGTACAACTGTCCTCATAGAATCTTTTCTATGATTCTCCCCCTATAAGGAGGGGATGCATCTGTTATGGTAATATGCATATTTCACTGAGGCTTCGTGCTGTGGTACATGATGAGCATCCTAATTTTATCCAGGTTAAACCAGCAAAGTTGGCTTCTCTCCTTCTCGCCCTTATCTCTTTGAGGTGACCAGATGGCCCTGGCTTCTGCTCTTTTTTCTTAGTGGAAACTGAGCCAGATCCACAGCCATGTGGGTCAGGGAATGAGGGTCAGAGATTGCAAAGCTTTCCAAGTAGCAGGACTACATTCTTTGGTAAACTAACTGGAGGAAGGCTATCTAAAGACTGGGAGAAGTGCTGGGAGGAGGAATTCCTGCACTGTGTACTGAGAGATGTGACAGTTGGGAGTCTGGACAGGAGAACATTGTCACAATGGCCAGATCCACTTGTCTTTAATTAATTTTCTGGTGTCCCAAAAATCTGCTCTAATTAAGGAGGAAACCTCTGGGTAAAAATGCTCTGTTGTGTTTACTAAGGATAGAAGCACACTGCTTTATTTACTAATTGAAGTAGTGTTTGTTAAATTATTAATTTTTTTAGAACCTGGGACAAGAAAACCGTTTGAAGAAATGCAATGATAGATTGTTAATTTGACTCCTACTTGAATTTAATAAAAGTTACCTAAAGGATTGCCTTCAAATATTAAAAAACATTGAACATGACAGTATTTAACTAGATTATTTTCGTATTTCTAGTAGTGAATTTTTTTTGTGGTAGTAATTTAAAGTAATAACTTCAAGCACTGCATTAATTTTTTGTAATCTTTACCACAAAACTTATTTTGAAATCTTATGGGGTCGGTAGGGGTCAGAAGCTTTATCTGAGATCACATAAAGTGTTATTCTAGTTCATTATATAAGTTACATAAACTCACCCAATTTCTTCCCCAGTATGTGCACACGTACACATATCCTTCCCCCTGCCCCTGCAACAAACATTCACCTGCCAGTAAGCATGAGCCTGCAATGACGTATTTTAATTATTAAGCAGGAAGAGGCATAGTTGGAAGGGATAATTGATTTAAAAATGCTGATAAGGCCAAGAGTATGATTCAAAAACAACTTTTTCCTCAACCTTCCAAGAGTAGACTTCTACCATAAACTGGTGGTATCTGGTAAAAGCAAGAATAAGATGAGTTGTTTTTGGAGAAATATGTTGTATTTTTTTCTGTAAAACTCATTAAATGGGCCACATAGTCAATTATGGGGACCTAGATAGAGTTAGAGAAGCAGGAAGGTTTTGTTCTACAATTGGCCCTTGAACAGTGTAGGGGTAACAGGTGCTAACCCCTGTGTAGTCAGAAATCCATGTGTAGCTTTTGACTTCCCCAAAACTTAACTGCTAATACCCTCCTATTGACAGGAAGATTTGCCAGAGGTAAAAATAGTTGATTAACATGTATTTGGTATGTGATAGGCATTATGTACTGTATTCTTACAAAAATAGTTCAAACTTATATTGTTCAAGGGTCAACTGTAATGGGTTCTTATGGGGAAACAGGAGGATGTGGTGAAGAGGGCTTAGTTTTTGAAATGAGAAAGACCTGTATTCTACCTTTAGATTTATGATTTTGTCAGTGTGTGACTTTGAACAAATCATACAATGTCCTCGTTAGTAAAATGGGGATGGTAGCACTGGTTTGGGAGAGTTACATGAAGATTAAGCTGGATGATATATACTTTGTGTAATATGGATCCTTTTTCTCTATTTTTCCTTCCTCCCTTTCTTTCTCCTTTTTCATGCTTTTCTTCTCTCACCTTTCTTTTATTCCTTTCCTTTTTCCTGGGCTACATTTCATCTTGATCCCATCTTGTGTTTAAAGAAGTTAGGACCATCTAGGGCAAGGGTTGGCAAACTTTTTCTGTCCAGGGACGAATAAGAAGTACTTTCAGCTGTGTGGGACATGTAGTCTCTGTTGCACCTCTGCAACTCTACTGTGGTTGTGTAAAATAATAAATGAATGTGCATGGGTGTGTTCCAATAAAACTTTATTTATAAAATAAGTGACATAGTTTGTCAATTCCTTTAGAGTAACACTGTTGGATAGAACTTTATGTAATTCAAGGTACCATAGAATTTTGAAAAATTAGGCCTATTACATAACTGAGTATATGGCATAGGATATTCTCCTTGGCATAATTTTTGTGTGCTATTATTAAATTTCAAAGGTTTTAATATAAAGATTAAGTGGTTAAAAGTTAAAATGCCTTCAACATTGTCTTAAATGTCTGGCTCATCTTCTAAATATTTACTACCTAGGTGTTTACATTGAAGAAGTTCTAAATAAGTGGAAAGGAGATTATGAAAAGCTGGAGCACAACCACACTTATATTCAATGGTCAGTTACATTTCTGTATCTTGAACCATGTCCTATTTAATCATGTATGTTTTCCAGATAACATTAATATAACAATATTATTTTTCTAAAAAATAGGCTTTTCCCCCTGAGAGAACAAGGCTTGAACTTTTATGCTAAAGAATTAACTACATATGAAATTGAGGTAATGCAAGCTCATTTCATTTTATAGGAGATGGCTCAAATAATATTGTTCTTTTATTGTCCTGGTAACTACTGAATCATTTCAGCTGACTTTTTTGCCCCCTTAGGAATTCAAAAAAACAAAAGAAGCAATTAAAAGGTTCCTCCTGGCTTATAAGATGATGTTAGAATTTTTTGGAATAAAACTGGTTGATAAAACTGGAAATGTTGCTCGGGCTGTTAACTGGCAGGAAAGGTTTCAGCATCTGAATGAGTAAGTAAAGCCCTGGAGTATATCAGGGGCCAGCATGTTATTTTTTCTGGATTGGAGTTCTCTGTATGGAGCATAGTAACAACTAGTAGATGGACCAGAAATTTGAATTCAAAAGCTAGTCTGAAATGCATTTTATTCCTTGCTCTGTCTTCTAAAGCACAACAAAACAATAAGAAAGAATGACATTTCAGGTCGGAATAAGGCCATTCCTCTTCAGAGCTGTTTTTTCCTGAAACCTCTCTACTGCCCAGGCCACGTGGGGTCTCTCTCCCTCTTTATACCATGGTTCCTGGCACTCATACCCATTTCATGTATACAGCTTTCCACATCTCCTCTGCTAGGTTGTGAGTGTTCGTCAGGCATGGTACCTTCTTAGATTAAATCCATAAATTAAGACTATGACATATAAAAATCATTTTGTAGACTGGAAGGGGAAAGTGAAGGAGGGGGAATCAGAGAGGGAGAAGAACCATGAGAGACTGTGCCCTCTCGGAAGCAAACTGAGAGTTTTAGAGGGGAGGGTGGTGGGGGACCAGTTGAGCCTGGTGTTGGGTATTAAGGAGGGCATGGATTGCATGGAACACTGGGTGTTGTACACAAACGATTAATCATGGAACACTACATCAAAAATTAGTGATGTACTGTATGGTGACTAACATAACAACAATAACAAAAAGACTGAAATGTGTCTGTACATTACTAAAAAAGAAGGAAAATTAGAATCTTCATTATTTGGGTAAAAAACAAAAGCCCACTTTTGCTTACTAAATCCTAAAACCCGTGAAGGAAATTTTAATATAGTTTATTTGGAATTGATTTACTGTATTCTTTTGCCTGGATATTTATAACTTTCATTAATACTTATACCCAAAGTTTATTTTTCTTATTATTTTCTTTGTATGCAAAATGATTTTTTTTCTTTTTAATTATAGGGTGACTTATGAATGTTGGACCATAAAACCAACAACTTTAAAGCATTTTTTAAAGCTTTTTTTTTTTTTTTTTTAGCACATTATAATTAGCTGAGCTGGGCAAATACCAAGGGGAAAAAAAAAAGTAACCTAAGAAATTTTTCTTTGCCCAACAGTTTTAGGCATCAGTTAACTGAATTTTTTGGTGTTTTCCAGAACTTTCATCTTGCTTTGCTAAAATGAGTATAAGTATTAATGTTTAAGCCTTCTTTTTACTTTATTAGTCATAGTCAACACTATTAAAATGGTAGCTTGTACTAAAACACCGAAGATACAGGCATAAAGTTTTATGATCCTGAGGACAAGATCCAGTAACTCATAACTCAAGTTAAATTTGATTTATTTAGGACACTTAGAGCAGAAGCGTATATGCCTTTGCCTAAGCAATGTGGATAGCTGGATAGCTGTCTCTGGACAGAGTTTCTAAGGCCTTCTGTCATACTGTCAACGAACGCTATCAGCAAGTAGCCTACTGACGTGAAGGAGAGCAGCAGAGCATCATTGTAGAGAATCGCCATCCTCAGCTTCTTGTTTCTGCTTGGAATAGCAATCTCATTTAGTAAATGTTTGTCGAACGAACAAACAATGAACAAAAGACATTTGCCAGCTTAAATCCTCCTTGGGGTTTTATTTTCTGATTGTCTAACTGATAGTTGGAAATAGATCCCTTCTGAAGGTTTTAATTAAAATGATCTCCTGGCTTAGGTCAGGGGAAGGGATCCTGAATTAACCATCAGATTCCCTTGCCCCATTCAGATCCTTTTCTCTCCACCACCCACTGTCTCTCATTTTCCTTTCCCTGGGTATTGCACAGAGCTTTTATTTGTGTTTTAATCTGTGTGACATCTTGAGTTTCTTAGAGTAGGCAGGAAACTCAATATATTTATAGTAGCCCAGCAGAAAAAAAAGTATTGAATGAAAGTGAAATGAAGTAACGTTTAGTGAACAAGTGACCATGACTAAAAGAACTAAAATATTTCCAAACATGGGAGTACAGATATGTAGACCAACCACTCAGATGTATTTCCAATTTTATTTGTAAATTAAATTTACAAATTTAATTAAAGGATAAGGATACAAATCCTTAGATTATGGAGTCTACTTTAGACCCTGGAATTGCTTCTCACTTTTATTTTATTTTCTACCTCCTGTGTGTTCTTTCTTCACCTACCTGGTCTTCCTGACACCTGCAGTCCTTTTACCATCCTTACTTCTTTTGGGAAGCCCAGCTTCTCTCTTTTAGCTGCTGTGCACCTCCAAAGACTGCTCACAACATTAGAAGGGTTTTATCTGCTTTCTTCTCTCTTCTGTTTTGTCTTTCTTTGTCGTATTTATTTCAATTCATAACTGAAACACTCAGTTTCTTTCTTGTATACTTCCGTTCCATAATCTTCATTTTTGTTCTCTTCAACCCAAGTTTTTGTCCTTTTCTACTGTTACGTAAATATTTTAAATCAGAGACTGTATAGATATGGATAAATGTGTACAGAAATCCCATCTTGGCCCTTCGTCTAGGACTAGATATGTGCAGTTGAGCTGTACATTTTGGTTGCAATAGAGTGCATTTTGTTGCAATAGAGTACATTTTGTTGAATCATGTAACTCATCTTTGGGATTTTTAAAGAGAAATATTCCTCCCAATTTTCCATGCATTTCTCTCTCAGGTTTATAGAAGCAGATATTGCTCAAGGATTTTATCCCTAAATTTTTGGGGAATAGAAACTCCATACTAACCTAACACTAAGTCATTTCTGCTGTTAATGGCACACTGTCTTAACCTCGTTCAAATTAATCTTGCCTTAGAAGATTTTTACTTCCTAACTATTGAAAAATACCGATTCTTAAGACTGAAACATACCTGCTGTGTTTTACCCTTTGGCCTCAAAGAGTTGAATATTAAGATAACACTTTTGTGGTCAACATCCAGGAGAATGGGGATGATAAAACTGCTGTGCTTGTCTTTTCCAAGGTTTGGCTAGCCTGAATCATTAAGGTTTTTGTTTTGTCCAGACAAACTTTCTTATTAACATGTGAAACTGTGGAACCATCCCCTTGTGTCCCTCAGGTAATTCCACAACCTTCTTCACTTTTCCCAGATAATTTACTAGTTCTTCCTAAGTGAAATATTGCAAATACTTTCGGAAACGAAAGCAGGTGTATGCATTGCTTGTATAAAGTTCAGTGTCTGGTGTATAAAACAGGTTTTCGAGGGGCGCCTGGGTCGCTCAGTGGGTTAAAGCCTCTGCCTTCTGCTCAGGTCATGATCCCAGGGTTGTGGGATTGAGCCCCACATCGGGCTCTCTGCTCGGAGGGGAGCCTGCTTCCTCCTCTCTCTCTGCCTGCTTCTCTGCTTACTTGTGATCTCTGTCAAATAAATAAATAAAATCTTTAAACAAACAAACAAACAAACAGCCTTCATCTGATAACAGCTTTAGTTTGGGGACAGTGAAGAAGTTTGTGCAGTGTGGGGAAAAAGGCATCTTTGGAGTCCTTGCCATTAGAAGCAAAATTTAAAATTCTCTAGGAAAAAGGAGACAGAGGCCATGGACGGAAGACTATTAGGTGATTAAATTGGGAAAGGTACACATCGGTGGCTCTGAGTACCGCATTTAAATAATAACAATCACAATATGAATTTTAAATAATTTCTACTTTTTTTTTTGAGTCCTACGTGCTCTGCATAGGTCTCAACTTATTTGATTCTTCTAACAGTCCAGTAAGGGAAGGGCCATTTCGCTTATTTTGCAGATAAGGATATGGAGTCAGAGAGAGATACCATAACCTCATGTAGCTGTGGGGGGTAGAACCATGGTGCAAGCTCAGGTGTGTCCCCAAAGCCCTTGCTCCTCACTACGTTGCGGATAAATGCCCTAGTAGACCACATCCTCAGTGTGCTTAGGAAACAACAGCTCAACATCAGTGGGAATAAATTTTAGATCTAAATATTTCTCAAACATGAAGAATTAAAGTAACAGGGGGAATTTATATTACATATTTTAATATTGCATAGATTGCCATTACATTGAAGTATAAGGTTTTAATAACTTCTAATTTATTCTTCCAATGGTGTGTGATAGGACTTTCGGTAAAGTCATTGTTCAGTTAAAAAATATTTTTCCAATAGTTTTCATTTCCCTGCTTTTCTTCACCTGATTTCCACCCCCCCACCCCCACCAACACACACATTTTATTCAATCCTCTCTTTCAGGTCCCAGCACAACTATTTACGAATCACTCGTATTCTTAAAAGCCTTGGTGAGCTTGGATATGAAAGTTTTAAATCTCCTCTTGTAAAATTTATTCTTCATGAAGCCCTTGTGGAAAATACTATTCCCAATATTAAACAGAGTGCTCTGGAGTATTTTGTTTATACAATTAGAGACAGGAGAGAGAGGAGAAAGCTCCTGCGGTTCGCCCAGAAACATTACACGCCTTCAGAGAATTTTATCTGGGGGCCACCGAGGAAAGAACAGTCAGAGGCGGGAGGCAAAGCCCAGAAGATGCCTGCCCCTCCCACCTCCGGTCACATCAGTCAAACTTCTATGCACAAAAAATCCAAGGACTCCAAAAATTCCTCCTCAGCTGTTCATTTAAATGGCAAAACAGCCGAAGAAAAAAAAGTGGCACCTGGAGGGCCAGGAGAGGAGAAAGACAGGCCTAGTGCAGAGCCCAGCGGTGAAGCTACCAAGCCGAGAAACACAGAGGACAGTAATGGCGAAAATTCAAATTCTGAACTGGAAAAAACAGTCACCAGTCCTACTGAGCAGAAGGAGAGTACAGCTTCTCCTGAAAAAGAGAAGGATGGCGACAGTCATAGCAAAGACCCTGAAGATCCTGGAACTGCTGATGCTCCCGATGATGGACAATCACAGTGAATTATCAGATAACCCACACCCCAGCTTAGGTAAGGGAGGAGGAACTGTACAGGGTCTCCTGAAGAGCGGAGGGCACATTGCAAATTTTCCCCGTCTGTTTTTGATTTCCCAAAACTTTTTTTGCTGGTTTTTCATTTTGGATGACAATGAATTTAATCTTTAGTAAGAAGTTTTAAGCAAGACCCAATAAACGAATGTATTCTGTAATGCTTTTAGGATGTGACTTTTCAAATTCTGTACCCAATGATTGCTTTGAAGTGATTTTCAATGTATCTGGGAATAATCATGTAGTATCTCATGTATCAAATAAATTCCTTGGGAGATTACAGTCTACATGGAGAAAAGCAAGGGGACGAATTTCGTTCTGTTGCCATGCTTTTTGCCAATTTATGGATTTATTTCTTAAGCTGGAAAAACAGTTTGGTCATTTCAGATATATTCATAGAGTAATTTGGACTCGTCATTACAACACCTTAATATGTTTATTTTTAAATTCTGGTATGTGAGATTTATGTTCTTGGGGAGCTATAATCTCCCAGCCCATTTCGTGTCCTCACTGCCCTTGCCTGTTTCCCTCTCTCTGCACTTGCCCTCACTGGCCATCTTTGTCAGCCAGCATGTGTGTTTCTTGGGTATGTTCAGGTGATCCCCTGTACTGAAATTTAAATGGAACAGAAAGGCACTTTTCAGCTGTACGATCATCAAGAATTTGCTTTCTTAAAATAATAAAAATGTCTTTCTATGTTAAATGCTTAAAAACAAATTTTGATGCAAAAGTCCAAGAGAAAGATTTTGCTTTTATGGCTGTTCCATATAAATTTGGTGCCTGTGTCTAAATGCAAATGACTAAAGAATTAAAAAATAAGAAAAGAAATTACTCATTTTTAAATGGCATGCTTCTTACGCTGTCAACAAGGTAGTGGTCCCCAATCCTTGACTATCTCAGTGTTCTGTGGGCTATGAAATTAATAATAGTACTTAGTCCAGAGTATCTTTAAAAAAAAAAACAAACAATTTGTTGTATCTCTAAGTTGTGAAACCTCAAAATTGAGAATAGATTTGAAATTCCATATCCTCAGGTTTAGCAAGCACTTGATGTTTTGATATTGGTTAAGAGGAAGTCATTTTATTTCCTCTACTACTATTATTAATTAGTACTACAAATCGGAAAATAATCAGAAATGCAGGGCTGAGAACTTCAAAGCATGCGTACAAATAGTTAAAGCAATTAATAGAAAAAAAGTTCACTTTCATTTAGAGCGGAATTGGCTTTTGTGTATCTCTTGTGCTTTTAGATTCACTTTAACCACCAGAGAATTTTTATTATGTTCTATTTGTTAGTCATAACATACCATCTTCTGTTACCTTTATGATCAGAGGATTTCCAGCCAAAGATTTCTAGAGAATATATCAACAGTATGCCTTTAGAAATACCTTATTGCTTTGAAGTTTACATGAAACACCACATTTGCTCAAACTTGACTTTTTAAATACAAATATTAGAAACAACTTGTATATCATATTCCAGTTAATCTAGAGTATTTTCTCATTTTTGGTTCCCATAACATCCCAATTTTTGCTTTCTATTGTTTGTGAAGTGAACATAAAGATTTGGGGAAACAATTCTGCTTTTGCATTTCAGTTTCGTTTTTGTATGGACCCTCTATTGTGGTGCTTGTAGCAATGTCCCCATAGAGATGATAAACAGTTTTCAGGGTTAGATGGTGAGAGTAGTTGTCACATTGAACTGAATTGTAGGAACATGATTAATTCAAAATATCTTACCAATTCTGAATACATGATAAAACATTCAGACTGCTTTCTAAGTGTATAATACTAAAAATTTGTGATCAGATATTAAAATATTTTAAAAAAACAGTGGACAGAGACAAAAATAAATGGATATAATCTGAATGTCTTGGAAACTGAGCCCTTACAGGTAAAACATTTCATTCAACAATTTAACTTTTAGAATATTATTCCTAATTAGGGGTTTGATTAGATTGTGCCAATTAATTAGAGAAGATTTAGTCTCAAGGGAAAAACTGCCTGGCTTCCATTTAAAACAGTGGCCTTTTCCCATTATTATTTTTAAGATCCATATTCATATGTAACAGTATGATTCCTCCATTTAATCTGCAAATATTTTATGAGAGAATTCTTCAGTAGAGAACAAGTGAGGGGATGTCATTCCTTTTGCAAATAAAAACTGAGTGTCTAAAATTTTTTTTCTATAAAGAATACTTTGTACAATTAATAGTTTTTTAAATAAGATCTATAGATACGTATTTATGTGGGTCTTAAATATGAAACAGCCCTCTGGGTTTGACGCTGATGTTTTGTATTTTGAAAAACTACCATATGCTTGCAGAAATTTATTGAGAAGCTGTTTTAAAAATGCAGTGAAGCATGGCCAAATAGCTAGAAACATTATTGAATCTTTGCAAATATATAGACTTTATTATTGCACCTTGGATTGCGAGAATATAAACATTGGCTATTGATAAAATATTAAATTGCATTTCATGGCAAATAGATGTTATATCGCTTGGTTAGTCTAGTACATTTCTAATATTTTGTGCTTTCATATCTCTAAGGGGATAATATATGTGAAAGTATTTTGAAATACTGTAAAGTGATATATAATATAAGATATATTTCTGTACAGTAGGGAGAAGTTTATAACATTAAGAATATTGTATCATTATACAGTTTCATGCTCAATCTCATAAGGAACTCAGAAGAATCATGATAGAAGTGAAAATGTGTTTGCTTTCTCTAAATCAGGTCTAGTTCTCAGTTCAAAAATTATTTTGTATAGTTTTATTTTGAATTTAGGTTTTGAGACTACTTTTTTCAGCTTCAAGTAGAAAATAAAATATATAACTCAGGAGTTACTAGAGAAGTTCTAAGATTTTTTAGCTAAGTATTAAAAATATAAATGTATGAAAATGTCATTTAACAGCTATCATTGTCATTATGTTTCATGTTTTGTTGTATAGAATTATCTACTTTGCTTCTAGCTTTTATGTTTTAATCTGAGTGAAAATATGATCTGGTGAAAAAGGAAAAACAGTGCCAGTGTTCTGAGTTACTATTCAAAAAACCATTTTAGTAGGTAAACTCTATATCAAGTGGTCAAAACTGGTTGAACTGATAGAGACTATTTGGTTAGAGTTAAATTTCCCTTTAAAATAGAGTTATGGTTGAGTTTATACTCTCTTGAGTAACTAAATCAGCCAGGCTCTTTGTCTTTCTATAATTGCGGTTCTTCTAGAAGCTATATTTTCTAACCTGAGAAAAGGACATTCTTGACTTTACTTGAACGTAGCTTCGTCTATGAGTCTTTCATGTCTGTCTGGGCTGAGTGGGGATCCTTTGTTATAGGAATGGTTTTGAAGACTTCTAATTTGTTTCCCACCAAGAGAATTCCAGAGTATGGGTCAATCAGGGTCAGTGTAGGATCTAGAACATTAGCAGTTACATATATTGGCTTCTTTAGATTTTTTTTGTAGTGTTTATGACATGAACAGATTTGTGTGGGGGTAATCTCTAGAGTGACAGTGAGTACTACCGTGCCTCCTTCCCTGTTCTAGTTATCCAGCCCACCCAGCAGATTGTGTTCAGGGACAGGCTGTGTTTTTAAAAATCCCTTATTACTGAAGTTAATAATGATATAGTTATAAATATGAATGCCTGGAGGTGTCCAGATGTGCCTTAACTAATGTAAATGGTTCTCATTCAGAAGTTTAGATTTTTACTCCATTGTAAAATCTTGCCATGAGGAACTTTCCAAACCATGAATATCACTATTTTACTGAATTTACGTTGGTGCTTTTTCATTTTGGAGAAATTTCCCTTTGTGACAGTAGCATAGGAAGTGTACTTGCCACAGTGTTCAACAATGTCATTTATTTGACAGAAATTGTTTACAGTAAGAAAGATTAACTACATTGGTACACTTGTTTATGTTCTTGCTGGATTTTGCTACATGCTATGATTTTCATTTTAAACATTACTCAGTTACTACAAGTAATATTTATCAGTATTTCACTGTTTTCTTTGCTGCAGATGGATGCAGAAAATGGAAATCTATTAGAGAATTATTTAGAAGTGTAACTCCAGTAGATGGTCAGAGGAATCTGAAACTAATTTTCTTACTAGAAACATTTAAAAAGCACTGTTTTTGCTTTTTTTCCTAGATTAGAATCTTCTTTGTCATCTGCTTTTTTTCCTGATCTGTTCAGGAAAAATAACTAATTTTAGTTATTTGTGGGAAATAGCTTCTTAATATGTTTGTTGCTTGAATTTAAGTTTTCATGTGGAGGATACAATTAAGTGTTTGTTTTATAGCTGAGACTGTGCCTGGAAGTAGAATCAAGAATGGGGACTAAGAATCAGGTGGGCGTCTTGGTACAGTGGAGCCAGCACTGGGTTCCAGTCTCTCCAAAGGCATGATGGGTCCTCAGAGCTTCCTCGGAATCATGAGGGTGTTGAGCCCCACTATCCTTGACTTCTGAAGAATGTGGACTAACTTGGATTCCAAATACAATTTTAATAGGTATCGATTTTCACAAACTATGTTATAATTTATTACCATTTTGTAGTTGTTTAGGAAATTATGAGCAATTGGACACCTCCTATGTAAATCGTAGCTGAATCTTTATAACCATCTTGGGAAACATCAGAACACCATTTCTGCCTACCCCTCCTCTCAGTTCTTCAATCAAAAATTCTTTTGGGTTGTTCTTTCATAGGTTAAATACTAAAAAGTTTTTATAAAATGACTCTGTATTTTAAAAATGAACTGAAAGGGAAGAGACATTGATGCCTACTTGTAAGGCTTGAAGACCTTGTTAAAAAAAAAAAATCAGAAACCTCATGAAAATATATTTAAGCTATGAAGTTCATCATATTTTCATTTTTAAATTATAGCAGAGTTTATGGAACAGTTTACATTTACATTACAGAGAGATTAGTTATATAATAATCTTGGCCCTAAGATATTTTCAAGTTCCGTACTCATTGGTCAAATGGGCATTGATTTTTTTCGGGGCTAATTTAGTTTCAGGTGAAGAAAAGGAAAACACAAATGGAACAAAAGATTAGAAACAGTAACAAGAAACTTTCTACAGAAATAAAGATATAACCAATGATGAGTTTGCACAAGTGACAGAATTATTGGGAACAGATGAGGAATGATCTATAAAAGCTTTATGGTAGGGATGTGATTTCAGAATTAGCTCTATGTTATTTTTGCCTAGGAGATAAGGGATTGGTGTGCAAACAGAATCCCATTAATACTCTCATCTGAACCATGACTTCCACCCACTCCATGGTAGAATGAAACATTTCAGTAGAGGGGGTAGAAGTAGACATGATCAGGTACCAAGTTTAATTTCTTTGCCAGTGTGTATCAATAGTTGGTGGTTTTACTAACCAATTAAACTGAGGGACTGGCTGAGATAGGATTCGGTAATAAGATTGTCTAGAAATGAAGTAACAAAAGAGTTGACATCATATTAATTGTGTAGCATTAAAATTAAGAGAAAGAAGTGAGAGCAAAGCATTAGCTGATCCTTTGATAAACATGTTTTTTCATTTTTATAAAAAGACAATTTACTCCCTTTTCCTGAATAAGCTATTGGCCTTTCATTAGTATTACCTAAGAAGATAGATGGCCAACTGGGTCCTGGCACTATTTTACTTTGGAAACTACTGTGTCCTTTGTATTTTAGGTACTTCAGGAAAATGGGTATGATTCCTAAAAAGATGTGTGGTTTACTTCCCATGTAAGCTCTCACTGTCCAGCAGCCACTGGGTCTTCTCTGTGCTCTGTATTCTACTGAAGTATGAATTACAGAACGCTGTGCATGTCTGTTAGTACCAATACCATGTGTGTGTGGTAGGAGTTGTAACCAGTTTCTGGATCTGTATGGTACTATGAAACACTTGTTTTATAATTCTATAATTGTATGGCAGTGTTATGCCAAAAATGTATAAAGAACAATAGTTTCTGTTGCCGACTGCTGTATTTTAAAATATGGTTTCTGAAATAATATATTTAGAATTCCTTTAGAGTAATTATTTTTAAAAACTATTGCCAAATACACATCCTGTAAAACGAATAAAAGCCACTTCATCTTGGTTAACATTTTAGCATTATGTTAGAGTACATTATATTGATTTTGCACGATTAAAATATTTTTGAGGAGCTGGAACAAATGACTTGCTGTTTTTCTATGATTAGACATATTTTTATGATGATCATATGAGATCCACAGTATTTCCTTTCATGTTGCAAAATAAATATTTTATTTTGAAGGGTGAAATCTTATTTACATATGAAGTTATTTTTGTTGCAAGATTTCGGAGGGCAGATTGCATGTGTAAATACTTGGATGTGTATTGTTTCTTTTTTTGCTTTTCTCTGTTTAAAAAGTATATTGAACCCAGATAAATGAAAATGAATAATTAATGGAGATGACATTTCTTCACCAAAGAGGCTGGTCTTTTTAATAAGTCTTTTTAGTAAGAGGATAGTTGGCCCACAAGGTTACATTAGTTTCAGGTGTACAACAGAATGATTCAGTTTCTCTGCATGTCATGCTCAGATCATTACAAGAGTAGCTACCAGCCGTCACCATATAACGCTATTACAGCAGCATTGTAAATAAGTCAAAATTTTGACTAAAGAAAATGCAGTTGTGAGGTGAAATGAAGAGGTTGCTCTAGATACCATGGGACCGTGTGGATGAAGATGAAGAGGGGCTTTGCTGCACTGATCTAGACAGGCAGGAAAAGAGAGGACAAAAGAACTAAGAATAGACTGTGGTAAGAGTCAGAATGAAATGACATTGTGCATAATTGAAAAACGGTTAGGGAAAAAAATAACAGCCACAGTGGTGAGTGAGCATGATTTTAACTGCAGCCTTTGGGATGAATTGTTTAGTAGAGAGGAATGGATGCAATTACCTTCGTGAGGGAAGAATGGGCACATTCTGGTGATAGAAAATAGAGAAGTTTTCTTTCCCCTAAATGTTGAATGGCTGTAGGCAATGTGAAATCCTAAGAGACTGGAGAGTCTCAGTATAGTGAGAAATTCAAGACTGAGTCTGCATTTCTTTAAGAGCATAAAATTTAATATGGGAGAGAATTTGAAGAGAAGATTTGTAACATGTTCCTTATTTTAAACCTCAAGTGGATGCACAGCAGGCAAGCTGGTGTTCCAGGGAGGGAAGGAAATCCCAGCCTGGATAAAAGGAGTGATGGGCAGTTTGGCTTCTTGTAGGTGATTTTACGCTTTGGCGATTGTGACTAAGGGGCTGAACTGACAGAGGGAACATTAAGGATTATCCTGCCCTTGGGATTATCCCTGAGAAAATGTTGGATTATTGGAAAAGCATTTTAAAATAGGTTCCTAAAAAGAGGGATTAGAGAGCCAGCATGGATTTGACTTGACTTCTCAGAAAGACGGGGTTTACTAAGGAATTTTGCTATACCACCCTACTATTTTTATAACCTTGGTGTATATTTAACACTACCAATGAATATATAAATATCTTGTCAAATGGCATATAACATTTTTGTTGTGATTGAAATAGCCTGTTTTCTCAACTCTCGATTTTGGAAAAGGAAGATTTTAGAGGAAGAAGAATAAACAAGGGGTGGATGATGTGAACCAAATGAGATCTGACAGTTTACCTTAGAATGCCGAGCTTGTCTGAGATCTTTGAATGGATGATTTGACTCTTGTCAGAAAGAGAAGTTCAAGAAAAAGCCCCGAAGGAGTAAAAAGTGAGGGGTAAGATGTATTTTGTTTAATGGAGCAAAGCTGACTTTCAGGCCAGAGACTTGGATCCATGCGACAAAACCATCACTTACAGGTGGCTGTGTGGCTTTGGACAAGTCCTGTAAATTCTCAGGGTCTTTGATCTCTCATTGGAATGGCAGCTATTTTATGTTTCTTGAAAGGATTAAGTGTGGGTTAAACATGAGGGACTTATTCAAGATACTCCTTTACTGTGGCTCCTAGTATTCTAGGAAAAAAATGCGATGTTTGGTCATGACATATATCATGTAGAATGTGTCTCAATGGAAATCAATCTACTCTAATTTATGTTTATCAGACTTACAGATAGAGACAGATAGTTTTAGTATAGTTTTTACTAAAAAAGCTGGTAGGTATGGAATTAATGATTTTATGTTTAATATACTGGTACGAACAGAATAGAAAATTTCCCTCACTGTGAATATAATGAATGTACAAAAGAGCCCTTTATTACTTCCTTGATTTTTTTGAATTGGTTTCCCTTTTTTGCCAAGAATGAGCTGGACTATGAGGCAGAGCTGAAGCCCTTTGATCAGGATCAGGAGAAGATCTAGTTTATTTTAGGATACTGTCAGTTCTGATTTTTATCAAAAGCAGAAAATTTTGATTTCAAAAAAAAAAAAGAAAATTTTGATTTCAAACCCTCCAAATATATATTTACTTCAAGATTTAATGGAAGGCCACCTGATAGTTAAGACTATTTAAAAACATGTATGTATGTATTCTATGAACATTGTGGCCCGGTTGTTATTGTTTTCTTATAATCAGGACTAAGAGAATGAATAATCTTGTGTTACATAAACATTCATCTTTCAAAATTCTAAACTGTAGGTATCTTCATACTATGAAATTAAAATGGGTTCACCTCAGGTCTTGGGTCATTGTCTTATTCAACCATTTGTCCTTTTAGAATGCCACACATATACTATAAATAAGATATGAAATACATTCTCATGGCATAAATAGTAGTTCAACGGTTCTGTTTTCTCTAGCGTTCATTGTGACTGGTTTCCCCTCATTTTTCTGTTCAATGTCCATATGTGGGAAGGGAAATTATAGACTCTCATAGTTGGCAGTGAGTGTGGACCCTAATCTTCTAGATAATGATGAGGTGACATGGCTTTCCTTCCTCAAATGCTGCAAATGCAAGAGCTGGAGGGAGGACCTACGCCTCCTGGCTCTTACTCAGCGTGTTTGCAAAGGGTGGCCCCGTTAACTCCCGAGAACCCTCTGCTAATTGGAATGGATTCAGAAGCATCAGTCTAGACAGTGGGTTGACCTGTGCTGTAGTATTAACGGAGGACCGGAGTCCTCTCCACAGAAGAGTTTCTTTCACCGCTGAGCATATTTGCCACTGGCCATTGATCAAGTTTAGCCAGCTCTGAGGCAGGTTCAAACATCTCCATGTGGGAAAGAAACCCACTGGTGCTCTGAAAATGGACTTTGAGGACAGTCATCCCTGACCATGTGACTTTCTGTGCAGAGTAGCTCCTTTAGATCTCATGGACGTGGACGTGTCCATACGGCTGTCACCCTGACATTTCTGATCTCGTTGAATGGCATCATGTCATCTCCAAACTGGAAACTGGAGAGCTACCTCAGAATTTTCATTTGTCAACACATCCAGTTTGGCAACAAATTCTGTTAATTCTCTTTCTCAAATTTGTCTCCATTCCACTCCCTTATTTCCATTGTCCCCATAGGCCTTTATCTATTGCAAACGACTCCCAGTTTTCCCTCTGCCTTCAGAGAGAATGCAGCCTTCACAAGACGCTACGGTGTACCTTTGTATCTTGGGTGCCTACCATGGGGCTTGGCACATAGTAAACACTCAATAAACAATGACTGAATTTAAAAAAATGTTTATCAGTTATAACTTGAAACAAGATGTTTAAGTGTAGGGACAGCTATTTCTGGATCTACTTCTGAAATAAAATATTTTCCTCAGGACAAAGAGCCTTCAAAGTGAGTTATTGTTACAACAAGCACAAGTACAAGTACAAAGATTTACATTGAAACATTTTGTAAATATTTTATGCTTTGATAAACCCAGATCATAGTTTCTTCCTGGTTTCTTGGGTCAGTTAGTAACAAATGTCATTAATTCAAATTCGAGGTTTTAAAAAAGGAAGAAAAGGACAGGATCCTGCTTTTCCTGCTTGACTTGGAATTTTAGGTAAGATGAAGTAATTTAAAGATCATAGCAGTGGATCAACAAAATCCCTGTTTCCGTGCCTGGCTGAGAGTTACATGCACGGAAATAAACAAGTGTGAGCGTGAGATGAAGTCTCTCTGTACGAAAAGCATCTGGAGCGTTGGCAGAATAAAAGCAATTCCCTTGGCAGTTCACAGCAGAGCTGACTTTTTTCCCCCTCTGGTTTTACACTTTAGACCAAGATTCAGATTGACAGTAAAGGCCACACTTGAGGAAATGGCTTTTCCCCATAGTGTTTGATTTTCTGATTATACTCCTTCTTTGATGTGGGCTTTTCTTTTTCCTACACTTGACAACCAAATTTTAATGAAAAGCTCACTTGTCTTAGTGAGCTTATCTTTCATTAAAGGGAAAGCCTGTGGAAGTTTTCATGGATGGAAGTAAATGGTCGTCCAAATTCTTTTCAACTTCGTGAGCACTCTTTTGAACAATGCTAAGCAAGGCTTGAGTGTGATGTATACTCAGAAAAACTTAAGCTAAACTTAACTTTGTGAAAAGGGTGATGCTTCATTTTGTCCTTTTTTAGCTTATTGTAATGAACTCAAATTATAAAAATATAGTGAGGTCACAAAGTCACACCAGACTTATCCATATAAAGAAAATGTAGCACCTACTTCTATAATAGCTCATGAATCCCACCTCATGAGTCCTACCATGATGATTGGTAGGGACATCTTAAACTTGCCAATGGAACTATTTCAACCCCTTCATTTTATATTTCTTGTTTTGGTTAAACATCTGGACTCTTCAGAATTTGAATAAGAACCTTGGGGCACCTGGGTGGCTCAGTGGGTTAAGCTTGGGTCATGAACTCAGGATCCTGGGATCAAGCCCTGCATTGGGCTCTCTCTGCTCAGTGGGGAGCCTGCTTCCTCCCTCTCTCTCTGCCTACTTGTGATCTCTCTCTCTGTCAAATAAATAAATAAAATCTAAAAAAAAAAAAAAAAAAAAAAAAAAAAGGAGCCAGCATGGCTGTGTTTCTTTTGGTAAATTACTAGTCATTCAGGTTCTATTTTTTTTTTTTTTTATTTGACAGACAGAGATTACAAGTATGCAGAGAGGCAGGCAGAGAGAGAGAGAGAGAAAGAGAGAGAGGAGGAAGCAGGCTCCCTGCTGAGCAGAGAGCCTG
>NC_081561.1:37253053-37266739 GCF_022355385.1 Mustela nigripes | reverse complement strand
TGCAGGACTCGATCCCAGGACCCTGAGATCATGACCTGAGCCGAAGGCAGCAGCCTAACCCACTGAGCCACCCAGGTACCCATAGTCATTCAGGTTCTAAACCCTCCTTTCTTTTCTTGCCCAATGTGGCATCTGGAGGCATTGATGAGGTATACTAAATATTGTGGCAGCAGAGGAGAACAGGTGAGAAGATCTCTGGGGTGTCATCTGGATGTTCTCTGGGCATAACCGTAGAGTGGCTGGGCCAGCCAGCTGCTGGATAGGTAACTGCTGAAGTTCAGCTGGTCTCAGCTGCCTATTTGAACTTCAATCTGATGGTGCTCACGGTGGAGCTAATAACCTTCAGTCTTGAAGGTCCTACAAAGAGCAGCCAGATGGGTCTTCTGTGATCATCCCAATTCCACTGTTCCACCCCAATTCCATGCCAGGGTTGAATTGGCTGCCAGAAAAGGTTTACCCAGAAATTTTCATCCACATAGGTCACCGGGGAGAGTGTGAAACCAGGAAGCCTGGTGCTTTCCAGCTTCCCTATATACCTATGGATGTTTTTACAGACTCTGATATGTACTAATTAAAGAGTAGGTTATTTACGCAGAAAGCAGAAGAGAAAACAAAATAACGCCTATAATAATAAACACAGAGTACTTTCTTTTTTTTTTTAGTAGAATCTAGAGTTGGAACAAACTAGAAAATACAAAGTCCAACACCTGCATTATAAAGAAATAGGTATAAAAGGCTTCCTTGGATTCTGTGACATATCTGCTGTTAAAGTTAGCTCTAGCCTAGGTCTCCCAGCCCCCAGCTCTGTGCTCTTTCCATGATCCAAGGTTGCCTTCCCTGTAAATGCAAATTTCTATGTAATTTCCATAATAGATACAGGCTGAAAGATCTTCTGTTAAAACTATATGCTAAAATGTACCTTTTAATTCATGCTTTGGTTTGAATTAGTTAAATAATAATTAGGAGGCATCTGTATGATAGAGATTTGGTTCTGTGATTTGAACCCCATCTCCTCAGCTTGGCCATGTGGCCTTGGAGAAGGCTATAAACACCTTCTGAGCTCCAGTTTCTCTCTCTGTAAAGTGAGAACAATATCACTCAACTTGGAGATGTCTGAAGTTACAGAACTGCAGTGTTTCTTCCTGACACAGAGTAGTTAATATACTGTTACTGATGGTGGTGTTTCTTGAATACTTGTGGCTTCTGAGTGTTTCTTTTAAAGTTGGAAATTTAAGAGAGGAGAGGGAGGAGAGGAAGAATGGGAAGAATGAAAAGACAAAGAGCCAGATCTCTCGATTATATTTTATTTTTTATTTTTTCCTAGATCATATTTTAGATCAGTCTTAGATTTTTCATTAGAGTTTGTTTCCTGATTACATAATAACACCTAATTCTTCTTTATCTAACTTGATGGTTATGAGAAAAAATTGACATTGCGAATGGAAAACGCACTGTATAAACTAATGTTATTATTATACTTATAATGTAATTATTTCAGGAATTTGAATAATCTACTTTTTAAATTAAGGAAAATCTATAAACTACCCATCAGGGAACTTGGCAAGAGAAATAATATAATATTTAATGGTTCACAAAGTTTGTTTCCTCTTTATCATCACTATTTTTGTGTGGAAAGCAAAAAGATCAGTGGGAAGCTTAGATTTTCCTGTAAGTGTTTTCAAGAGAATTTTGTCCGTCTAGGTAAAACTCTGCTGATAAGCATTTCTCTCCTCTCTTAATCTTTAGGCCTCATACCAGTGCTCTGTAATTGCACAAATGCTGATTCAAACTAAAGTATGGGTATTCTGCTAAAGAAAATATCCAGCCCTAGGAAAAAATGTTCAGAGTGCCCATTAATGTGATAAATCAGGTAATTTTTGAGTGGTAAATATACACAGATCTGTAGACTGGGAAAATCTGCAGAAGAGCTGCTTTCAACTTTAAACACCTAATTATCTTGGTAAGTAGCTTTATTACTGACACCAGGGAGACCTGTCCATGTCTACATTCCCTCGTGCATATGTATTTATTGACATTCCTGCAGTTGGGTGGAGGGAGCTTTCATGAAGAGATATTTTTTCTAATATAGCAGTGAATTCTCTCATAACTGGAAATGCTTCCGAATGAGAATTACACTTCCCCCATTACTACCTCTCCTTTACTATCATCAATTTGAAGAAATTGTTATTCTGGGAATTAAACTAATAAAATAAATAAATAATGGATGAGATTCCTTTCTGCAGTAGTCAACTTTTAAGACAGGCTGTCTGAAATACTTAGGGATAAATGTAACAAAACGTATGCAAAATCTGTGTTGAAAACTACAGAAGATTGTTAAGAGAGAGACAATAAGAAGGAAAGATACCATGTCCTTGAACTAGAAAACTTACATTGTTAAGATGTCAATTCTCCCCAAATTATTCTAGATTCAATGCAAGCTCAATAGAAGTCCCAAGACATCTTTGTAAAAATTGCCAAACTGATTTTAATAGTTACATGGAAATGTAAAGGACCTAGAGTTGCCAAATAATTCTTAAAAGGAAAAATAAATTTGAAAGACTTCCTTTTTATTCTTTTCTTTTTTTTTTCTTTTTTTTCTTTCTTTCTTTCTTTTTTTTTTTTTTTCCGTTGTTGTTGTTGTTCAAGACTTACCTGAGAGCTACATAATCAAGATAATGTGGCCTTGGTGTAAGGATAAACAAATAGGGGGTGTCTGGGTGGCTCAGTCTGTAAAAGTCTGCCTTCAGCTCAGGTCATGACCCCAGGGTCCTGGGATCCAGCCCCCCACCCCCCGCACTCAGCAGGGAGCCTGCTTCTTTCTCTCCTTCTGCCTGCTGCTCCCCCTGCTTGTGTGCTCTTCCTCTCTGTCAAATAAATGAGTAAAATCTTAAAAAAAAAAAAAAAAAAAAGGATGAACAAATAGATCAATGAAATGGAATAAAGAGTTCAAAAATAGACCAACATTTATAGAAAGTCAACCGATTTTTGACCGAGGTGACAAGGTAACTTGACGAGGAAGGGTCAATGGATAGTGCTGGGACATCTGGGTATTTAAAGAGAAAAATAAAATGAACCTCAACTCCTACTCACACTACACAAAAATACACCTAAAGCAGGGCGCCTGGGTGGCTCAGTCCATTAAGTGTCTGCCTTTGGCTCGGGTCATGATCCCAGAGTCCTGGGATCAAGTCCTATATCGGGCTCCTTGTGCAGTAGAGAGTCTGCTTCTCCCTCTGACCTTCCCCCATCTCATGCACTCTTTCTCTCTCCCACGCTCTCACAAATAAACAAATAAATAAAATCTTTTTTTCAAAATACACACAAAGTGTATCACCGAACTAGAATAAAACCTAAACATATAAAATGTCTAGAAGAAAACAGACATTTTTCAAAATTTGAAGGGAGACAAAGATTTTGTAGCTAGAATATAGCCCTATCTATAAAAAGATTGGACTTTATTAAAGTTACAAAATTCTGCTCTTCCAAAGATAACCTAAAAAACTTAAAAGGCAAACCATAGATCAGAAGAAAATATCTGTAATACATATACCTTAAAAAGAGCTTACATGCAGGATACATAAGGGACTCTGACAACTCAAAAATAAGACAATGACGATTAAAAAGTGGGCAAAAGACTTGAACAGAATCTTTACTAAAAAAAAAAAGTGGGCGCCTGGGTGGCTCAGTGGGTTAGGCCTCTGCCTTCGGCTCAGGTCATGATCTCAGGGTCCTGGGATCGAGTCCTGCATCGGGCTCTCTGCTCAGCAGGGAGCCTGCTTCCTCCTCTCTCTCTCTGCCTGCCTCTCTGCCTACTTATGATGTCTCTCTGTCAAATAAATAAATAAATAATCTTAAAAAAATGTGTATATATTTTATATGTATACACATACACACAATGGTCAGTGAACATATGAAAATAAGGACATGAAAATATTATTAATCATTAGGGAAGGGTAAATTAAAGCCAAAATAATATATTATTACAAACTCTCTAGAATGTTAGAATTTAAAAAGATTGACAATATCAAATGTTGGAAAGAATGTGGAGTAACCAGAACTTTCATACACTGTTGTTAGAAGTGCAAAATACTGTAATTATGCTGGAAAACAGTTTGCCAGTTTCTTATAAAATTAAACATATACTTTCTTATGATTCAGGCTTAGACATTTAATGCAAGGGAAATGAAAACCTCTGTCCACAAAAAGACTGGCACACTAATGTTCGTAAAAGCTTTCTTCATAATATCCCTAACCTGGAAACAGCCCCAAATCTATTTACCGATGAATGGATAAACAATTTGTGAACTATTCTTGTACCTTATCCTTCGGTAAAAAAGGAACAAGCTTCTTACATGCAACAACACTGGTGAATCTAAAAAAACATTCTGAACAAAAAAGGCAGACACAAAAGAATGTGCATGAATGTATATGCTGCATGATTGTGTATATATGAAGTTCTAGAATGGCAAAACTAACCCAGTGATAAAAGTCAAATCAGCAGTTGCCTGAGAAGGGGTTGTTTTCATGGCAGAGTTATGGGGGAACCTGGGGGTAGGGTGGTGAGAGAATTATTCTGTATCTTAATTATGATGAGGTATACAGATATATATATTATTGAAGCCTATCACACTGTACACTTAAAATAGGTGCATTTTATCATATACAAAATATAATTTGATAAAGTTAAATGCACAAACAAATAAATAAATCATAAATAAAATGACCCAAATCCTACAAAGTCCATCTCATTTGGAGTAAGTGCGAAGAACCTAGGAGGATAGTCATTCTCTATGTTTTTATATTCTTCATAAGAGGAACTGATTCCTACATCCTTCCCAGAGTTTCAGGTTTGCTGCCTTTCTTAGCTTACAATATAGTTCAAAGTCTTCATAAACATCAAATTAAGCAGTTGAAATTCAAATGCATTTCTACTCAGTTATTTTTCTGTCATTTCAATTTCAGGTATTCTTTGTTCTGCCTGTCAACTCCAGTGTGAGATCTCCTGCTTCATCATACTTTGATTGTGGCAGCTCTAATATAAGCATCTGGATCGTGTTCAAATCAGGGGAATAAATTCCTTGAATTCGTTTCTTATTGGAAATCTCTTCCATGTTTGTCTTGCTGTCCTACTTTCTAAGTAGTTTCTAACTAGTCTCCCTACTCCCAACCCATTCTACAAATCCTCATGTGACTTCTAACGTCTTTCCTTGATTAAATCACCTGCCTTCTGACAAGCCTTCATTTTGCTTACTTAATAGCATCAGAGTCACTAGTTTTCCCAGTGTGGATCCCTACTACCTTCCCTAATTAATCTCCCACTACTCCCCTGTGAGTGGCAGATGTTCAGAGAACACTGACTACCCGTCATTCCTTGAGTATCTCCTCTCTTACCTCTACCCTTAACTTATGCCTTCTTTCCACTTGGGATGCCTCCCTCTCCCACTTTGCCTTTCTAGATCTCATCAATCCTCAGAACTAGTTTGCATGACCCCTCTTTACCATCACTCACAACTGATGTGATTCTACCTACTTGAGCATTTTTTCTTTTTCTTGCACTTGCTCCTGTATTAGATCACAAGCACATGGAAGGCTGGAGCTCAGACTCTGACATCTCTGTCTCTCCCATAGCAGTGGCTTTGAATCTAGTAACTAGGGAAAATACATTAATTGAATGAATCTAAAGAATGAATCATATCATGCAAGTTCATATAGTTGAAAAGCAGAAGAGTGAGAACCAGGACTTCTATCTCCCTATTCTTCACTCTATTACTTTTTTTACACCACTAGTGTTGGGAAAATTTCCCACAGGACTTTGAATTGCCTCCAGGAGAAGGATGAGGAGAGCACATTGCTCCAGACATTTAAAATTGAATCCAAGAAGGTAGTAAAATTTGTTGCAGGGAATCATCCTAGCAGAAATATTAGCTTAGATGCCTTTTCTATTTCTAATCTCATATAGTAGTAGAGCAAATGGACTGTTAAAGTCCCCTATGGAAATTGTGACTATTCATTAGATCTTTTCATATGCATTTTCTTTTTCTTTTTAAATGGAATCTTATTGGAGGCTTATAGCGTATTTTGTATGTGGTCAATACTTTACGAATGGGTCTCAAACTTCTTTGTGTTTGAGGAATGGTTTCACAAAACAGAATTTTGGATGGTACCTTTTTTTTCTTTATTATTTTTTTCTTGAAGTAAAATTAACTTAGAGTGTTACATTAATTTTAGGTGTACAATATAATGATTCAACAGTTCTATACAATGGAGCACCCGGTGGCTCAGTCAGTTAAGCATCCACCTTCAGCTCAGGTCATGATCCTTGGGTCCCAGGATCAAGCCCCGAGTCTGGCTCCCTGCTCCGTGGGGAGCCTTCTTCTCTCTCACCTTCTCTCTCTCTCTCAAATAAATGAATAAAATCTTTAAAAAAAATCCCATTTGTGTACCTTTCTCAGGGCACCGCAGGACAAGTGTACTCTTAACCCCCTTTATTTCACCCATCCTCTTCCCCACCTCGCCTCTAGCAACCATTAGTTTGTTCTCTGTATTTAAGAGTCTGCTTTTTGTTTGTTTCTTGTTGTTTGTTTGTTCATTCACTTGTTTTGTTTCTTAAATTTCACTTATGAGTGAAATCGTATGGTATTTGGATGGCACTTTTTAAAGGCACTAGTTTGCACCTGCCTTTGTCATGGCACACTTCGTAGGCCACCCTTCGGCACCATGATGCCATTTGAGAAGAATCATATACCATCTCGACCAGCTTGCTTACATCATTGTATGTTCCAAAGAAAACATACGTTTTCTTTGGTTTGCGTTGACTTTCACTACAGCTCTTATACCTTGCACCAAATTGTGCCTTAATGCTCTGACAAGCAATACTAGAATATATATTGACTTGGTTGTAGCAAAAATACATTTCTGTATGGATAAAAATGTGGTCATTTGCCTTTGACATGACACACATGTAGATATATACTAATGTACGTGATTAAAGTTGAGACACTGGGGCAAAATGGACACACCACGTAGGGGAGACTCTTGGCTGTCCTCCAAAAGTCATCCTCTTTATTTCATTGGGACAAAATTGTAGGTGGACACATGGTTGTTCAGCCAGAGACCCACTTCCCAGCCTCCTTTCCACTCTGTGAGGAGTTGTGCCTGGGTCCTTGAAGTAGAATGTGAGAGAAATGAGACGTGTTGCTCCCAGCTGTGGGCCTTGTGGCATGGAGGAGCGATCCAGCTTCCACCAGGCAGCAAGGCCAATACACCTAGAGCAGAGGCGGACACACTTTTTCTGTGAAGGGTCAAATAGCAACGATGTTCAGTTTTGTGACTAAACAGTTTTTGCTCTACGGCAAAAGCATCCAAAGATGACACAAAAACTATGGGCATGGCCATTTCCAATAAAACGTTATTTATAAAAATGGATAGCAGGTTGATTTGTCTCACAGGCCTGTAGTTTTCTAACTCTTGCCCTATGGTGAAGAGACTGTGTAGGGGAAGAGATGCCTAATGACTCGCCAGCCCAGGCTCATCACCCCAGGACTAGTTATGAAGGAGAAATACACTTCATTTTTTTAAGCTACTGTGTTCTTGGGCCACTTTAGCTTTCCCTCCTAACCAGGACACATAAACAGGCATTGTTGATCTACCTCAGACTCAATTTCCCATTTGAAAGCAGGAAACTGTAGTTGGGCACTGGCCATTTCAGATGGGTTCCTCACTATGTCTTACTTCTTCTCCCAAGAAGGCTTTAAGTTATTCCTTCCTCTCTATCCATTTTATTAAGGAAGAGAGATTGGTTTTCCTAGTAGACATCTGTCCATTTGGCCTATTATCTTACACTTTTTTGAAACCAACACAGGTATTCCCAGGGTGTTCATATATTATGTATGTGTGTGTGTGTGTGTGTGTATATAAAATATGAAGGAGGTAAAATTTCGTGTGTATGGAGCACGAGGAGCTTTTTGGTCCATCCTCTACTCAGAGGTCTCTCCTCTCCTGAGATGTCTTTTCTGTATCTACAGCTACTCTGGGAACATTGCTTTTTCCTAGCTGTAAATTAAAGCAACAGTTCAAAAAACTTCCTATGTCTTTTTACTCCTCATTCATTTTGTTTTGTTTTGCTTTTTCCAATTATAAATAACATGACATTTAGAGAAAATTTGGAAAATATAAAGCTTAAAAGTTATAGACAGTACCAATCCCACACATAATCATGGTTAACTATTGTGGTGCATTTTTTATTCCTTCTTGGCTTGTATTTAGGCATAATTTAAGAAAACTGTTCAAAATCCAAAGAGATAGGTTTCAGTAATTAAAGCAAATGGAATTGGTGAATAATAGCTGGGGTGGTCAGTTATTTCTGCCTGAGGATCAGGGAGGGTTTGATGGAAGAGGCACTATTTCAGTTAGGACCTAGATTGCAAATAGAATTTTGAAGAAGAGTGAATAAGGGAACAAATCCCACGATAAAAGAAAAACATGGAGGCATTAAAGTATCCATGTATATGAATAATTTAATGGCTGACTGTGGTCCTGAAGAATCTATTAAAATTTTGTGCTCCAGTTGTCTTGTTTATGCATTGGGAACAGTCATATTTGCTTTTTTATCATTCTAGGAAATGGAATATGTTAAGATAATCCCTTTTCAAGTACTTTGAACTCTTCAAAGGAAAGACACCTAAAAATCTACAGCATAATTGAGGTATCAGATTTTTGCCACTCTTCCAATCTCTTGTGATTTTATTCACTAGTATTTATTTTGTCATCTAGAATTTTATTCATAAGCAAGAGCTTTTAGAAAATCATACTTATTTTAGGTTAAATGAGAAAAACTTTAGCTTAATTTTTCTTACATGTTTTTTAATGTTTCTGACTGTGATTATAATACTGCACAATAACTTTTAAAGTTAATTGTCAATTTCAACCATTATTAATTTGGCTGTCTCAAAATCAGACTATATGTTATTCAAGTATGACTACTCAGTGACATAAAAACAAATCTTCACTGTGTGTTCGAAAATAAACATTTTAATTGCAGATTAAATGCAATCTTAATCTTTGGAAGATTCTTCCAAACAGTTCAGAGTATGTGTTAATTTGACATCTGTAACATTTCAGATATTTCTGGTTCTCAGGTTTAAAAAAAAAAAGCAATCTAAAAAAGCAATAGAACAAAGGGAAAATATTGACAAGTAATTGCTTAAAAACCCATATGAATACTTGGAAATGTCAAATCTTTACTCATTATAAACTTGAACTTTCCATGTTTTATATGATAAATATTCTAGCCTCTTGTTAGGTACCATATCATATAAAATTTTACAGGATTACATTCATATTTAAGGTTTTATTCTAAAATTCACATGGACTAAATAAAAATCTACTTATTTAGACCTACACAAGAATAATTTCACGGTCATTCTCCAAGTTGGATTTTATAGTTTTACTAATCAAAAGTCGGTTTATTTTTTAAAGAAACTGTAGTTCAGGTGTGACAGGTATAGAAAATAAACTCAAGTGTATAAAAAACATCTCATTTCTTATTGCCTTTAAATGAAATTAAACAGACTGATTCCAACCTCCCCAGACTTCCAGGATACTCCATCTCAATCAGTGTTGGGGTTCCTGATTCTCTTAGGATCACAGCATTTGGGAGGTTCACATGGTGTGAGGCAAAGAAAAGGGCATTGACTTGCTGGGCCTTCATGGTCCCAGTTGACATATCAAAATGAAAATTCAAAATGTATGCTTTCTTGGAGTTTCATGGCTCTGTGTTCTGTTGTAAGGCCAAGGCCGCCAATCCCTTGGGTTTCTCCAGTCTAGGCACACCATGCAGCTATCTTGTTGAGATCTTGCTCCATTTTTGCAGAGACAGTGTGCACAGTGGTGTACTTTGTATCCTGGACAAAGGGCTAAATTGAGGAGGTAAAGGTGCTTGGAGCCAGGATGCATCCTGCTCACCAGGCCGTGGGCCCTGGCAGGGGGCTGATTCATTTTACTCTGGACAAAGGCACCATTTGTTCAAAAGATGGATTCCTTTTGGCTTACATTTTGGGTGCACTTTCCAGGCGGCACAAAAGCTTCATATACAGACTAGCTGTGGCACTTCCCTCCTTTTGGCTTTGCCCCCCCAAGAGCCTCATACTGTTCATCCTCTTCCCACCAACCACATGAGAAGGAATATCTTCTCTAAGCATGGACAGTTCTCAAAGGCACTACTCTTCTCCTGCTGTCTTCTACAACTCCCAGCACCATCTCTTTTGAGGATTTAGGATTTTGCAAGAGTGAAAAGGCCTGTGGCTGCAGATGGTCTGCTTTCTGCCTGGCCAAGATATCCATGGGGAGGAATCACTAGGGCCTCACTACTAGCTTGGAACAGAAGATGGATGAAAATTAAGAGAACAGTATGTGCCCTCATACTCGAAATCACCCACCACACTAGTAGTAAGAGGATATATTAAGTTACAATATTTATGAATTGCTGCTCCACCCCCTCTAAGGAGAAAGGATCAGTTCTTTGGCTGGAGAATCTGTCTTGGACTTGAGAAGTACCATCCCGGATGAGGAACGGAGTGGGGAGAGCCCAGAAGTCAACACAAAGAGTAAAAGAAAGGAAAAAGGTCATGGGGGGAATGGAGGGAAAAATTAAACAAGATGGGACTGGAGAGGGAGACAAACCCTCTCTTAACTCAGGAAACAAGCTGAGGGTTGCTGGAGGGTAAGGGGGGAAGGATAGTGTGGCTGGGTCATGGACTTTGGGGAGAGTATGTACTACGGTGAGTGCTTGTTTAAGACTGATACATAGACCTGTACCCCTGAAACAAATAATACATGTTAATAAAAATAAATAAGTAAATAGGTGAGTAAATAAATAAATAAATTTAAAAAAAAAAGAAAGGAAGGGGTATATAAGGGAGAGAGGAGCCCCAGGAGAGAGGAGAACAGAAAGGGGAGTCCTGAGGAAAAAGTGGGGCAATTGACATGACAGTGAGATGTTAGAGAGAGAATTTAAGATTGTATTTTGTCGTAATTCTTCCACCACTTTCTCCTCAAGAGAATAAGTGAAGTTCTAATTGCTTTCCCAGGCTTTTTTGGGGCGAGATTTATTATTTTTTATGCCATGTCATGTGCTGAGATTGTCTTCCAGGTAACCTAGTATATAGTTGGGTACATGGTCATTCTGCATCATCGACCAGGGAGAGGGCGGTGTCTTGCAGCCATGGACAGAAATTTAGGATCAAGGATGAGCATGAAAAATAAGTCAAAGATGAACTGACATACCCTTAGGAGGATGGCTAAAATTAAAAAAAAAAAAAAGGAAAATGCCAAGTGTTGGTTAGGATGTGGAACAACTGGAATGCTCCTTGATTGATAGTAGCTTGTAAATTGACATAACCATTTGGAAAACTATTCAGCAGCAGTTACAATACTATAAAGAACATATATATACTCTATGACCAACAAACTCCCGGATGGGTGCCCAATGGAAATATGTGTATTTGTGCACCAAAAGTCATATGCTATTCATCATAGCCTCAAACTGCCCATCAAACTGACATTAGAACTTATAAACAAACTGTAATATATTCAAGCATGGGATTCTGTATAGATCATTTTTAACTATGCATGGCAATAGGGGTGATTCTCACAAATGGTATGTTGAGTGAAAGAAGTCAATAGAGTTCATACTCTATGATTCTATACATGTAGAATGCAAATACAGGTGAAGCGATATCTGTGGGTTACAAGGAAGGTGGTTACAATTACGGAAGTGTTGGTGACAGGAAGGAGGTACAAAGGCAGCTTATGGGGTGTTGATAATGTTCACACTGTTTACACGGGTGTGTTCAGTTTGTGAAAATGTGACAAACAGTATAGTTAGTATGTGTGCACTTTTAACTATGTTTCTCAAACTTCAATGAAAAGCGAAACCAAAAAAGAAAAAAATGGACTTAAATTTGGGCACACTTTATATCCTGGCTTTTTTATAAGACTGTAGTTCTCTCACAAAACTATTGAGTAGGCACAGAATTGAATAATGAATCATTTTGTATCTATCAAATCCTGACACAAAGAACTGAAAAACATAATTAGTCAAGAAACTTGGGAAATGAAATTATCTTTTCTTAAAGAAAATCAACATCAGAGGTTGTCTGACATTTCTGTTTCTCCCACAGTAATGCAAACACAAAAGCAAAAATTAAATGAGATCATATTATAAATGTTAAGCACAGTGCCTTTCTGCAGTAGAATCAGTAAGTGGAGGGTAAGGGGGGAAGGATAGTGTGGCTGGGTCATGGACTTTGGGGAGAGTATGTACTATGGTGAGTGCTTGTTTAAGACTGATACATAGTGGCCATAACTATGTGGTCCAAGCAGAGAGGCACATACTTATCAGGACAGTAGGTCTCCTATAGCCTGAATGCTGTTGCTCACCTGTACCTGAGGGCTTGGACTGGATGCTAGTCCTGGTGTGGCTTGGGGTCCCATTGCGGCTTGTGGAAATGAGTTTGCTTTTAAGGACTCTAGATGAGCAGCTGGTGTCACTTGACATTTATTTTCTGCTTTGTGCCAGGCACTGTTCAAAGCAGAATGACTGGAGACAGGGGAGAAGCTGGTACACATTACTTGAGCCAGTGGTCTGGAAGGAGGTTTGATGTGTATGGAGATTGTATAGCAAGGCAAAATTTAGATGAACTTTTTTGGGGGGCTGACCCCCCCAAAAGATGGGGTCTTTCTTTCTTTGTTGTTGTTGTTGTGGTTCCCAGCCTTTGAAGTAGGTAGCATTTCACAGAGGAGAAAACAAAGTCACAGAAAGATTTAGTAATTTGCTCAATGTCACACAGCTCTTAAGGGGACCAACTAGGATCTGAATCCTGAGGGTCTGACTCCAGAGGCTAAGATGCTAGAAATCAAACTATGTTGAATCCTTAGTACATGGTCATGCTTCTGTCCCCAACTCCAAACAGGACAGAGTGGGATGGGTCAGCCACAATGCAAAGGCAGAAGGATTCAGATGTTAGAGATTAAACCAGACAGCAAATGATGTCTAGTCAGGGAGTTTTGGAAATCTCTGGTAAATATTTTGCTGGAATGTTTCAAATACAATTCAAGCTTATTTAAAAGTCTAAAATAGTTTCTATACAAACAAGAAAAGGCTCCATCCTAATCGACTGGATGCATATTAATATCAAGTATTCATTTAAGCAATTCTTTCTTATTTAAGGAGTTTTTAATCAATATTCCGAGATAATATACTTCAGTTGCCATAATTCCTTTTTACATTTTTTAATAATTTAATGTATTCTTCTCCCTGTCAACCAACATTTAAAATACACTTCTTTCATATTAGTGGGATTTTATGTGCCTGTTAAATACCATGTGGAAATAATCAAGTCCCATTATGAACCCAATGCTGGTTCAGCACCAATTTCAAAGCAAATTACCCACGTAGTGTCAGCAGCTATGCACCTTTTAACTTGCAGTTTAACTTCTAAAATCCCTCTGTTTTAATTTTGAGTCCACTTCTTCAGTGTCAGTTAATTACTTTGGCAGGATCTGGACCACGTTGGAGTCTGCACCAGTGGGGAAACAGCGTTCACTACAGCAGGTGGTGGCTGTGGATGGCACGGATGGTGTCTGGCAGGGAGGCTTAGTGTTTCCTGACAGATGACTAGCTTTTTC
>NC_081561.1:37245725-37253043 GCF_022355385.1 Mustela nigripes | reverse complement strand
CTCTTTCCTTAGGGGCTTTCCTGGACTTTTTCAGATCACTCAGGCTTGGGTTGGAGAGTCATTTCAGTGACTTAGAGAACTAATGTAGATTCTCCACTAGCCTTATTCTCTTAGCCAGTGATTCTCTTAGTCACAGTTTCTTGACCATATGTGTAGCAATTAAGTGATCTGGGGAAACAATACAGCAAAGAGGAATAAAGCATGATGGTGTGGGGTCTACTAAAGAAAAGGTCGTTAAGTCTGAGAAGGCGGCATTTAAAAACAACCCAAACGATAAGAAGAGATGAGCCATCAAAGACCTGGAGAAGAGCATTCCAGCAGAGGGAGGAGCCAGCATGAAGATCCTGGGGCAGAAATAGACTTTGAAGTTATTTGAAGGTATTTGAAGAAGAAAAGAATGTCTGTGTATGTGCCAGAGTTCAATGACATGAACCGGGGATGAAATCAGCAGAGGAGATAGGAAGGTGGGCAAGAGCAAGGTCAGGAGAATTTATAGGTGATGTAGCATCATTCTTCCTCTAAATGGAATGGAAAGCCTTTGAAGAGTTTAAGGAGGGAGTGACATGATGCCAGTCGTGCTGTAAAGGATCACTTGGTTGTGGTGTAGGAGATGGATTATATGGGAAGAAGAATGGAACATTTTTGTGTATTATAGGCAGGAGATGATGGTGGCTTTGATGTTATCAGGGGGAGGTAGTGGTAGTGAAGAGATACATTTTAGAGGAAGAGCTGATAGTGATGCACTGGATGGAGGAGATATGAAAGAGTGAAATCAAGGATGAGCAACTAGATGAGTAACTAAGATTTACTGAGATGAAAAGACCTCAGTTATTCCTCACCATGGCCCTTTGAGGTAGTTCTATTATCCCATCTATCCTATGTGAACCCTATATTTATTTATCCTCTCCTGTATCTCTTTATAGCTAATGTGTATCTATCCTGTATTATTTTTATATTTATCATAAAAGAGAGGAAAATTAAATCTTAGGACTGCAGGGTAATTTGGCCTTGGACATGCAGTTAGAAAGTAGTGAGCAGGAATTTGAGACCATTCTGCCTGAATTCAAAGTCCACACCCTAGTCACCACTGTAAGATTATCTTTTAGTTCCCAGCCATCAACTGTCATTGACAACATTTTTAATTATTTTTCTTTCAGGCTTAAGATGAATTTTTGTATTTTAAAACAGATCTGCAACATGTAATTTTATAAATGATATTTCCCATCAACTATTATATTAAAGTATTTCTAAACACTGTTCATAACATCTTCCATGTAAACAATCATCCTTCAAATGTTCCTTTTCAAGAGAATAATAAGACTTTGAACATTAAGTTTCGGGGAAGAAATAGGTAAAAGGCCCAAGAAAGTTTTCTCAAGGAGAGAAAAAAAGAACAAATAAATGTTTCATTTCTCTCATTAAATATTTATTTCCTAAGATTTTCATTCAAATATTTATATATATATATGAAAAATCTATACTTAACAAAAAAAATCTCTTTACACATTATTTGTGAATTGTTTTAAGAATTATTTAGTTTTATTCTTCAAAATTACCTTCAAACTTAAAAAAATAAAATCTTTAGGTCTTAGTTCGGAGGGTAGAGCCGTTCACCTACTTCTTAGCCTCCAGACTGGAATAACAATATGTACTCTGCCTCATTGTTTTCTTCTGAATCCTGTGATTCGGGTAATAGGGACCTGATCAGGCTGATTCAAGAATAATAATAATGTGAAAAATAGTTATCTTAGACAGGGTTTTTCTAGAGAGTAGAGATTGAAGCAAGCATGAATGTTAAAATCTGAAGTCAGTTTGGAAGAGTCAAACCCAGGGAAGCCAGAGTGTGGAAGGGGGAAACAGCAAAGAAAGATGAACCATGGCCTATGATGCATTACTACCTTGGCTGCTCCTTTGTGGGAGCTGTGACAAGACACAGCTTGTCTTATAGGGACTTCTCCAGACAGGTCCTATGGAGAAACTGCATTAGAGAAGTCCAGGAATGCGGGAAGGAGGAGTTGCTGGGGATGGCACGGATGGTGTCTTGCAGGGAGGCTTAGTGTTTCCTGACAGATGACTAGCTTTTTTCTCTTTCCTTAGGGGCTTTCCTGGACTTTTTCAGATCACTCAGGCTTGGGTTGGAGAGTCATTTGTTCCTGGGTGTCTGACTTCCTCTCACTTGAAGGTTGCATCATGAGGGACCTTCAGTGAACACTCAGGAAGTTTGGTGCAGCTGCCTGGAGTTTCCAGGGGTCGGGGTAGTGAGGGAGGATCATGCACTCCCAGCAACATGGGCCGTCTGGGAAGTGCCAGGCAGGGAGTCTTTGAAGATGGGAGTAAGTTTTGTATTGGGGATATATCTGAATGTCAGTAGACTGAGAACTATACTGGGATTATCTTACTGAAAACTCATCAAAGCCGTATAAGGTAGCTGTTATGTGCCTTAATTGATAGATAGGGAGATTTAAATAATAGATGCTGGAACTAGGTTTTCTTTTCTTTTCTTTTTTATTTATTATGTTCATTTAGCCTACGTATAGTACATCATTTGTTTTTGATGTAGTTTTCAATGATTCATTAGTTGTGTACAAACCCAGTGTTCATCACACACATGCCTTGCTTAACCCAGTGTTCATCACACACATGCCTTGCTTAATACCCATCACCCGGGTACCCCATCTCTCCACCCATCCTCCCTTCTGTAACCCTCAGTTTGTTTCCCAGAGTGCAGAGCCTCTCGTGGTTTCTCTCCCTCAGCAGAGAAAGACAATGATCACATGGTCTCACTCATATACGGAACATAAGGAATAGTGCAGAGGACTCTAAGGGAAGGGAGAGAAAACTGAAAGGAACTAGGTTTTCGTGTAAGAAGTCAGACCCTAAAGCTCATGCCTTAACCACTGTACTGTCCTTTGGAAAGCAATGGACTAGTCCAGAGGGTCTTATTGAAGTGATGAAATTCCAGGGAAATATACAGAGGACTCTCCTGAGAAATACAGTTGGGAATGGGACCACCATTGAAAGCCAGGCCAACCCAGGGGTTTCAGAGTCATGTACCTTCATGGCATATCTGCCTTTTCCTATGATTTCTATTCTTTTTTTTTTTTTCACTCTGTGAGTCAACCACCTTTCAACCTTCTTATTTTTAACTAATGAATAACAGCTTCTGCTCACCTTCCATCTCCGGCCTCTATGCTAACTCGTGGCATTCTAGCTCTGACTCTATCCTTGTGACATCCATTATCTGTGTCCTGGTTTGCTATTTCTACATTTCTTAGGGAAGCATTGGCCTAACATAGTTTTTAGAGTGTGTTGGAAAATAACCCTATTAAGTTCTTTCAAAAGCGAATTCATTAGACACTGTGGGTGGATCACAAGACCCCTGTTTGGGACTTAAACAGGACCTAAGTATGCCCAGTAGTTCTCAGAAGCAGATTCTGAAGAGCATCCATGAATGTGCCAGCCCTGAAACGTTCTTCTTCTTTTCTCCCTTTGTATAACATGGCCTGAAATTCAAGGGCCTTGAAAAGAGGGTGTGATTGGCTGAATGTAATTGACGTACCAGTCCTTAACTACACCGGGCAGTTTTCACAAGGAAATTAGCTGAAGGAGCCTCCAGTGATGCCTCCATTCACTTTACCAACAGGATTGCACATAATAAGGGAGATAATTACCTACCTAGGATAATTACCTAGGAGGATATTAGGATGCTGGAAGAAAGCGAGGGATGAATGTTGGGTTGACAAAATAGGACAAATGTCTTCCGTGTGCATTCCATCGTTTCTTTTACCGCAGCACACAACTCACCATCCGTTGGCCAGTTTATAAATGTCCATAAAACTGTGGCTAGCCTTCATGCATTTCCAAGTAACATCTAAATGACTTTCCAATGATCTATTTTGAATTATTTATGCCTTCACTTTCTTCTGTTTGCACATCCTAGATCTAATCATGGAAAATGACCATATTATAACCATGTATCACACAATACTTTGGCATCATATTTCTTTATTTGCAAATACTTCTTCAGCATTGATCTTCAGTTTACTACTGTGCCAAGTGCTGTGGGGGCGAGAGGGGTCCTGGGTAACATGCGATGATTGCTTTCTAGCTGCTTAGCATTGAATGTAGGAAACATAATTTGAGATAAATAATATAAAATAATAGAATATAAAGCAGATTTTAAAAGTACATTATGTATGTGGGGGGCTAGCCTGGCTGAGAGCTTCACTTGTGCTGACGTAAGGAGCTATGTGCAATGTGTCATTTAAATATGGGAGGAAATATTTTTGATCCAGGGAAGAGACTTGTGCTGTGGTCACTAGGTGAGTTTTGCCCAGCCTATGTTACTCTAAATTATAATTTTTGCTATTCGTTTGTTCCAAAAGGTAGGACAGAGATTGATTTAGACTCTCTCTCCTTCTATGTATAGTACAGAGATTTCGTCCTGGGGCTATTCCCTTTGGCCACAGTCCCTCTGAGCAGCTTTGCAGGGAGGTGCTGCCATTCTGTCCTTTTTTAAAGGCACAGGCCTGATCCTCCTGTCTCCTGCTATCTTTCCACTGCTAATGTCACAAGATGCCTCTGGCAGAATAAATAACTTTATTATGAAGCTGTAAAGTAGAACAAGTTATTAATATTGTATGAATTGCATTCTATTCCTTTTTTTTTTTTTTTTTTTCCTCTAATGGAGGGGAGATCTTACCAGAGTCTAGAAAATGTATCCTTGAAACTGCTGAGTAGCATGTATTGAATAAAATGAGTTAGGAAGCTCCATCACCACTGGAAATTCTGATTGGAAGCTGGTTTTAATAGGTTCAGGTTTCCTTCTGAGATGCTCATTTTCTTCAGGAACTCCACAATTATGGCAGCCTACTTCTCAGTGGTAGCTACAAGGAATTGGATTTTACTGTGCAGCGTAAACAGATCGGGATTGATGAGATGACATTCTGAGCATTATCAAGAGGCTTGTGGACTGCTTTGTTGTGAGAGGTAATTGACACTGAAAGCTTTTGAAAATTGAGGTTTACAGGAGCAGACCCAAGTCAATGATGTTTTGTTTCATCTGAGGTGTTTGAGTAAGACATTAGTTGGCGGGTGCTAATACCACTTTGTGAAGCTCAAGTTTAGGCAAGACATTAACCTCCTCTACAGCAAGCAGAAGTTTTATCCTTTAGAAAGGATAAAAATAAAATTCCCTCCAGATCAGTGCAATTACTCTGTGAGGAACAGAGGAAGAAAGGGATCTGCGGATATCACAGACTGTGCCTCGTTTGATAAAGGTTTATTTATTTCCCTTGGGCCATTAATAACCACATGTTAAATTTTCTCCCTCCTTGATTCGAGCCTATCCTTCATGGTAAGTTAATTTTTTTTAAAAGATTTTATTTATTTATTTGACAAAGAACACAAGTAGACAGAGAGTCAGGCAGAGAGAGAGGGGGAAGCAGGTTCCCCACTGAGCAGAGTCCATGAGGGGCTCCATTCCATGACCTGAGCCCAAGGCAGAGGCTTAATCCACTGAGCTACTTAGGCGCCCCATTGTAAGTTAATTTAAAAAACACAACCCTCTGAAAAGACTCAGGATGCTAGGTTCTAGTACTGAATTTTCTACCAGCTGACATGATTGTCAGCTTTTTTGTCGCAGGGACAGGAAACACTCATATTATTGATTTGCATAATATTGATTTCCCCATGGGGTTTCCTGAGTGTGCAATTCCTGACTCACTTCCCCGGGAATAGACCGACACACTTCCCTCCCACTATCCACGTCACTATTTTATTAGTAGCAACAAACGATTGTGATACACTTCCAAACGATTGTGGCCTCCCAGGTATCTTGACATCTGGCTGAGATCTGCGGCACTCCCGGTTCAGCTGACAGAGTGTGAATGGCTTCATTTCCTTGTGCTTTATTTTCCCTACAAGTGGGCCCCTTTCAGTTCTGAAATTTTACAAGCGCTCTCAATGAGCAATCACCAAGCCAAACGAGGACTCTTTGTATCTTTATATTGTGCTAACAGAAGACATTGCCTCACTTAGTCAGAGTTCTTCCAACACCGAATTCTAAATTTGACAATGGCACAGAGCTGTGATTTAGGCGCTGTTACACTCACTGGCATTGGACAGGGTTATGGCTACTCCCTTGAAAACATTCTAACTTCCTTTAATGTGCATTTTGGACCCATTAACCATTCATGCATAATGGAAACAAGTATATTATGGTGTTAAGTGTTAGTGTGGTAGAAGCATACAATTTACATTTGCAATTAATTCCAGCCATCAGGGCACAAGCCTGTCAGTTCCAGGAGAGCCTGGCCTTCAGTCTGGTCTGTCCGAGGTCTGGCACAGAGGAGATGTCTAATGACATTTGTTGAGTCAACTAGCAACTTCCACAATAATGAAGACATATGAAGTAGTGGTGTCTTTTGTTTTTTGTATTACTAGACTCTTTTTGCCTGCTGGGGACAGAAACCCAGCTTGCCTGAAGGTAAGCATAAAGAAAAGATGCTGTTGTGTGAGTGCTCCTAGAATGGAAGCTGGGTGCCCGTCCTCAGGCGTAGTACGCTGGGACCCAAATCAAAGGCTTTCTGTTTCTCCGTCTTGCATCCTTGATTCGTTCCGGCTTCTTTTACAAGGTGACTCATGGCCACAGGTAGTGCCTGGGTTCACATTTCAATTTTCCCTTCAGAAGGGAGCCACCTTCTTCCTTAGCTTGTCAGGCTCCAGGTTTTTACCCAGTGTTTGTTGCAAAGGTTAGGGGCCGGGCAGGGTTCAGCCCAAGGTCTTTTATCACGGATTTGTTAGTTCCTGTTGAAAAGCAGAATAAAGAAGGGAAAGCTTTTTAAAAGGGTATTTCTTGAACATCTTATTTTAATGAATTAATTTGCCAGTCTTTTGATGTAAAGCCAGGGCCTTCAAAAAAAAAAAAAAACCAAAAAACTCTGGGACTATTGTTTGGAGGTCTACCTTGCTCCTGAAACACACACACAGAAACACACACACACACACATACAGATCTTCATGCAGCTTTTCAACTGTGATTTCTTTAAAATGAAGAAGAGACTTAAAGATATGTGCAATCAGTCTGAATGTAGAATCCTTCTAAATGTTTAAGATTCCCCCCTCAGGGAGGAGTCAAGATGGCGGAGAAGTAGCAAGCTGAGACTGCTTCAGCTAGCCGGAGTTCAGCTAGATAGCTTATCTAAAGATTGCAAACACCTGAAAATCCATCGGCAGATTGAAGAGAAGAAGAACAGCAATTCTGGAAACAGAAAATCAACCACTTTCTGAAAGGTAGGACCGGCGGAGAAGTGAATCC
>NC_081561.1:37149702-37240725 GCF_022355385.1 Mustela nigripes | reverse complement strand
AAAAAAAAAAAAAAAAAAAAAAAAAGATTCCCCCCTCATTGTGTATAGTGCTTTCCCCCATGATCTGTTTGGGGTGTGTGTGTGTGTGTGTATGTCTGTAATTCGTCTCTATTTCCCCCAAAACTTTTGGGATACATTGGACAAAAATAGAACTTTCATTCTGCTGCACTCATTCATTGTTTGTTCAATATCTAATGAAATTACATACTTTTAATAACTATCAAAACGGGCATATACATGTGGGAATAAACGCAAGTGACTCTCAGTGTTTTAAATGTTTACCTTTCATACATTAAAATCATTAACACACACAAAAAGAGATATTCAAAAGAAATCACAGGATTTATTTTAAAAAAATATATCCAGGTAGTATAGACCTAGATGGGGTATATTAAAAATCGTATGATGAGGGGCATCTGGGTGGCTCAGTGGGTTAAGCCTCTGCCTTTGGCTCAGGTCATGATCTCAGGGTTCTGGGATTGAGCCCCACATCGGGGTCTCTGCTCAGTGGAGCCTGCTTCCTCCTCACTCTCTACCTGCCTCTCTCCCTACTTGTGATCTCTGTCTGTCAAATACATAAATAAAATCTTTAAAAAAAATCATATGACAAACCCTTGAATGATGAATATCTTGTCAGTGTATATATGTGACTGTGTAGTATCATCTGGAGATAATGCAAAAGCTTAGCTTTGAAGTGGCTATTTATGTTTCACCGTAGCCAAATGGCTTTCCTCCATGCGTGTCTTCTGGCTCATATGCACCTGAAGCATGGTATATGAAAGTGATTTCAAATTGAAAATTGCTGGGCATGGATGTAATTTAGGGTATCTTTTAAAGAACCACATTAACCAAGCAATAATGAAAGATAAGCGAGAAATAATTAAAGGGCTTAAAGCTGTGCTAAAAAGTTAGGAATAAACATAACAGAGAACACAGTAGTTCTCCTCTCTAAGAAAAGCTATTGACCGTCACAAGCCAATACTGTATTTTCCCATTTTTTTATATCATTTTCTTATAAGACTGTGATGCTCTCCTAAAAGCATTGAATTATTGTGTACTCATCAGACTGGATAACAAATACTGAAAAATACCCTTAGTTGAGTTACTTGGGATGTGGAATGATTTGGCCTTAAAGATAAAATTTTGGCTTAGGTTGAATATGAAAAATGTTCAAGAAAATACTCAACATAGGAGCTTTGCACAAATTCTGATCTAGATAAAGTATCCTAGACTCTCACAGTTTCTGCTGTTCTTCTGCAAGCTTCCAGCGTCATCTTTCACTCTGACATAATCTACAAGGGATTTGGCCAGCTTTGTCTCTCCCTATGGCGCCGTATCTCTACCCTAGCAGATACGGCTCATGGTGATAGATGTCATACAGACAGCATGAACATAAAAAGGTGTGGCATCTCAAAGAAAAGAATAGGCAGAGAGATGCTATCTGTCAAAGAATGTGATGATCAAGTCTATTTTCTTATAGTTGTTAATAACGCCACACTTTCTAAAGAAAAAAAGGAGTATACTTTAAGAGACATGATCATGGAGGATACTCCTTAATTGAAGGAAGTTTATTTGGCAGTAAGTCATGATGGATTTTTAAGAGTGGTGAACGCTACTATAATGAACACCCATAAGCTGGAAGAAATCATGAGGTAGTTGACAGCTTTTCAAGCATCCGAAACTATCCTTTTAGCCCTGAGCCATACTTTGATTCTTTCAGGGCTGGCCACGCACTGACAGGGCTAACATGTTGAGTCTCAACACAACTGACTGAATGGATTAAGGGAAATTTAGAAATATGCTTGATATTTCTAGGAATCATGCAAATGCAAAACTTTTGAAATTTTTTTAAACTTATTGTGATGAGTTTACTTTCCATATGGAATTAAAAGATCTAATTTGAATAATTAGATAATAGGATTACAATTCAGTTATTGATCAATAACATGACAGAATTTAAAAAGCCAGTGCAAAATGGTAGACGGAATAGAGGTAATGAAATGCAAAGGTCAAACTTTTAGATCTTTGCATTAATGATTAGACTCTGATGTCTGAATGGGCCTTGAGGTGATTGTTTGTTTGGCCTTGTTTAAGAGATGCCGTTGTGAGCTCAAGTTTATGTGACCTTTCTCCATTTACAACTTGTCCAGTTTGGAGTTTATGAGTTTCTAGTTCTGCCCAGTTTATAAAAGGGTTAATTGAATTTAAATTAAAAAAAGAAAAAAAAAAGAGAAAATGTATCTTCTTTGTTTACTGAACTCATGAAAGGATCATGAATGGAATGAAATAGAATGGAATGGTGTGAATGGAATTATAAATAAACATCTTGTTTCTACTTTTTCTAAGTTGTTTTACTTGAGATAAACTTTACATTATATTATGTGTGGCTACTGCCATTTATCAACACTAATTTTACATGTACTAATCTATTTTTAAGTGAAGGTAGAAGTTCACCAGGGGCAATATTTTTTACTCACAGTAAGAAATGTATATCAATGTATATAAATATAAATGTATAATATAAACATATTTATAGAAACATCTCTAGATATTATATAAATTATTATTCACATGTATTACTTATGTATATAATACTTATATATAAATTATATTAATATACATATGAAATAAAAGTCTCACAAAACAAACTTTATTCTTACTACTAGTAATGCTTTTTGACCACTTTCAGGAACCTCTGTGGTGTGTAGGGTTCCCAAATCAGGGTGTCAGCACCATCCTGTTAGTCCAATCTCATACAATTCTGCAAAAGAAATGCTGAGCCAGTAAGCAAGAGTAATTCCACTCCAGTGCATGGGGGGAGGGGCCAAGAACACTATCCTATGATCTATTTTACCTGTTATTTCACAATTTTTTAAAAAGATTTTATTTATTTATTTGAAAGACAGAGATCACAAGTAGGCAGAGAGGCAGGCAGAGAGAGAGGAAGGGAAGCAGGTTCCCTGCTGAGCAGAGAGCTCTATCCCAGGACCCTGGGATCATGACCTGAGCCGAAGGCAGAGGCTTCAACCCACTGAGCCCTCCAGGCGCCCCTATTTCACAATTTTTAAAAAATGTCTAGTGACTCTCTAGATTGACAATCCACAATCTTTTTATGCCTTTCTCTCTCTTCATTTGATGTCCTGAAGGAGAGAATTTGATCAGCTCAATTTAAATAAAGGGCTTATGCCTGCACTAATCAGCTGCCGACGAAGAGAAAAATATCCTTTTTTAAAAACGTATTTATTTTATTTAAATTCAATTAGCCAACATATTATTTTCAGAGGCAGAGTTCAGTTATTTGTCAGTTCCGTATACCAGCCAGTGCCCATCACATCACATGCCCTCCTTACAGCCTGGCACCCAGTGAGCCCATCCTCCCACTCTCTTCCCCTCCCCCAACCCTCAGTGGGTTTCCCAGAGTCAAGAGTCCCTCATGGTTTGTCTCCTTTTCTGATTTCTCCTCCCATTCCATTTTCCCTCCCTTCCCCCATGATCCTCTGCGCTGTTTCTTATATCCCACATGTGAATGAAACCATATGATAATTGTCTTCCTTCGAGGGACTTATTTCGCTCCACATAATCCCCTCCAGTTCCAACCATGTTGATGTACATGGTAAGATTTCATCCTTTCTGATGAATGAGTAATATTTCATTGTGTATGTGTATGTGTGTGTGTGGATAGATAGATAGATGATCGATAGATAGATATCTTCTTTATCCATTCATCTGTCAATGGACAACTCAGCTTTTCCTACAGTTTGGCTATTGCGGAAATTGCTGAGAAGAGAATAGGATCCTGTTGTTCCAGGTATGATCATTTTCTATCCCAAACTTTCTGCATCAAGGGATTAATTGCAGAAGGTGGAGATTCTGTGAGTCAAGCAGTCACCCTAGTTAGCATGCACTTAAGATATCAATACCCTTGGGATTTTGGACCCCTCCTCTCAGTTCCTTCAGGGATCTAGGCCAGGATACATTGACAAGTAGGGATTATTATCTGATTTTACTGGAGGAGGATCCAAGAAATAAAGGGTGAATGATTTACTCAGAGTTCCAGGGAGACTCTATGGAAGAGACAAGCATTGATCCATGTCTTCTTACTTCTAGTTTATGGCGGTATGTTGCTTGTTCAACACAGGGGGCTTAGAAACCTTATTGTCATTACAACTGCTTTGTTCATGTCATTCCTTCAAAAAAGCAAAAACAAAACAAAACAAAACAAAACCTTACATATTTTCATTAGAATGATGCTCTTCAGAAAGTTATGTTCCCTGCTATGTATTTTATGCAATGTTATAATGGGTTCTTTGATCATTCACTCTGGTACTCATATAAGTCTAGCAGTCCATAATTTCCTGTGACACTCCCTTTTCCTTTTTATTAGATAGCGAAAACATTTCCCTTCTTTCATCTTTAGATGTGTTTTGTGTGTCCTTTATAATTTCTCAGTAAGATTGAACAGTGGCTCTGTGGTGACAGCAGTAAAGCAATTTGCGATCCTTCAAAAAGATGCCGGGCAAGTAAAAATTATTACTCTGTGTTAACAAAGTAACATATGACACCTAATATATTTTACTCTGATCCTCCATGTCCTTAACTCTGGCTTTTTCAGAATTATGTCTATGAAAGTATATTTTTTAAATGTGCAGTAGACATTGATCAAACTGGAAGCAAAGTTTTTTTGTTTTTCTTTTCTCTTTCTTTTTAAAAAATTTAAGCCAGCAGTGTTATGCTGATGGGCATTCTGGGGAGCATTCAGAGCTATTGGTTGAGGACATTGGTACCCCAAGCTGAGGATTCTATAACCCTTTCCAGGTCTCTGTCAGGAACCTGGCATAAAGATTTCTTAGTAAATATGTAACACTCGGACAAGAGTCCACACTTGGTCTTAATCATTATGATGGCCATCTTATACTTGCTGACTATCCCATTAAATCTCTACACTGAAAAATGAAACAAGATGAAACCAGAGAGAGACAAACCATAAGAGAGTCTTAATCTCAGGAAACAAACTGCAAGTTGCTGGGGGTGGGGGGTAGGGATAAGGTGGCTGGGTTGTGGACATTAGGGAGGGTATGTGCTATGGTGAGTGCTGTGAATTGTGTTAAGACTGACGATTCACAGACCTGTACCCCTACAGCAAATAAAACGGTATATGTTAACAACAACAACAACAAAAACAGAAATAAAAGTCATGTTTTAAAAGTGCATGTGTTTGTGCACATGTGTGTGTGTGTGTTTCAGAACAGATGTTTTAATTCAGAATGTAGATGACTACTTTTTTCAAAAAGAAAAGTATCCAGTAGGGAAAGAAATATAAATAAGGAACTCAGCTAGTGGTCAGGAAGGAACTTAGCCGGAGGTAACAAATCTGTTTTGGGAGAAGTTAGTATCTGATTATCATCAACGTGGGGAAATCTCTGGTTTCCGCTTCAAAAGCCTGAGCTCAGTTTTTAACACTCCTCTGACGTTTATTCCCACTACCTGGCTCTCATGGAGAGAGCTTCAGAGATTCAGTATTTTCTAAGATTTCCTAGATTTAATTCTCCCTTCCCCCTTGGTGACTGAAAAAGACTGCAAACTATACACCTGCTGCCCTTCCCCACCCCACCTCCAACAAAATCTCCTCTCGTAGTTTTCCAAGAATGAACCTAAGGTGCTTCCTAAAATTATCATTCAATACTATCTGGAACTGAGAAGTCAACGGTACTGAGCAAGACATTTTCTGTCAAGGCAAGGGCAAAATATATTCAAAGAACATTTAAGGGCAGAGGGAGAGAGTCCTATATCCACCCCATCTTAAGCCTTTGCTGCTCATGGATTTACTCTTCCTTCAGGGAAACTTGTTTTCCCCTCCAAGGACCTGCTTGTTCTAGCCTAACAGTGGACTGTAGGGCTGTTCTGTGGATCTGCTAGTTTTCTCTGCAGAAGCTTTCCTCTTCCCATTTAAAGGGCTGTTTGTTTATTAGAGAGAGGGAGTGAGAAGGGAAGGGGCAGAGGGAGAGGGAGACAGAGAATTTCAAGCCGACTCGGAGCTGAATGCAGAGCCTGACACGGGGCCTGAGCTCACGACTCTGGGATCATGATCTGAGCAGAAACCAAGAGTTAGATGCTTAACCGACAGAGCCACCCTCATGCCCCTCTCTTTCACATTTAAAATGAGCATAGAAACAGCAAACAGCATAAGCCCACATGGGGAAGAATTCAGAGTGCCTGGCTAAAGTTGCTAGTAGTGGAGCACAGAAGTCTGGGGTGTCTAGGAAGATTATTGATCCCAATTTACCACAAACATTCCACTAGATTCAGGGGAAAAGTGATTACCTTCCTGCAGAGAACTCTCTGGTGTTTCAGTGACACATACTTGATTGTTCCCCAGGGTGGGGCAGGAATATCTCCCTTAGGAAGCCATTACTTCCAGGTTGAGCTATCAACAAACCATTTCCTGTCTTTGGTCTAATTAAACTATACACATTTGGGGGGGTATAAAATAGAGATGCTGACATGTCAGCATTTATGCTGCTGACACAAATGTTCTGTGCATAGTTGATGTAAATGGTGCTGACATAAACCTTCTCCTTGAGAACAGATGCTAGAGGGGCTTTTTTTGCTATCTTCCAGTGGATTGACTTTAAGCATTGTCTGGGCTTAGAGTTGAAGCTTCTACTACTGATATTCAGTCCTCTGCTATGATAGATTAACCTATTGATTATTCAATTACTTACTTCTTTTATGCCAATAACTTCTTAAATTAGAGCATGACTTCTATTAAAGTTCAGGATTAGAAGAAGAATGCAGTACTGATTATCTTTGTGTAAGTGTCTTAGTTTGCAGGGCTTTAAAGATGACATTTAGTTCCATGTAGCAAATAGAAGCATGATTGTTTATTGTATAAAATAAGTTACATTGTAATACAGATTTCATGTTAATAGGACTTTTGAAGTGTTGCATTACCTGAGAGTTGCCACTGGTGAGAATTTTCTAGATGTTTGTGATGAAAGCTGTAGATCTTCTTCAGGGTCAATTACATACACACTCAATATAATACAGACAAATTCAAGGAGCTCAGGAACTCCTAAAGCTGCTTATGAACCCAAGGTCAAGAACCTCCTTCATTGGTTCCACTGGTGAGAGATGGCATTTGCCACCTACATTTGGGGATACAGTATCCCCAAGAAGGCTTTCAAAAGATGGATGCCAGGGTGGTTCAGCCGCTTAAGTGCCTTCCTTTGGCTCAGGTCATGATCCCAGGATCCTGGGATAGATTCCCACATCAAGTCCCACATCAGGGTCTCTGCTTATCAGGGAGCCTTGCCTCTTCCTCTGCCCCTTCCCCTGGTTTCTGTGCTCTCTCTCTCTTGCAAAAATAAAAAAATAAAATCTTAAAAAAGAGATCACATCTTTATCCATAGTATCTTTTTATAATATTGATACTCAAGAATTTTGTGAGTTATGCTCTACTGACTATTGGAGGTGAATGAGTTCAAGTCCTCCAAAAAGCTAGTGTCAAGGCAGGATGAGAGGTGCCAAACAGATTCACTGGGAGGAAATGCCAGTGAAGGATAAAAGAGGAGGGAGCAGGGGTTGGTAGGTGACCCTCCCCGCCTGGAAACTGACCTGACACCTGGGAAGAATCTCAGATCCCAGTGCTGTTCTAAAAAGTCTCATCCAGGCCCACTAGGAGTCCCCGAGCAGTTTGCCCATTAGAAGAGTTGAGCACTGGGCTGGCTGGCCTGTCTCTCGTAGCCCTGCCCGCCGCAGCCCTGCCTGGGAGAAGCCTGGGGGAAGCAGGGCCTGGCTTTGAGTGCTGCGGCAGACTCAGGGATGCAGCGCCTGGAGGCCATGGGTCAAACACGGTCCCCACACAAGAACTCTTGAAAGGGGGTCTAGGCAGTGGTCTTCATGGGCACCACATGGAGATAAGAGGGTCTTTGTAAGTACAGAAGTGCAAGTTCTTCTCTTTTCTCCCACTTCCTTACATTTTGATAGCTGCTACTCTTTGGTCAGGGTGATTCTGCCAGCCAAAGTGTACACAGGGACAGGTGATGTGATATTGTAAACTTGTGACTTGGTTTCTTGCCTCCCTATAACACCGTAGCTGCGGGAATTGTTCAGCAAGGGGTGGGGTGGGCAAGATCATAATCTGCAGAGATTAAATACATCACCTTTTTACCACGACCTTCACCAACATTCAGCAACAACATTCCTGTTAAATAGGAAGGGACTGTAGAATTAAAAATTGCTGTTGAAGTGTAGAGCCCAGGATCCTCACAGAGTCTGACAGAAGCCATGCTAAATCCAGGGTCTCTGTGGTCTCAGTGGGATTCGGTCCAAAGATTGGTGTCCAGTTTTTTCTTTTTCCCCCACTCCCCCAACCAACCCAGTGGCCTCTCGGCGGGCCCTTTGGTTTCACTTCGACAAAAGACTCCTGGAGGCTTCCCTTCCCTAACCTGTAGAGCAGAGCCAAGCTCCTCTTCCAGAGGACGGTGTTCTCCAGGGGAGGGAGCTATCGTGGCAGTGCGCTGGCAGGGAGAAGCGGGCAAAGAGATAAGGGAAAACGCTAACGAGAGGTCCTCTGTGGTAGGAAAGTGAGATGCTCCCAGGACTTGGGAATTTTTGAAAGTTCATTCACTCACTAAACAGATAGTCATGGGATAGTTACTTTGTTTCAGACACTGTTCTAAGTGCTTGGGACGCATAAGAGAACAATATAAAAACCCCTGCCTTTTGGTAGCTTACATTCTAGCAGGGAGACTTTAATATGCACGTGAACAAAATACATAAATCAATTATAGCTAGATAAATATATTTATCTAGCACAGCTTTTCTTAAAATTGCTTTTCGGCAACAATTGCTTCATCTGCTATTACCAGAAGCGGAAGTCTCTTCCCTATGTTTTCTTTGCCCCTTTTAGGTTCTTTCATCTTGGCTTCCTGTTTCTTCCTCAGGGAAGGAAATACTTCCTTTCCAGAAGTCCACCAAATATAACTTCCGGAAAGTCACTGACAGAGAAAAATGACCCTGCTTGTATTGTTTAGTGAATATTTTTGATCTCTGCGAAGTCTGCTTTTTAACTCAATCTTAATACATTTCCCAAAACCAGTTCAGAAAATACATCGAAAACATAATTGGTTAGAACCAAACTGAAACTCACAGGTCTTTAGTTCTAAAATCAATGGCATTGGGGTGCCTGGGTGGCTCAGTGGGTTGAAGCCTCTGCTTTCAGCTCAGGTCATGATCTCAGGGTCCTGGGATTGAGCCCCGCATCGAGCTTTCTGCTCAGCAGGGAGCCTGCTTTCCTTCCTCTCTCTGCCTACTTGTGATCTCTGTCTGTCAAATAAATTAAAAAAAAATTTTTTTTTTTAAATCAATGCATTATCGCATGAAAGGCTGGCATGGCACTGGGTGAAGGCAGCCACAAGTCTCACTGATGATGATCTAAAATCCACAGATCTCCTCAGCAATAAATAGGGAATGGGACAATAAAAAGTACTCAGCTGTGAGGAAGGCTACATTAAACAACACAACCTGCAATCTAGAGAGACAGGAGGGAGCCACATGAGAAAGAATGACTTCGAGTGTGTAGCACTCACAGTTAAACCCTGACCGTATTTCCAGGCCCAGTCCTAGATCAGTGGAGCATACACAGTTCCAGCTGGATTTAAGGGGAGTCCTTCTGCTTTTCTTTTTTCTCTTTCTTTGCTTTTCTTTCTTTCTTTCTTCCTTTTCTTTTTCTTTTTTCATTTTTTTAAAAGATTTTATTTATTTATTTGATGGATAGAGCTCACAAGTAGACAGAGAAGCAGGCAGAGGGAGAGGAGGAAGCAGGCTCTTTTTTCTTTTCTTTCTTCCTTTCTTTTTCTCTTTCTCTTTGTGGAAGGGACTATTTAAGATCTTCTGGGTTCATCTTTAGGGAAAAACCAAAACTGAGTGGATTCATATTTAGAATTAAATGATACACTTTAAAAGACAATATGAATGAATCATCGAACTGTTTCCTCACCCTAACTCCAGGCCCATACATAGATTCTATTTCTAATTTTTTAAAGAAACAAAAATTATCTTAGTCGCTGTGGGCGGTTGACTTTAATGAAGCTCGATTAAGCCAACATTCAATTAAAAGACAATGTAGGTCACAACCAGAAATCATTTGCAGATTATATAGAAACATCCCTCGTCCCGGTTATGACCAGCATTCTCAAGAGCAGGTCATACTCCTGTCTTCCGTCCCTCTCTAATTCCATTCTGACGCCATCTTTGCTCCGCTGTTTGGTGAGGCTGCTCTCCTACAGTGGCTCTCCATCACTCCATCTCTGTCTCATTGTCAACGTTCTGAACTTGGACCTCCCCGGCTCTTAGAATGGCTCTTTTCTTGGCTTCTGGGACATTCAGTTTCCTTAGATCTCTTCATTTGGCTTCTCACAGATTCCTTCACTGCCCTCCTCCTTTTTTTTTTTTTTTTTTTTTTAAGATTTTATTTATTTATTTGACAGACAGAGATCACAAATAGGCAGAGAGGCTGACAGACAGAGAGGAGGAAGCAGGCTCCCTGCTGAGCAAAGAGCCTGATGCAGGGCTCGATCCCAGGACTCTGAGATCATGACCCGAGCCGAAGGCAGAGGCTTTTACCCACTGAGCCACCCAGGCGCCCCACACTGTCGTCCTTCTTTTCTTTATTTCTTAGAGGCAGAAGCCTCAGATCCAGTCTTCGGTGCCCTTCTCATCAATGGCATCCACTCCATAGGTTCCACTGCTGTGCTGTAAGCCCTGAACTTTTCTTAAAGTCTCAGCTCCAGATCTGAAAATACAACTACCCGGTAAGCACCTTAAAATGGGTGCATGTCAAGTTCAAAGTCTGAAACAGTAATTCATTTTCTGTCCCCTTCTTGATCTCCATATATTTTCAGGATCATCTCTTTTTGTTCTCTCTGTCTCTTGGACTGGAAAACTTGGTCAGATCAACTTTGAGTCATTTTCCTCTCTCATTCCCTACATTTAATCACTGGGCAACTTGAACCTATTCTATTTTCATAATTGTGAATTTCCATTCCCAATGCCACTTCTCATCATTAGGCTCATATGAGACTTTCTGTCTGGCTTATTATAATAGCCTTTTAACTGGAATCCTTTCTCTCTCTCCCTTTCTTTCTTTAAGAAATACTGATCTAGTCCTTAGACTGTGCAAACGTTGTGCTGGAAGCTTGGGAAACAAACGCACAGAGCAGGCTCCCTCTGTGAGGAGCTCACAAAGCAGCGGGAAAGAAGGATGTGAACGATACTCACTTCCACATACTCTGATGAGCGCACACACAGGGATGGTGTGTAGGTGGCCCGGGGGGAGGGGGATTCTTTTTTCAGGAAGTGGGCAGGGGGCCCTACCAAAGGGGTTAACAGAGAAGGTGGCTTTGGAGCTGAGAAGTGGGGAAGGATAGGATTTCACCAGATGGAGGGTCACGAGGAAGGGCATTCTGGGCCAAGGTAACAATGTGCCCAAACTCACAGAGACCTCAAGGTGTGTGGTATGTTTAGCAGTCTGATGTCACTGGAATGCAGATGGTGAGTTGGGCTGGACCGTGAAGTGCCTTGAATGAGGGATATGGGTTTTGTTCTATAGATACTTTGGAACTGTTGCTTTCATATCCCACATGTAACTAAATATGAAATTCTGAGTAGAACCAATAGACTGATGTATGAATCTAATATACTTTCTCCAATGGCACTGACTCTGTCTTCTATCTGCCCTTATTTTGGGGGCTCTCAGCCAAGTTCCCCTTTATAAGTTCCCCTTATCCAATCCTCAGTATTTGATTATCTTTTTCTTTTCTTATAGAAAACAAATGGGATTTGGCAATATAGGACAATATCAGGATCTATGTGCAAATTTCCTAGAAAATCTATACACACGTACAAACACACATACATATTTATTCCATTAAATTTTCACTACAGTTCTGTGAGAAATGTTCCTCTCTAGAAATTTTGCTTGCCTATTGTTTTTGGCTACTACAGAATGGAGAAATGTTTCCTCATTGGTCTAGCCTCAAAAAACATTATGAGTGGTCCATGATTCCTGCCACTCATTCCTGCCCTAAGGGATATAATGAAAGGACAGAACACTTGTTCCTGAACCTGATATGAATAGGGAGCAAAGCCCCCTAGGTCTGGCTTTTTTAGGAAGAGTAAGCCATTCCTCCTTGGTGGGTCCCAGGCTGCTCAGAATTTTATAGTACTCCTCTTCTAGTAGGCAGAAGAATGCCAACACAAGGCTGCCACTACTGCCCTGAGTAGAAAATAAATTGAACTGCAGAACAATCCTTCATCTAGTTTCAAAATGTCCCTTGGTGTTTGAAAGTCTGTTTATTATTTATTATACAGAATCAAAGTAGGCCTATCTTGGAAAAGGGAACATCCCTAATTTTGGAGAGATTTTTATTTTATTTTATTTATTTATTTTTTAAGATTTTTATTTATTTATTTGACACAGAGAGAGAGAGAGAGAGATCACAAGGAGGTAGAGTCAGGCAGAGAGAGAGGAGGAAGCAGGCTCCCCGCCGAGCAGAGAGCCGGATGTGGGACTCGAGCCCAGGACCCTGGGATCATGACCTGAGTTGAAGGCAGAGGCTTAACCCACTGAGCCACCCAGGCACCCCTTGGAGAGATTTTCAAACAGGCTCTCACTATACCTCACCCGGATCATTGTTCTGTAAACCCACTATCTCCTTGCTTGCTGTCCTTCTTCTGTTTATTTTACATTCTACTCTCTGATTTTGCTGTTTTAAGTGCGTATCTTCCACTTCATGTTTAAACATTCCAGTGTACTTGTTGTTGCTTATGGGATAAAGTCCAAAATAGTTTAGTTTGGCATACCTCTCTCCAACCTCATCAGCCATCTTGACTCAACAACAACAACATATGAAAGTTCTAGGAATAACACCCAACATATGCAGGAACTGTAAAATTTGTGCCTCTATCATGCATTCTTGATGCAGTTAAGAGTTTGTTATGCTAAACAACCCACTCGGGAGCCTATAGATTGATTTCTGAAAGTCCCTAAATCTCCTGAAATGAATCTTACTCATTTTGAGTAAGAAATATATTAGAGCATTTTCTCAGGAGGATAAGCTCCACATCTTCTGTAAGATTTTTAAGCAGGTCTTTACAATCTCATGGTTAAGAACCATGGTAAATCTTTTGAGAGCCTGGTCACTCAATAATCAAATATGATAGAATAATAAACAAACTAAGAATGATGACAGTATTTTAGTCAGATCATCAAGTACAGAACCTCATAATATAGAAACACAGAAGCCCTGGGAATTAGAATAACTTGCCTGGGAATATTTGCCCACTGAATAATAGAATTTAGATTTAATGGTGTATTATCTTCTCTATTGTTTGCTGTTTCATATGTTTATGTTACCTTTTTCAACTATAGAAAGAATAGAAGAATAGATTAGAAGCTACTTGAAGGCAGAAGCCTTGTCTTGAGGTGATGATGATGATGATGATGATGATAAAGATAAGTTTGGAGGAAACTGATTAAATAACATGAGTAAGGGCACAGGCTAATTGTTAGTAAGCACAGAATCAAGATGTAAGAAATATATAGTGTTATATTGCTACTTCTTACATATTTAGAAAGTCTACCGCTTAAAAATCTAGATAATGAGAATTTATTTATTTAAATCAAGTACATTCAATATACCGGGCAATTTTCAAGTAAATGTGAGGGTTTTTTTTAGAATGAAATACTCTTGAAATGTTAGAATCATGGATTTGCAGATTTGAGAATCCTTCTGTTTTTCATGTTACTCACTTGATTTACGGATGATTAAAGAAAGAAACTGCCGTTTACCTGAGATATCTTTAATCAGGCTATGGGAAGCAGAGGAACTTGCTTTACATTTTTGTTTAACCTTTACCAGGTATTTCAAATCCTTTCATTGTCTGTTTTACTGATTTATAAAAGGGTATAGAAGAGGTTTTATTTTGCTAGAGAGCTAAAGTGCCCTCTCCTGGTTATTTTCTGTCATTACAGCCAAATATCAGTTAAGATACTTGATTTACTAGAAAAGTTAACCTTATAGAAACAAAAGCCATAAATTCATTCTGATAAAACTAAGTTAAAACTAGTGATTCTAATTATAAAAAAGGAAATTATAATTGACTGTTTCTGAAGCACTTACACATTTTATTATTTGATCTGCAAAGAAAATCCCAAGTACTTGCCTTAATCATTCTTTTGTCACTTATGTTTTGACCTTAAAAATGCAAATTCTACTTTATAAAGAACACTTTCAACTTTTAGCATTGGTTTTAATTTATTTTAGATAGCTGAATTTTTTTATGTTGACTAACACCTTTTTTAAAAGGATAAATCCAGTAGATATATTTCCAAATGAAAGGTTCAGAAGCCCAAAATAACTAAGGAGGGCCAATCCTGATTTTATTAATGTAATTAACTAAATTTACTACCGAGAAAAACATCTCCATCTTTTTAAGATGTCATGTGATTAATGTGATTAATATTCAAAATAACTTAAAAACAGCTTCTTAAGCTTGTTGCAAACTTAAATTTCGACTAATAATTATGCATATGAGTTCCCTTCAGTAAAAGACCTCATTAGGTCAGATTCATTTTAACTGTTCTTACTAATAGCATCATTAAAGAATAAATATATGTTATCTCCAAGTCTTAATATTCCAGTTACCTGCGTGCTGAGAGGCTTAGGACCTGCAGCGCACATTCTTTTTACGAGTTCATAAATCTCATCACTTCAGAATTATTTCTCTCTCTCTGTCTTTTTCATAGGACTTTTCCATCACTGCCACGATTTTAAAAATTTTCTAGCTGTTGGTAGCTATTCAGTTCTTGCACAAAGACACAAATCCTGGCTGCTGGCCTTTTGGCATCTGCTAATATTTTCATAGACCTCAATTGAACTTTCAGTCTGTTCATGGAATTTCAGAGGCTGATGATAGAAACCACTTCTATTTGTCTTTTAACCCTTCACTTTTAATCCTTTCCATAATCCACTTGAAAGTCCTGCACTAGCAGGTTTAGGGGGTGAGAGGGAAAAGAAGAAAATCAAGGTTTTCTCCACAATGTTTGAATCTCCCTTTCTTTTCATCCAGAGAAAAGTAAATGAAGCAAACATTCAAACTGGGGACAATGTGGTGCATAAAACTAAGATTCATATTGGATGAGCCTCAAACTTATAACACAGTCATTTGAGCCTCTCCTGGGTGCCGGAATTAGTCAGCGGAAGCAGCCGCAAAAGCACATACAAAAAAGGGAAAATGGCTTAGCAGCGTGGAGTCGAAGCCAGCGGGTCCTGCCAAAGAGCAGTGAGCTCACACTTAACAAACTACAGAACTAGACATTTGCCATAACACACAGGTCCTTCTTGGGCCCATCAGTTAGGCACTCCCACCTTTTCCGAAGCCCTGGGTAGAATAGCTTTCAGTTTCCCTCCCTTACCCTCTTACCCTAAGGGAAGAGGCATGGCCTGGGGTTGGTGACTGTTCTGCTCCTGCTTCCCAAAGCTCAGCAGGTCTGGATCAGAGCTCAGACCACCTGAGTTCTCGTTTCTGTTTTCGTTTTTGTTTTTACCAGGCTGTCCTGAATGTGTGCTTCTACAATGTGTACTGTTTAGTTAGTTGTGGCAATTTCCCTAACACTGGTGTTCTGGAAGACCTTTGGAACTATACTGTCAGACAAATGTATGGAAGTAGAAATGTGGAACCAATTGCAAATAAGAGAAGCTTACCAGGATGGAAATTATAATTGAGTTTTATATGGCCTTTCAAGGGGTGTTTGCAGGAACGCAGGAGAAACATAAGCGACAATTTGGGGTGGGTGGGAGTTCTTCAGAGTCCCGAGGATCTGCTCCCAGCCACCCAGAGAGCTTGACTGAAAACCATGTCAATAGTAGGCAGAAGAACCCGTGTACAGCTTCATATGATTTGAAGAGGAGAGCAAGTGGTGGATGCCAGACACAGCCTATCTTCTTGGGAACTAAGCTACCCTGTCCCAGCCCTGGAATCAGCCCTTTCTCCTGGAAGCCTTGATTCTTTTCAGTGGGACCAAGGTCTGGGAGCTAGGTTTGCTTGTTGCTACTCTGGTCTTTGCTCTTTAACCCTTTCAGTGAAGAGACCTATGATGCGTATGTACATGTATGCACATGCCTGCATATCGGTATAGAGACACACACACACATATACATATATGGGTGTATATATGCACACATAAACATTCATATAAATATTTTAAAATTCATGAGTTTACACCAATTCCTCCGGTCGCAATACACTCCCAGAGGGTTCTTTCTTGCCTTCCAGCATTTTATATTTGTATTTCCTTCTTCCTTCCATAGAGAGAACTCTAGTTTCCAACAGTGTCCACACCTTTATTCATTTGTACATTTAAACACTTTAGTACATCTAAGCGTTTCAAAATTGCTTTGCCTGTGACATTATAATAAACAATGTACGAAGAAGAGTTTGGGATTTGTTTGCAGTCTCCCTCCCCATCTACCCCAAGACTGAGCGTGTTTTATAAATTATTTAGATTGGTTGGTCCTTCCCAACCCTCTCTCCCTGTCTCCCTTCTTTCCTTAAGTGTGGCTGTAGTATTCATTTGAAATCAAATTAGTTTCACGTGTTTCAGCTTGCTTTCAGTTGTAGCACTTTCTTTGTATTCTTACTGCTTTAATTTTATATTTGAATATGTAGAACACTGCATATCAGAGGTCAAACAATACAAAAGGCATGACCAGAAATGCATCACTGCTTCCTGTGTTCCTTCTACTCAATTTCCCCAACCTCTTGTAGAAAAACGATTTCATCGTTTTCTGGTTCGTGCTTCTCATGTTCCCTTCTGTAATGACAAACCACGTGTTTTAAAGTTTTCCCTTTATTTTCACAAGAAAATTAACACACTAAACACTTTTTTTTTTGTATTTTGCTTTTTTCAGTAATAATATTTCCTGGAAATCATCCCATATCAGCACAGAGAGCTCCTCACAATCATGTTTCACAGCTGCGTAGTACTCCATTGTGTGTATGTACCATCATTTATTTGACCAATCTCTGATGCTTGACAATGACAAATGATATTCTGTAAACAACTTTGTGCATTCATGCTTTCATATTGTTGGAGATAGGCGGTCAGGATATATTCATAGAGGGAATTCTGTGTTGTGGTTTGGTTTGGTTATATGTAGTTGGTTAGATATTGTCAAATTTCCCTTCTTAGGAATCACACTGTTTTTCTATCAATCAGCAATATCAGTGCTGATTAGTGCCTGTCTTTCCACCATCTCATCAAAAGGGTATATTGTTAAGATTTTGAGTGTTGTCATTTTGACTAGTGAAAATAGATTTCCATAGGAATTTTTCCTCAATTCAAAAGAATTCTTAATCAATTAACCTTTTATCTGTAACACATGCTGTGAATATTTTTTCCTCATTTGTCAGGTATCTTTGAGTTCATTTTTTTAAATTATTTTTTTAATTTTAATTTTATTTTTATTTTTATTTTTTTTAAGATTTTATTTATTTATTTGACAGAGAGAGATCACAAGCTGGCAGAGAGGCAGGCAGAGAGAGAGGAGGAAGCAGGCTCCCTGCTGAGCAGAGAGCCCGATGCGGGGCTCGATCCCACGACCCTGGGATCATGACCTGAGCCGAAGGCAGCGGCTTAACCCACTGAGCCACCCAGGCGCCCCTATCTTTGAGTTCATTAATGTTTTTGCCAGGCAAAACATTTTATTAGTTTTATTAGTAAATAGTCATATTTACTGACCTTTTCTTTTATTGTATTTGGGATTTTTTTATTATAGTTAGAATGCCTCTCCTTATACATGGGTTTTAGAAGAATTCACTTACGTTTTCTTTTGGTACTTGTATGGTTTTACTTTTTATATTTAGATCTCTGGTCCATTTTAAGTTTATTCCTGGATGTGATGAAAAGAACAGTTTTGGTTTTACCATTTTTCAGGTGGCTATCCAATCATCCCTATGCTGTATGTTGAACAGAGCATCTTTGCCCCTGTGAGTCGAGATACCTCTTTTGTCATAAACTAGATTTGTATATGTAGCTGGATTTATTTCAGGAGGTTTCACTCATTTCAGTGGTCTGATGACTCCTTCTTGTGCCAATACCATACTGTTTAATGAATGTAGCCCATTTTTATACCTGGTAGCAGTTCTTTCTCTTGTCCCCAAACCCCTACTCATCAGCTTACAGATCTTCATAGTCAGTAATTTCCTAGCTATCCTTCTGTTTTTTATTTTTCATTTTTAGTTTTTAATAAAACTAAAATTTTAATCAACCCACAGGAGGCTTAACTATATCATTATTAATAAATCATACTAAACCTGGATTGTGGGGACTGCTTTTGTAAACAGAGAAGAATGATAGCCATTTTATTCCTGACTGTAAGAAATACTTATTTTATCTCTTTATGAGTTGACTATAGAAGAAAATTATTTCAGTTCAATACAGCCTTGAAAAAAATAATGTTATTGCCTATTTTTAATATCTTCTTGTTCTTCTTACTTTTCATATCTCACCAATAACCCATCCCACCAAGGGGGAAAGAAAACCAGGCCATCACCATGTTCTGGTAGCTCCTTCTTCTGGAATTTACAGTTGAAAACCATCTTTAATCTTATCACTCTTTGAATGAATAGAGCCCTCCATTATATGTATTTGTGTTACTAAAACTAACTGAAGGTGATTGTAGCCAACTGCTTCTGCCTTGGGATTGTGTCTATACTGATGTGCCCCTAGAGAAGCCAGAGAAGATCACACCAGCCCTGGGTCCATCATGATAAAGCATGCTAGTTTAAGTTAGAGTAAACAAAACTACAGTCAATTTTACCCCCTTCAAATCTTGATTCAAGAAATCATATCTGCTGACCCCAGTGGTCCACACAGATATGTCTTAAAAATTCAGATTCTGGGTCACCTGGGTGGCTCAGTGGGTTAAAGCCTCTGCCTTCAGCTCAGGTCATGATCCCAGGGTCCTGGGATCAAGCTCCACATCAAGCTCTCTGCTCGGTGGGGAGTCTGCTTCCCCCCCCCCCCCCCCCCACCCCGCCTACTAGGGATCTCTGTCTGTCAAATAAATAAATAAAATTTAAAAAAAATCAGATTCTATGGAACTTATGTTTATTGTCATAGTACATTTTCTCTTGTTTGTGGCATAAATTAGTATTTAAAAAATTATATCCCTCATCAAGTTTCATTAAAAACAGAGCCATTCTCTCCATTAATTCTGGAAAAATTTTGTAATCTCAAGTTCAAACCACATATTATAGTTGACCAATAGACTACTATACTCTTTTGAGATAGTCCAAAGTTTTTAAAAAATGCAGCTCAAAGTCAGAGAGGAAGACAAACCATGAGAGACTCTGGAGTTTGGGAAACAAATTGAGTGTTGCAGAAGGAAGGTGGATGGGGGGGATGGGGTAAATCACTGATGGGCATTAAGGAGGGCACGTGATCTGAGGAGTGCTGGGTTTATACACAACTAATGAATCACTGAACAATACATCAAAAACAAATGATGGCTAATTGATATGTTGGCTAATTGAAATTAATAAAAAATGCAGCTCAAAAAATAAAAATAAAAAATGAAAAAGCAGCTCAAAAGATATGTTACGCCAACTTAGGTTCTCAATTTTAGGTGCCAATGATAAGGCAATGGACCATTTCACAAAGGCTTAACTTTTCAATCAGAAGAGATTGCCTTCAAGGTTAGAGAACTTTCATTTTAGAAAACTTTGTGATTATTCTTACTATTGAAACTTTAAAGCATTTTTATCTTTTTATCAGACAGCTTAATGTTTTTTTGTGAATTATTATTTGATGAATCTTCCCCTTTTTTTCTATTAAAGTCTCTGTCTTAATTATTTAAGAGTCTCTTGCATATTATGTCTATAAATCCTCTCACTGTCATAATTTCTCCCAAATTGTTATTTGTTTTCATATTTGGTTTGGCATATTTAGATACATAATGTTTTAATTATCTTTATTTATATTGGTCTTTTGTATTGTGGATTTTAAAAAATTCCTGTAATGTTTGAAAGATTTTCTCCCATCTTCAGATTATATAAATATTCACTTATTTCACTTTTAAAAAGTGTTTAACTTTTTTTTTTTTAAAGATTTATTTATTTATTTGAGAGAGGGAGTGTAGCACGGGGGTAGAGGGACAGAGGGAGAGAGAGAATCTTGTGCAGACTTCCCACTGAGTACTAAGCCAGACATGGGGCTTAGTCTCACCACCCTGGGATCATGACCTGAGCTGAAGGCAGGTATCAACCTACTGAGCCATCCAGGTGCCTCTAAAAATGCTTAACTTTTTAATCCAGTTCCAACTTATTATGCTATATGGTATGAGGTGAAGATCTAACTCTTTTTCCTGATAACCAGTTGTCCTAGTACCATTTAAAGAATAACTTATTCTTTACCTATTTGTGTATAATGATCTCTATCATGGACATAATTTTGTATGCAGGCTCTCTTTTCTGTTTTATTAATGTATTTTAATTATTGTAGTTTTGAAGCAATTTTAATATCTGGGCAAAGCAAGTCTTTCTCAGTATATTCTTTCAAAATTTTCTTGACTATTCTTACCTATGTTTTAAAAATAGATGATGTTTCATGTAATTTAATAATTCTTTTTTTTTCCCAGAACATACCACACATATTCATTCCATGTTCACTGACAGACTTAGTTGTTTGATGCATTTCAATCTGTGTATAGTATTTGTATGTTCCCATAGGTGAGATGTTGGGTCTGTTTGGCTGGTTCTCTGCTCTGATTCCATAAAGTTGTAATCATGGTGTCATCAAGGCTGCTACATTCTTTTTTGGAGGTTCTGAAGATGAATCATCTTCCAAGATCATTTATTCTGTTGATAGAATGTAGTTGCATGTGGTTGAAGGAAATAATGTTTTCATTTACTTGCTGGCTGTACGCTGGTGATTGTTCTCAGCTTCTAAGATCTGCCTTCATTTCTTGGCCAGCAACCCCCTTTCTCTGTCTTCAAGGACAGCAATGCCAAGTCATTCAAGGACAGCGATGGCAAGTCAGTCAGCCGTTTTCAATGGTTTGAATCTCTCACACCACCCCTTTTCTTCATTTCTTCTTTGTTCCTCTCTGTTTCTCTCCACATCTCTCTGACTCTGTGTGTTTATTTTGTATATGACACTTAAGACCAACTTATCTAGCCTTATTAAAAAACCCACTGGCATTGGGATCAGATCACACTTATAAATTAACTTAGAAAGAATTGACATCTTGATAATGTTGAGATGTGCTAATAAAGAGTAAGAGAGGTCTTTCCATTTTTTCAAGCCTATTTTTGTGTCTTACAGAAGTGTTTTACAGTTTTCTTCAGGTAGTTTTTTAGCATTTCTTGTGAAATTTGCTCCAAAATATTTTGTCTTTTTTGTTACCATTGTAAGTGGTTTTGTGCATTCATTAGATTTTCTAGCTGGTTAATATTTGTGTATATGGATGCTACCAATTTTTACATGTTTTATATCCTGTGAGCTTACCTAATATTTCATTGTTTGAATTTATTTTATCTTTGATTCTCTAGGATATTCCATGGATTCTATCAGATCATCTTCCAATAGTGGTAGATTTATTTCTTCTTACTCCTATACCTCTGGTTGTTTAGTCTAATTGTATTGATTATTTCTTTTAGACAATGCTGGAAACCAGCAGGGATAGTGGGCTTCCTAACTTTGTTACTGACCTTAGTGAAAATCCTTCTAGTGTTCCCTATTAAGTAAGGAAATAGCCATTCCTTACTATTTTTCTCAAAGCTTTTATGAGAAATGGGTCTTTTATTTTGCCAAAGACAATCTTCAACACATATAAAGAAATTCATATGAGTGACAATCTTCAACACATATAAAGAAATTCATATGAGTTTTACATTAAAATAGTGAATTATATTAATTTGTAATCTAATATTAAGCATTTTTACATTTAGTATAAACCGTATTAGATTATGGTGTGTTAATTTTTTAATGTGTTGTCAGAGTCAGTTCAGTAGTATTTTATTTATTAAAAATTTTTATACCATATCATAGATGATATTGGTCTACAAATTTTTATACTATCTTATCAGGTTTAGGTATCAATGTTATACTTGGCTTCATAAAAAGACTTCTTGACTTCTTATTATCTGAGACAATCTATGTTTCATTAGGATTGTCTGCTCTCTAAAGGTTTGGTAGAATTCTCCTGTATGATCATCTGGGCCTGGTGCTATCATGTGGAATAGGTAGAAATCTTTTCCCATTTTTGTAAAAATTGGTCTAAGTTTTCTATCTCTACTGGGATCAATTTGGGTATAGTATATTTGCCTAAGAAATTATCCATTTCTTCTAAGTTTTCAACTTTATTTGTAAAAGGGCATGCAAAAGTAGTATTAATGACTTAAAAAATTTTTCTTTTGGATCATAATTACTCCCAAATTGTAATTTCTACTTTTGTGTATTTGTGATTTTCCCTCCTTTTCTTTATAAGCTAGTGATTTGTCTATTTTTGTTCATTTTTCTAAGGAAACAGGACTGTGATTAATTTGACCTACTGTTTTTCTCTTCTCTGCTGAATTCTTTTCTGATTTTAACTTTAATAATTCCTTCTTTCATTTGATTTACTTATTTTGTTCTTTGTGGAATGTTTTGAGTTGGAAATTTAATTCACTTATTTTTATCCTTTCATTTTTATTGATCTTGGAATATAGGTTTACAAATTATTCTTTACATTGCTTTAAATGTATTCCAAAATTTCTGGTACAGAATGTTTTTACTATTGTTATTTTTTCATAAAGACATTAATTTTGTTTTATCCCCTTTTCACCTAAGAATTAGTCCATGCAAGACCTTTAATTTCCAGGTGAGATGCCCTTTATTTTTTTATTTTATTCTTATTTCCCAGTTTTATGTCATTGTGGTCAGATCAGTTTTATTCTGCATTTTACAGTAAATATCAAAGTTCTCTTTGTGTTTTAGAACACTGGTTTGCAAACTATGGCCTGGAGGTCTGTACCTTTCCTTGTAACTTTTTTTTTAAAAAAACATAAATGGAGAACTTAATGAATTATTTACAAGTATACACAGAGAGTAAAATTTATGAAGTTAGGAAACATGTCCATGTCACTTTTTTCCAGTGACAACCTCTTCTTCCCATTGTAGAGGAAACCAGTCCACTGACATTTATGACAATTAGTTTCTTTTCTTTAGTTTTACCACCTAAATATAAATCTCTAAACAATATAGTTTCATCTTGCCCATTTTTTCACCTTATATAATAAAATAAGTTTTTAAAATAAAGAACTTTTAATTTTGAGATAATTGAAGAGTACCATGAAATTATAAAAGATAGTACAGAGAGATCCCATGTATTCTTTATGCATTTTTTCCTACTGGTAGCATCTTGTAAACTTATAGCACAATTATCACAATCATAATATTCACAGCGAGGGCTGTGAATCACCAAATTCCAATGTATGTTTGACATTTTTGTGTGTCTCCCCTGTTCCTATTTTTCCCTAACCCCACCTTTCTAAGCAACAAGTTTCCTGAGATGGTTTGCAGGTATTAGAAGCTTTGTTAGAATTTTTTTTTCTTTTTTCCCCTCATAAGCGACTTGAAAGTTGTAGTGTTTTCTGTTCCCTATAAGTGTTTTCGTCGTAGGTCTTGTGTAATTTTATTTTTCCTCCTTGTTAATTGTATGGTTATTTTGGGAATGTCATGAGGGAGAATTGGAATCAAGCTACTGCTATTGTTCTTCAACCTCATTTAATCTCTCTAACAGCTTTGTGAGTACTATCACCTCTGGTCCTTTGAATAGGAGGAAACTGAGGCCTAGAGAAGTTAAGTGATACCCAAGAAGTTGGTGAGTGGGACGCTTGGGAATTGTTGATACACATTTAATAAACTCTCAGAGTTGAAGAGACTGTAACATTTCTGTTTCTTAGATCACTGCTATAACACACACCCACTGAGGCTATTGAAATTTCTGCTTAATATCTCCACTGGTAAGGAACTCTGCCTTTAAAATTTTGGATTCTCTAAAATGCCTAAAAAGCTTTTTATTATGGTTGTGTTGAATTCTACTTCTGTGTGTCTTTGACTTTAGTTTAGGTTATGCCAACTTTGTGGTTGAGGTCAACAAAGTTCAAATCTAAACCTCTATCCTTGTTTTAGTGCTTTATTGTTGGAAGTCAGAAATAGATCCTTGTCTTCAACAATACAATTTTGAGTCTCCTTTACCAAATATCCACATTGTTTTAGACATGTCCTACTTTACTTATACTGCTACAGAAATGAACACAAAACTACTTGGAAGGTCTGCCCAATATAAAACAGAATGCGATAATTTGTTCTTTGTCTCTGGACATTATATCATATATTGATAAAATGTGTGTATATATATATATATATAGTTTTGTCTTGTTTTGTATTACCATCATGAAATCTTGCCATTTTCAGCAACATGGATGGACCTAGAGGATATGGAGTAGGGAGCCCGATGTGGGACTCGATCCTGGGACTCCAGGATCATGACCTGAGCCGAAGGCAGTCCCTTAACCAACTGAGCCACCCAGGCACCCCTGATTCAATAATTCTATACATTTCTCAGTGCTCATCAAGGTAAGGGTACTCTTAATCCCCTTTATTTATTACAACCGTTCCCCTCCTCCTACCTTCCCTCTGGCAATTACCAGTTTGGTCTCTGTGTTTAAAAGTCTGTTTGTTTATCTGTTTTGTTTCTTAAATTCCACATATGAGTGAAATAATATGGTATTTGTCTTTTTCTGATGGCCTTATTTCACTTAATATTACGTATCCTCTAGGTCCATCCATGTTGCTGAAAATGGCAAGATTTCATTATTTATGACTAATATTCTATTGTGTGTGTGTATATATATATCTATATCCCACATCTCTTTTAACCATCCATCTATGGTTGGACACTTGGGTTGCTTCCATAATTTGGCTATTGTAAATAATGCTGCAATAAATAAAACGGCATATTTATCTTTTTGAATCAGTGTTTTCATTGTCTTTGGGTATAAATACTCAGTAGTGGAATTACTGGATCATACTGTAATACTATTTTTATTTTTTTGAGGAACCTCCGTACTGTTTTCCACAGTGGTTGCACCAGTTTGCATTCCCACCAACAGTGTATGAGGGTTCCTTTTTCCCCACACCCTTGCCAACACTTGCCATTTCTTGTGTTTTTTTATTTTAGCCATTCTGACAGGTGTAAAGTGGTATCTCAATGTGGCTTTAATTTGCATTTCCTTGACAGAGAGTGATGAGCATCTTTTCATGTGTCTGTTGGCCATTTTATGTCTTCTTTGGAAAAATGTCTATTCAGCAATGAATATATCTTACAGGAATTCATCTCCTGTAAAATTCTCCTACATAAAATATATCCATGTAAGCTTAATACAGTAAATGACCATCTTGTTTTAAATGGAAGGTCAAAGTTTCTTTTTAATGAAAGTTTGTCACATTTGGATTTATATCAAATTCCCACTTCCAGAATGAAGCAACCCAAAGGCTTACCATAATTAAAGAGGTCTTAGACCAAACTCAGAGCAGATTGGAAGAGCCACACTTTGCACAGCCATGTCATTTCATCCAGCCTTTATTTGCCAGTTGCTATTATCAACAGAAAATGCTGTTCAAGTTATCAAGAAAGTCTTTACGCTCTAAAATAATTAAAAATTAATATATATGTAGATTACACAAAAAACGATTGAAAAAGGTATCCCAAAACAAATTTGTATAATAACCATTGTTGTTTCCTATGAACAAAAATCTTGATATGTTTGAGATCTCCCAGGTTTTGAATGCTTTAATTAACACATGAGAAATAACTTTAAAAATATCCATTTCCTTAAAAAATAATACTTTATAGAATGTTTTTGAAATGAAAAAATTATAAGGATGAACAGATTAGTGGTTGTCAGGAATTAGGGGAGGAGGAGGAAAGAGTGAGATCTTTGTAGTGATGGAATAGTCTGTGTGTTAATTGTCCTGGTGGTGACATGAATCTATACGTGTAATAAAATGGTACAGAACTATATATACATTGTTTTCTAGCCTTGATAGGGTACTATAACTGTAAGATGTAACTATTGAGGGAGATTGGGTGAAAAGTATATAGACTCACTCCCTCATATCATTTTTGCAGCTTCCTAAAAATCTAGTTATTTCAAAATAAAAAGTTAGAAAACAGCCATACAATTTATCCATCACATAGATCATTCTATGAGTTAGCTCAGTATCGTTCAACAGCTATTCACTGAGTGAAACATAGGCACAGCAATTGCCTCTAATCATTTTTGTATTGAGGCAGGATTAGAAACAAACTTAAAACAGTTCAAAAAAGCTATTGAATGAAGGGTTAGGAATTTTGTGATTAAATGAATAAAGTAACCTTACAGAGTTAAAGTAGCCTTATGGTAATTTGCAGCAAGTAATAGAGAAAACCACAATTCTCTCAAAAGGCAATTCCTAGTTTAGGGAAGTTTGTCTTTTTCATCCTGCACGAACAACTACTACTGGCATGGCATTAGTCATTCTAATAATCCAAAAAATGCAAAAGGTAGGGTCCTTAGGATCTTCTGTTTACTTAGGTTGCAGGAGCATAATCCTCAGGAAAGAGCTTCAGAACCTCTCATGTTCATTGCCATGGTAGTCAGTGCTACACAGCTTAGTGTACTCAGCAGATGGATTTGGAAATCTCCACAACTCTGAATTTAAACATGAGAACCTGGACAGTTTAGTGACTCCATAAACAGATAAAGCAATGTATACCTGGATGTTGGGGAGACTTTATAGAGTCATAGTATCTTAGGGACAGTTAACCTAAAAAAAGGTGAAGACATGTACCAACTTGCACTATAAAAACTATAAGCACTGTCAGGAATTTGAGTAAGACTCAGGACAAATTAGCTTTCTTTACCTAACATTATTGTTAACAGTCTGTTGCCACAGTGTGAATCTTAGAATTAAGGAAGGCAGAAAAGAGGCCATCAGATCATGATATTAAATTCCAGACCAAACACATGGACCAAAGAATGAGAGGAACTTTTCTTCTACATACTATCAATCTTAGATTAACCGTAAATATCAGATTATACTTTTTAAGCACTTTCATTGCTATCATAAAACTAAAAGGCAAAAAAGAAACTAAGTTTAGTTTCCTACAGGTCATGCAATATCAAGAGAGATAATAAATGAAAAAAAAAATGACCTATTGAGTCAGAGAGTCCTGGATTCAAGACATATATCTAGCACCACAAACTACAGGAGTTTGAGCAAGTTATTTGGGCAAATTATTAAGTTTCGGCTAGATCAGGTTATGGTTACAAATAGTCTCCTCAGTCCTCAACCTGAATCTCAGGAGCTTACCAGAAGAAATAAAAATTTCCTTTTTATGTCCAATGCTGATCCAGCAGAGGGTCACTGTCTAGCATAGTCACTCAAGGATCCACATAACAAAGACTCCATTTTGACAAGCATTTCACCAACACAGGGGAAAGAAACATGGCAAATTGTATAGAGGCCCTTGATGCTTCCCCAGTGCTTCTGTTCCCATTTCACTGACCAAAGCAAGTCACCCCTGAACTCAGAAGATATGGAAAAGTGCACACTTCTCATGTGCCAGAAGGAGAGAACTGAAGATTTATAAACCACCCCACATCTTCTCAACAACCAACTTCAGTTTCCTCCCCTGGAAAAACTGAGGCAATATCTAAGGTACTTGAGCCTATCATGTAATATGTAGAAGCAGATCTCCGGCACCTAAGGTCCAGGTTGGGATCTCAGCTCTAAGGCTTGTTAGTGCAACTTTGGGTACTTTTCTTAATTTCTGTCACTTCAGAGTCCTCATTTGAAAAAGAATATGACTGCCTATCATTTGTGAGGTAAATCAGTTAATACAAGCAAAGTGTTTAAAATAGTGCCTGGTGCATAATAAAGACACCATGTATTTAATTTTCGCCCCTAGTGTGGCTTCCAGAACACAGAGAGTCTTTAGTGATGATTAGTAGTTATCATGACAATTACTATTACCTGAATTGAAGCCACGCTTGCTGTTGCCCAGCACTGTCTTATTGATACTTGTGAAATTAAAAAAAAAAAAAAAAAAGTCAGTAAAAATTGAATCAGATTCCACTGATACTGACCTGGAATGGATTATGTAGAACTTAGAAAGTTTCACTGAAGCATAGATTTGGAGCAAGGGCAGCAGGGTGGTCCCCACAAAACTAATGGAGGCATCTTAGTTGTTTGCCACTTTTGTCCAGGGCCATCGCTGCGCTATCTTATTCTGGAGATGAGTGAGTATTTGTGGAGTGGGACGAGATGGAAATGGCGCAGCCGAACTGCAGTGATGGCTCTGTACGAACAATGTCTAATCAGAGGCACAGGAAGGAAGGTGGAGAGTTGGCCTCTGCAGTACACTTGCATGACTGGGCTATAAGCAACACTAAAACCAGACTACTTTAAAATTCAGAAGTGGTTTTAAAGACATTTTGCCTTTTTTTTTTTTTTGGAATGTCTAAGTCCCGGTGTTTAAAAGCATTTTTGTCCATCCAGAAATGCCAAACCTTCCAAGTGACTGAATTATACAGTGAAGTCTTGGAAGTTGGCAGATTCTCAAGTAATGGGCATTACCAAACTGCAGAAGTAACTGTTTTACCCTAGAGACTTGGAGGTTAAAATAGGATGCATTTTTCTCTTTGAGTCAAAAAAGCAGCACTTTAAGGCCATACTTGGCTCTTTGGTGACAAAGCTTTTGATGAACTCAACATTACAGCATGTTTGGCAGTCACTCTAAGATCATAGGGTATTTTTCTGGCCAGTCTGGAGGCAATCTTTTATGTTTTAATTATGATTATTTTTAAGATGATCCAGATCATCATATTTCTCTCTTTCAGATCTACGGGCTCCCAGGTAGTACACTACAGAGGTGTGTTAAACCCGAGACTCTAAAGTATGCATCATTCAAACGTAACATTCAAAAGTAAATTATCTTTATGAATGTGTAATTTTATTTTGGATGGATAGGCAAACTATTACTTTAGTCAACATTAGTTTTTGTTGTTTGGGACTGTTCCAAGCTTCATAAGACTGTCATTTCCCAGTTATTGTGACAACTGAAAATGCCGACACCCATTTCCAAACACCCTCATGGGGCTGCCCTGTTCCCAGATGAGAATCATTAAGTGGAGCTTGTTAGCACATGTGATTTGATGTGTGAAGGAGTCAAGGTTTCTTAGTTTTGGCGGAATATAAAAACATCCTCAAACTAGTTTGTGTTTGAAGTTGAAGTCTTTTCTTAAAAAATAAATTTTAAAAGACAATTTTAACCACCACAAAACAATCTTTTGTTCACAGGAAAGACAAAAATTCAACCACAATAACCATTCTAAAGCTAAAAAATAAGAATGCTAAATTTACAATCTATCTGTGTATTTGACCCTGACTGGGAGAGGGCTTATATATTTCTAAACTGATCCTGGATTACCTGGTTTTGGAAATACTTTGAGGCCTCACAGAGTCAAGCTAGTAGTGTCTCTTCCAGATCTCAGTGGCTACTGATCTTCCAGATCTCAGTGGAATCCTGTGTCAGTCAGTTAACCTTCTGATGCCTCGAACTTCCCCGAAACGTGGAACTGAACAATGTAATGCATGGCAATAGCTGAAGGCCACCCATCATCTGCCATTCCCTCTGATCTTTCAGTAACTTGGTGACTTGATGGAATTGGTACAATGAAATTTTGAGAAAAATGGTGTTCTGTGAAATAGGACAGCATCTTGAAGGAAAAAGGATGTTTGCTTAAAAGTCAATTTGCTATGTGAACTTACGGATGTTGAGAAGTTTGTGCCAGTTTCAGAGAATGTTTTTCAAGATGTGTGCTGTTACTATGTTTTGAGAGAAAGATACTCTGGGAGAAAGAATTTCTCTTAGTTAATGCTTGAATTAAAAGTTCTACGTGTTTAATTCCAGATCAGATGATTTAATTTTTTGAATTTAATTTAAAATACCTTCTCTCCCCACCCCCCAAGGTTTTATTTATTTATTTGACGGAGAGAGAGAGGTCACAGGTAGGGAGAGAGGCAGGCGAGAAAGAGGGGGAAGCAGAGAGCCCGATGTGGGACTCAATCCCAGGACCCTGAGATCATGACCTGAACTGAAGGCAGAGGCTTAACCCACAAGCCACCCAGGCGCCCCTAAAATACTTTCTATTAAAGAAAAATATACAATCAGAAAAGTGCAAAAATAAATTCCAGCTTGAAGACATTTCATGAAGTGACACACTTGAGTACTTAGACCAACACATTGCCAGCATCCCAGACATCCTGTCCCTCACGCCCATGGACAGTCACTGGTTTCCCACTCTGCAAGGTGTAACGATATTCTGACTTTTATCACCATACATACAGATTAGATTTGCCTGTGTTTGCGATTACTATAAATAGAAATATTAACTATGTCCTCTTTTGTGTCCCGCTTATTTCATTCAACTTTATGTTTGTGAAATTCACTGATAATTTCAAGTGACTTGTAAATTGTTCATGCTCAGTGCTCTGGTATTCAGTTGTATGAATATACCACAATTTATAAATCCTACCATTGATGGGCATTTGTGTAGTTCCCAAGTTGGGGCTGTTACAAATAATACTGCTATGAACATTCTTAGTTATTTCTTTTGAGAACATTCTACAAATTTCTGTGGGGTAGAAAACAAGAGCTGGGACATAGAAAATGGATATATTCAGCTGTAGCAGATACCACTAAACAGTTTTCTGAAGTGGTTGTCCCAACAAATGCTTCCATCTGCAGTGTTGCTCCATTATCTTGCCAACATTTTTTTTTCTTTTTAATTTACCCATTTTAGTAGTTGCATTTTGGCACTGAGCTGTGATTCCAATTTGCATTTACTTGATAACTAATGAGGCTGAGCAACTTTTTATGTTAATTGGTCATTTGCATATTCTCTTTTTGTTCAAGTCTTAGCCCATTTTTTGAGTGGGTTGTGTGTGTTATTAATTTGCAGGAATTCTTTATTTATTCTGGGTGCAAGTTGTTTGGTATATTGTTGTAAATATATTATCTTTTCATTTCCTTAAAGATTTTTGATGAAAAAAATTTTAAAAGATTTTGTTTGTCAGATTGAGAGAGAGAGAGAGAGAGAGAGCACACAAGCAGGGGGAGCAGCAGGCAGAGGAAGAAACAGAATCCCACTGAGCAAGGAGCCCTAGGCGGAACTCGATCCCAGGACCCTGGGATCACGACCTGAGCTGAAGGCAGACACTTAACCAACTGAGCCACCCAGGTGTCCTGATGAAGAGAAATTGTTATTATTTTCCAAATTGTATTTTTTTCTTTCCACTAGTATTGTCTTATGATTTTTTAAAAAGAATTTTGCCCAAAAGAACACAAATATGTTCTTTTGTTTTTCCTAGAAGCTTAATTGTTTTATCTTTCATGTTGAGATCTACAATCTGTGTGGAATTTTTTTGTGTGCACAGTGTGAGGTAGAGGTTAAAATTAATCGTCTTTAATAAAGGTATTAAATTAACCTAGCTCTGCTTATTGAAAAAGTCATCCTTTCCCTAATATACTCAGTATCATCTTTCTCATAATACTGTCTCTATTCTGTTTTCCCATTCATTGTCTGTATGTTTTTTGCTACACAAATAGTACACTATTATAGTTTCTATGACTTTATAATGGATCTTGATATATAGTTGGGTAATTTCTCTATCTTCTTCAAGACTGCATTAGTTACTCTTTTGCCATTAAATTGTATGTTTTTAGAATTTCTCAATTTCCAAACACCACACACACACACACACTCTTACTCACTCTCTCTCTCTCTCTCAAATTTTGTTTGGGTCCTTACTGAATGTACTTGATCAGCCTGGAAAGAATTAGCCACTTAACAATTTGGCCTGTTCTCCATGGCCACGTTATGCCATTCCACTTTATTCAAGTCTTCTTTAATTTCTTCCACTAATACTAATTTCCCAGTGTAAAGGTCTTACATGTTTTTTGTTAGATTTTTCCTTGGGGTATTTAAGTTTTTGTTGCTACTATAAACAGTATTTTTAAAATTTCACTTTTGTCTGTTGTTGATTTAGGAAATAAAACAAGTTTTTGCATATTATCCACATAACTTTTCAATGATAGAGTTAACAGAAGTAACACCCAAGAACCACTGTTGTGATTGATAACTTGCTCTCAACAGTTTTAAAAGGGAAAAAGGAGCTATATTTAGATCCAGAGAAATCTAAGCAAGAGAATTTTATAGAAATAGATCACCACTAGGCAGAAAAATATTTATATAATAAAGACACACTAATTTAAACAAATAAGGACAAGAGACTATGATTTCATAATATAATACAGTATATATTAGACTTATTTCTGTTGAGTTTTTTTTTGACACAATTAGGCTTGCAAAGAATTGTCAGTTAAAGCTTAGTTTTTTTTTCAAACATAAACAGAAGTTTATATTTAGAGTAAGGTCGCGCCTTTAAAATATTTATAGCATTTGCTTAGTGAACAACAAATATACAAATAAAGTGGAAAGATAAATCATACTTATCAGTATCTGGAGAACTATATATTTGACCAAAGTAAGGTCTAAGTTGATAAAATCACTTGTACAATATATCATAATTTGAAAATATATAATATATTGCATTATACTGGAACATATTTATACACATATCTATATATTCAAATTATCATTGTATGTAGGACAAGCAAATTTTATTAATGTGGATCTTACTCTGTATAGATATATATACACACATATATATATGTAAGAACACATATACATTTAACCCTTATATTACCTTCTATTAACTGCTTAGCAATATCTTCTCAGTAAATGTATATAAATACAGTGACCTCTCAAGCATGTTTATTAATACTACTTACTATGTCATAAAACAGCGTAGTAACAATGAGAACATACTGGAAGAATAATGTTAAGTGTAAAGGCTAACAATATTATATAGATTTATATCCAGAGGTTTTTCATAGGCAATGGAATAAATTTTCTAGAATATTTAAATATATTTTGCTTTGAAGGACTGAAAAAGATGATATCACTGAATAAAAGTGGATATTTTAGATACACAGAATAAAGAAGATGCTTATATCTTGACACGTTATATATTTATTTGTAGGTTCATGAGAGTAAGGAGTTTCTTTCTGTTCACTTCTGTATCCCCAATGGCTAAAACTGGCACACAAAAAGTGATCAATGAATATGTGTTGGCTGATGGAATAACTATCAGCACAAATTTCAGTAAACTTGAAACAGCTACATTCATGACTAAAAGACAACATCAACTTATATCTGAATATCTGAAGATTTCCACTTTTCATTTAGGCAAAATAACCAAAATGCTATGAAACACTACATGGGCCATTCCTCTCCTACTCTGAGCTGCCTTTGCATTTACCCAAATAATCTGTTTCTCCTAACCAAAGTAAAATTTGAAACATCCATGATAATGATTTCTTTGAGAAGACTGTGGAGCATTGTCTCAACGTGCAGGCAAAATCTAAAAGGGTTAATGACTCAACCAAGCTGGAGTTGCTCAGCGAGGAGTTTCGCAATGTCTGCCACTGCTGCAAGGCCAGCTTGTTCAAATACTTCCTTGGAATCACATGCTAAGGTAATTGTATTTATACACTTTTTTTTGATACTCACATGAAACAACTGCCCCTATTGTCTTAGATCCTGCACTTGGCAAGGAGAAATGAAAAGTTCCTCTAATACTTTTAAAGCAGTAGAGTGTCTCTTGGTTTAAACGACTGGCATATGTTGATATACCAAGACAATACCTTCAAATAATTGTGTCCAGATTTAATACTCAAAACAAACACTAAGTAAGTTTTTTGACCTTTTTAAGTGCTTCCTATATTAGAATATACCTTATTATATAAATACGTTCTATGAGAAGACTCATTTCATATAGATTAGGAAAAAAAACCATCAGATTTTGTCAAGTTCAATAATCTTGACAATAATTAAGCCAAGTTCAATAAATCTTTGATTTAAAATATTTGTATATTAGAAAAAAATGAAAAGTCATGGTTTTTCTAGTTAAGGCTTAACCTAAGAATTAGTTTGTGTAGATTTTTCTTAACATTCTCTTGCATCTCCCCTGCCATCCTATCTTTCCTCAAGATGTGTTACTAACCAAATTCTAGCTTTAAATAGGCTTTATTCATATTGCTCATCATTACTACTCTAAGCCTGGGTCACTAGACTGCATCTGACCCTTGACAAAATAGCAAGTCCCAGGACACCAGAACTTCTGCTTCAAAAACAGCTAAACTCAGGATAGAATGCTATGTAGGTTGATGGAGAATTGTTCAGCCTAATGTGCAGGCACTTAATGGTTAAAGCAACTCACGAAATGTAGCCTCTGTCTTATATGGGTCACCAGAACTTTCATCTGTTGGGTAGTTGGCATTATTTTTCCCCCTAAACGGTGTTGGACAGATTAAGGATAATTGATCGGACAAATTATTTTATATTTGTTAGTATGACTCGTCAATGCACTTTTTTTTTTCCCTTCGAGAGTTGACCTCATAAATAAATACTGGATAGGGACGCCTGGGTGGCTCAGTTGGTTGGGCGGCTGCCTTCGGCTCGGGTCATGATCCCAGCGTCCTGGGATCGAGTCCCGCATCGGGCTCCTTGCTCCGCGGGGAGCCTGCTTCTCCCTCTGACTCTGCCTTCCACTCTGTCTGCCTGTGCTTGCTTTCGCTCGCTCTCTCTCTGACAGATAAATAAATAAAATCAAAAATATTAAAAAAAAAAAAATAAAAAAAAAAAATAAATACTGGATAGGATTAATTACAAGACACATATAAAAATACTCCAAATCCGTTTCTCTGTAGTTGATTTCCAAGGCAGAGAGAGTAAACAGCCTTCTCCCAGCTTTCTTACTTTCCACAGCTGAGAGTGTAGGATGTTTACAGTATCTGTCGCTCAGGGTGGGGTTGGCGGGCAGCAGCACAAGCCTCAGGAAACCCAGCATCATTTCAAGATACCATAATGTGTTACAGGAAAAGATCTGAAAAGTATACTTGGAAGTAAATTATGGCTCTTTTAGGACTGGGGCTAGAAGGGTGGGTGAGGAGGCCACATGACACTATTTTCTTGCCGTCTGCTGAGTTTTTGTTTTCCTGCTCTGCACAACCTAGGACATTCCTGGGGTCTACTTTGGCCTTGCCCACTCATGGATTCTGCTAATGTCAGATATTCAATATTTTACGATTTCCCAAAACAGTCTCAAAAGATTCACCCACCCCTTAAATGGCACCCCTTTCCTTTCTGTATGTGGGAAGATGTGAAATCCAGCATCTCTCACTCTCTGAGTCCTACAACTTTGTTCCAGCTCACTCCTGCATGTAACTGAGAACAATGGCTGAACTGTGCTTGTAGACAAGAAAACCATCCATCAGTGTAATTACTGAAAGTTATTTTAATTACAGGTTACAGAGTCATAAACTCAATCAAATGAGAAAATGTAAATATGCTAGGACACAGGTTATATGCATAAAATGGTGCATTGTAAATTGCTAAGAAAATGCTGAAATTTTAAAAGATCAAATATACTTGGAAGGAAGTAAATCTGTAATTAGAGGCATATACATGAATGGAGTTAGTCAATACCTAGAGTTCTTTTACAAAAATGATTTATTCAAGTGGTTCCTGGACTTCCTTTGTTATTATTGATCTATGATGTACTAAACAGTTGGGTGAAAAAGAAAAACATCAATAACATATCACAAAACAACCATCCACACCACACTGTAAACCCGATTTCAAACTATTACTGGACATTGTTCATTCATTCATCAAACATCTGTTAGTGCCTGCCATATACAACCATGTGTTCAATTCTGAGTGATAAGAAATGAATGGTATCATCCTTTCCCTAAAGAAAAACAGGGCCTAATCTTCCAGACAGATACATAAGCCATTGTTGTAAGAGTGACAATTGTTGCGGTGGGTCAAAATGACACTTCTGAATTGGCTGATAACCTAGGCTGAGTCTTGAAGGTTGAATAAGGTTGGCTAAGCCAAGATGGTGCTAATATGGGTTTTGGAATGGGTGGGCAGGAAAGGGGAGAGTGTAGTTGTAGGTGTACCAGAAAGAACAGTCACTAAGTTGGAGAAAGAAAGACAAAGATAATGTATGCTGAGACCTTGAAAAATTCTGTAGAGTTAGAGCCAAAGAAGTGTGTGGGCAAAAGAAGGTGAGGTTAGGGGTAGAACAGAGTGGGAGATGATGAGGGTTGTTATATTCTAGGCTAAGAAATTTGGGTATTATCTCCAAACGATGGAGGCCAGTGAAAGATTATAAGCAGGCAAATAGCATGACCATGCCTGTCCTCTGGAGTTTACTCTACACGTGAGGCTGTGGGTAAGGAAAATAAGAAAAGGATTAATGGTATAGAGGAGATCATGAGAGTCTTAATTAGGGAAGTAGCAGTAAGGACCCAAAGAAAATAAATATAAGAAATTAGAAAAAGAACAGACCTCAGTGACTCCTTGAGGGGGTGAAGAAGTCTGGCTTGGGTAACAAGGCCTTTCACACAGGAGGGAATGACTATAAAGAGAGGTAGTGAAGAAAAGAGCTCGGAAGAACACCAATAGTACCTTTAGTGGAAAGTTTATGAATTCACATTCCCTGAGAATTTCTCAGGGAAATTCTATCATAACTGAAGGGATGAAGACATTCAGAAGGACTAACTCAGCTGTCTGTCCTTTATTCTCCTGCTTCTCTGCCTCCACTTGCCCCCCACAGGAGGCAAATACCCACACATTCTTCAAACCCCAAATCCGGTATTTTGTCTTTGGAAGCCTCCTCTGGCCATCTCCATCCCTCCCTAATATTGGTGCCCCTCCCCCAGCCTGGGGCGCAACTCTTCATTCCCCCACTTTATTGCAATTAGTTGCTTCTCTCTCTCTAAAACACCACGTTTCATTTCTCTCCATTTCATTTAATTAAAAATTTTTTACAACCTGTAACCAAGTTTGTTTGGCACTATAGGAGGTTCCTGGTAAATGTTTGATGAATGAATTGATGAGTAAATGTATGGTACCAGGTTATAATGAGTACTTAACCAATTCCTGAACGTGTATTTTTAAACTCCCAAATAATTCAACATTAGGCTGCTTTACTTTTCCAAGGAACTTGTGGCTAAGAAGAGAAATTACTGTAGCAAAAGCTATCTTTCATTAAATGGCAGCAAAGCTTTGGAAACCAAAAGGTTTCCAAACTTTTGGAAAGTTAGCTTTGCTTGATGGCAGTATGATTTGTTTTAATTTTTTTGTGATGGATTCCAAATGAAGAAAAATCAGGGTACAAACAGTGCAGAGGAGAAGTGCATGTAAACAGTTTATAAATGGACAAGAAAGAAAGGAAATGACCCTAATAGTTGGTTCTGACTATTGAATAATCATTTAAGAGTTTAAAATGTTCTGACTGAGAAGAACCACACCCTAACTAAATACAGTCATTAAAATCATTTTAGTTACATATAATGATTATTTTAACCACTCAAGGACAAATCAGAGAAGTTCCTGTTTTAGCAAGAAATCTACTCTCATCAAGCAGGGCTTCTGATTTCATACACATTTTAGTTACATAAAACCAACCTCTGATAAACCAGTAATTTGGTCACTTTGAGTGTTAAATGAGGTATTTATTTCAAGTGTATATTATGTATCATTACATTTTATACCTTTGTCTGAAAAAAAATCTTTTTATCTGTTACCTGATTTAGAAATATTCTGCAATAGTACCCATTAGTATTCAGGATACACACTGGCCTTCTCCATATCTGTTTTTAAGTTAAAATGTAGCAGCTTCATAGTACCATGAATGACTGGAGAAAAACCACTGTGACCACTTTTGAAGCTTGACTTATCTTGTGTACTCAGGGTTTTCCTGCTATGCATGCCTTGCCTGATCACAAATGTTACTAATTCTTTGCAAGGCACCAGGTCACCTACCACTTAAACTGTTGCAAATTCCCTGGTGAGGATGCCCACTATATCTTCTTCCATGGGCCTATCTCCACAAGCCACTTACTGCCTGCTCTCTTCTCTCACCCAGGCCATCCACTTGCCATTTCACCTCCTATGCCACTTTCATTTTGCCCATTTTGTGAGATGAAAATTTAATAGGAAACCATCACCCCTTTCAGCTGGAAACTAAATCCAAGTGTGACAAACATATCCTCAATGAATAACAGACTATATAGAAATTTCCAGGAAACAACTATGAGAAAATCACAATTAAAATGGGATGACATGCACTCTGTTTTGAGCCTCCTTCATGTATAGTAACTTTACTCTAACTTACTCTGGTTTGTTTTTATCTGAGATCCTAAAGGAAAACTGCAAGTACAGACCATGTTACTACCACTATAATACATGAATAATCAATGATAAAAAGTGACTTTAAAATAGAAGTGCAGAATATCTTCATAAAATTGAGATTTTATGAATTGGAGATTTATCCAACTCAGAAATTCCATGGTTTTATTTTCCAATCATTTGCTTTGAGAAAATCTACTCCTTCTTTAATTAACCTTTCACATTTATCCTGGAGAAAAAGCTCTTCCCCCCATCCCTAAATTGCTGTCCTTTGAATCTGTGCCGGAAGTCATTCTGTCTCAGGTTCTCACTGCGGCTTGAATCTAAAATCTAAAAACTTCTATAGCTGTGAGGAATAGCAAAAAATTTGTGTCATCTTTGTGTAGAATGCCATGAACAGATTTAGTCAGTGTGATGTAACCTGTTCAATTACACTTGCCTTAAAATATTGGGGGGCTCTTAATTTCTCTAGTTATTTTTTCCTTTACACTTACTATTTCATTTTTTTGTACCCAGAAGAGAAAAAAGAAAATGGATGAATTAATATGTTTTACTATCTACCAATACAATTAGCTTCCTATGAAGGATGCAGTTTCAAAGTTGTGTGTTTCTTTTAATGTTACGGGGGCTAAAGGTTAGAAAAAAATATGTGGATTTTCAGTGAAAGTGGTAGAAAAACTGGGTTCAAAAGCACTTTTTAAACAGCAATTTTTGGAGTCCTCTCCTCGTGTATTCTGTGAGCGATGTTATAAATTACATATTATTCTGACAACTTCAGCCATGATAAATAATTATGGTTCCTGTGTTTAAAAGTCTGCTAATTTTGGCTCCATCCATAGTGATGGGAGTGTCACACTGACAAAAGAAAAGGTGTTCTGGCAGTGTTGCGACACTAACATTCATTATAAAACTCAAATGGTGGGCCTGCCAAGATTTTAGTTAAGTCCTAAGCATTTACTACAGACATCTGATTAACTTTAGAAGTAACAGTCAGTGCTGTAGAGTATCAAAATATTATATTACTTAGTGGCATGAGTTCATATTTTGATGAGGTTTATCTCTCTACTAAAGAGGTTTGCCAACGTACAGTTACTCTGGCCAGATGCTATTTTTTTATGTATAAAATACATAACTCATCCCTATTTTAAAACAAATTGCCTGTATGTATGTGTGTGGAGGGTGTTTTAGGAAAGCTACACTTACAGTGACAGGAGTAGTGACATCTGGGGAAAGGAGAAGGGAACTAGGGCTAGGTATCAAAGAAAATTTCAACTTTATTGGCAATAAAATTTTTTTTTAAAAAGACAATGTACTCACAGTTCTATCTAAATAATATATATTATACATATATATGAAATTATGTCTGTATATATCTGTAAAATCTATGTATATACAGATTTAATTTTAAATTAAAATTAAAATTCTCTAAAAAAATTACATAGGGTTCAACTGGAGTTCTGGCCTCTTTAAAGATTTAATCAAATTAATTAACTGTAGCTTTGGGTACTCTCTAGAACTCTCTCTGAGCCTCAGCTTTTCCATGTATAGAATGATAAAATAACACTTCATGACATGTTATTAGTCTTAATAGTAGTCTAAGTATTTCATGTTTAGCATGAAACAATGTCTATTCTTTCTGCCTTAATTAGTTTTCTCCTGTATAAGGGCAGGGATCTCTTTCTTCAGCCCAATGTGGAAATGTAATGGATACTGGCTGCTCTTGTCAGTGGGGCTTCTGGCTCAAGAATCCCTGCCACAGAAAACAGTGTAGGGCTGGGAAGGGACAGCCTCTTAAGGCACATCCTAGCTGATAAAAACCATTACTTTAAAAAAGTCCAGACAAAACAGATCAAATCAGAAAATATTCTAAAAAAACAGTACCACCAGGTGTCACTGTAACCTAAAGCAATGTTGGTTGTTCCTCCATTCAGCTGGGAAGAAATGTACATTACAAGCAAATACTATCTTACAAGGCTTTCCATGTTGTTTATTGATATTATCATAGTTACTAAACTACAGTTACTAAATTCTGAATAAATGGATCACTACAAGCCTTCATTAAAAAAAGAAAAACTTAATGAATGCTAAATGATTTAAAATGCAGTAGATCTTTGGAGGTCAAGGATTTTGTATTTTCAGTTTTGCCTTCTGGGAGGCAAACCTGAAGACCATGATAATAATGATGTATCATTTGACGAAGATTTTATCAGAGAACAAGTGAATCTAGTTGACTGTTCTTATTTTTCACTGGATATTTGGTATGCATCTTAAAGTAACAAAAAAAAAACCAGTTGGAAATTCTCATATGCGATAAAATTATGATTTATAAGATTTTAGAGACATAATTCATTTTAATAACTACCCATAGATTTTAACATCACTTTTATTCTTTTCAACCCTTCATTTCTTGAAGATATAACACTGCTTAAAGCAAAAGGTATAACACTATGTTTTTGGGTTTTAAAATATATAGCTGTAATATATATGGCAATAATAGCACAAAAGGTGGAGGGGAGGTAAATGAAACTACACAGTTGTAGGAGATATATATATATGTGTGTGTGTGTGTGTGTGTGTGTGTGTATATACACACATATATATACCCAAAATGAATTCAATAATAATTTTAAGTTGGTCATGATAAAGAAGCATACTGTAATCCCTACAGTAACCATTAGAAGAATAATGCAAAGAACTATGGCTATAAAAAGTCAACAGAATTAAAAAGATACACTAGAAAATGTTTGTTTAACATGAAAGAAGGTAGGAAAGGAACAAGAAATACACAACACAAATGGAAAACAAATAGCACAGGGGCATACCTAAATTCAACGATATCACGTGTTACATTAAATGTAAATGGATTAAATATTCAAATCAAAGGTATACATTATTGGGCCAAGCTGTATAAAAAAGCCAGACTCAACTATATGCTATCTGTAAGGGAACACTTTAAATTAAAAATAATAATAAGAAGAATAAGAAGAAGAAGAAGAAGAAGTTGAAAAGTAAAAGTTTGGGAAGATATACAGTATGCATAAGTAAACTTCAGTGGCTATATCAGGAACAGGTAAAATAGACTTAAAGAAGTATTATGAGAGTCAAAAACATTTCATATTGATAAAAGAGTCAATATATCAGGGATTTATAAAAATTTTCAGTATATATGTATCCAATGATAGAGCTAAAAAATACGTGAAGCAAAAAAACTGTCAGACTTCAAAGGAGAAATAAACAATTACTATTACAGTTAAGTTGATTATTTAAATATGCTTCTTCCAGTAATGAAGAGAACACATAGAAAATCAGTAATGACAGAGCTATACAAAACTATGAAACAGATTGGTTGCATTGATATTTTTAGAGCACTCCACCAAACAACAGCAGAACACATATTCTGTTCAAGTACACACAGAACATTAATCAAAATAGATTATGTGTTCAACCATAAGACAAACCTCAATACGGTTAAAAGGACTGGATTTATACAGGAGATTTTCTTGGCAAATAAGTTAAAATAATAAAAAGGAATCTATATAATCCCCAAATATTTGGACATTATATAATATATGTGTAAAGAACCCATGAGTCATAAAATAAATTACAAGGGGAATAAGAAATTATTTTGAACTGAATGAAAATGAAAACACAACACCAAAATTTGTGGGATGCAGTTAAGACATGCTTAGAAGGAAATGTATATGCTAATATTAGAAATGCCTATGTGAGAAAAGAAGAAAATTAATTTCTGTTAATGGGCTTCCAAATTTAATAACTCCAGTTCTCTTATATTCTACTAGATGAAGATGTTGAAGGAGTCACTGCCAGTTTTCAAAAATTTTTTGGCTGGGATGTATTTCACATTACCTTTGTGAATAATAGAGGAAGATAAGAAGAAAAGAAGTATTTACTATATGCCTACTGGGCCACAAAGAGTGTTCTTAAGTGAGAAAGCTTTTTTTCCTTCTTCTGAGATTCAGTGAGGATATCCAGAGTAACAGGCAGGTAAATGATAGAGAAGTTCAGATTTGGGTCTGCCTGATATTAAAGCTTATACTCCTACTATACAGCAGGATGCCTGAATTTTTTATTACTCCTCAACCTGTGGTCCAACTATGGCTCCTCTATTTCCTTTTGCTTAAACTTTAATCTCTTTAGCTTATTTCCCATTATAACAGTTTGTTTCTTACTAAATGAAGTCTGTTATGATTTATTCATTGTCAACTTATGAAAGACAAAGCAACTGTCTCTATTCCTGTCATGGTGTTGCCTTTTACCTTATGAAGTCAAAATAGGCAGCCCTCATGTTTGCTACATTATACTAACTGCTGAACAATTTGTTCATGTGGATAGGCAGAGGCAAGACGCACCTCATGATGAAGAGAGCATGCTTTCACTTTGCTTCGGGAAACACATCTGGTACAGTATGTTTGAAACTAATGCATCAATAACTGTTAACATTGAATATTATAAATTCCCTAATCAGAAAAGGAAAATGCATTGAATAAAATTAATTCCACTGAATTACCTGAATAAAGCACTTAACAGTTCTGGGTTATTGAGACTGATCAGATTTTAATAATAATTGCTAACATTTTTGAGTGCTTTTCATGTTCCAAGCCCCATGCCAAATGCTAATTACTGTAATGCTGTAAATAAACCCACATAGATGAGGGAATTGAGGCTTAAACTTGCTCAAAATCATGCAGGGGTTAAGATCTAAACTCAGGTTTACTTCTCTCAGCATCTGTGTAAATATGCACACCCTAAACAGAGAAAGTATGAAAGAATGGAAATATATTCTTGTTCTAAAAGCTTCATATTACTATCTATTGCTACTAGAAAAGTACAAGAGGATCAGATTTATCTGGATACCTTATAGGCTCTTATAACTTCATGGGATACTATATAAAATTTCAAGTTAATTCTCTGGGGATTGTGCAATATCATTATTTTTCCTTGACTATCAATGTTTCAATATACAATAATGAAGTCAAAAAATGCTTGCTTCCAGAGATATGAATATGTAACTTCCAAAAGAATAAATACAAATAACATACAAAGAGCGCTGCTTTTTTGTAATTAAAAAATTCAAGTAAATGAATTTTTGTTATCAGCATGTTGCAACTGCTAAATTAGCAACATTTAAACATACACACCACACAGGCATGGCTGCAGCAAATCAGTTATATTTATGTGTAGCTAAAAAATCTGCTTTTGACTTGGTAATATTGCTTAATTTACCATAAAAAATAAGGGATAGAATAAAAATAAGATGGAAATATTTGTCATCAAAATGAAAACAATTTTAATAGTACAGTAATTTGATATAATGTGGTATATCATGATATAGTCATTTAAGTGATTAATATATTTAAGTATAATATAATATTTTAAAAAGGCATGACACTACTTTCAATGTATCATATGACTGCATCTGTAAACAAAAGTAGCAGACACTTCACAATAGCCAAAAGATGGAAAATGCCCAGATGTCCTTCAACAGGTAAGTGGATAAAGAAAACATGGTACACACACACACACACACACACACACACACACACACACACAGGAATATTACTTAGCTATCAAAAAGAGTATTAGTATTAGCTATCAACACTTGATCTTAGCCAAAAGGCCGAGAAGCGATAGTATTAGCTATCAAAAAGGTATTATACTAATGGAATAAGTCAGACAGAGAAAGACAAATACCACATGATTTCACTCATATGTGGAATTTAAGAGACAAAACAGGTGAACATAGGGGAATGGGAAGATAAATAAGATAAGATAAAAACAAAGAGGGTAGCAAACCTTAGGAGATGCTTAACTATTTTGGAAACAAACTGAGGGTTGCTGGAGGGGAACTGGGGGGAATGGGGTAACTGGGTGATGGGCATTAAGGAGGCAACTTGATATAATGAGCACTGGTTGTTTTATGCAGCTGATGAATCACTAAATTCTGCCCCTGAAACTAATAAAATACTATACATTAATTAAATTGTATTTAAGTAAATTTTTTTTAATGGGAGACACTGTATATTAATAGGCAAAAACTAAATTATTTGGTTGCAAATAATAAGAGTATGAAATGAATCATTTTTGGGGGGGGGAACTTTTGGTTACTATTTTCTCAATGTTTCAACATTTTTTAAGAAAACAAAGACATGAGAACACATAGCTTCAAAATGATGAAATTTAGACAAATGATGTAATGTTCTTTTTAGGTTGTTCAAATAAGAGATGTTTGCTCACCACACAGCAATTGACTGTGCTTTTAAAATAGTAACAAAAATATAAAAAAGGTCTCAGGTGGCTGATTATATTTAGTGAAACTTGAATAGCAGGTGACTCCATATATTTTAAGAAAACTTTTGAAAATGATTTCTTTCCAGCAGCACTGAGGGTGGTATTCTTGTGCAGTTTTTTGCTATTGTATATTGACATGACAGAATGTTTTCTTGTGATACAAAACAGAACCCAGCAGACTCAAGCGAAGAAGAAAATGTGCTAAATTTTTAAAAGCAAACTGTAGTAAAATATTTCAGGACTTTGTTACAGTAGTACTTAATCTCTATGTCTTTCTAATTGTGTTTATACAGACAGATTAATTACAGATATCCATATTTTCCATTATATTAAAAGTATGTTTCCGATGAAAAACATAAATGATGATAAAAATCTTATGAAAATCATGGAGCATAATAGACAATATAGGGAATATAGTCAATAATATTATAATAACTTTGTATGGTGACAGATGGTAACTAGACCTATCATGGTGATCATTTCATAATGCATAAAAATGTCCTATCACTATCTTGTGACCCTGAAACTAACATAAAATGGTAGGTCAGTTATAATTCAGTAAAAAAATATTATGATAAAGGAATATGTAATCCTGTTACCTTTGCAAAATCAAAGCTTTTGGCCCAGTCCACTCTGTCTCCTCCCCACCAAGAAAATCTTTGAAAAAGAAAGAAAGAAGGAAAGAAAGAAAGAAAGAAACTAACTCTAATATCTGAAAATTCATCTGAGAGCTATACATAACCTTTCCAACCCATCTAAAGGCTGGGGAGTTTGCAAGGGAAGCAAGAAAAAGTTCAGATGCTTTTAAAAAAAAAAAAAAGAAAAAAGAAATCTGGCTGCCTTCAAATCTAGTTGCTTAACCATCAGTGCCCAAATGTCTCTCGGGAAGCAAGAGATATCTGTGGTTTTGGAAGGAGACTAATTTATAAACATGAAAGATGTATTTCCCCACTATGTCACCCCTCTCTCCAAAGGTGAGAAAAATAAAGCAACACAAGTTAGATGTTGAGGAATGAAAAGTTACCTTAGAATTGGACAAAAGGAATTAAAAATAAAATTGAATTGACCATTTTTTTTCATAAATATGGAGAAAAACTCGAGCACTTGATTGATGTACAACCTTCAGATTAATTATAATCAATATTCTGGCCTTATTCTGATAAGAAGTTGACATATGATAAGCAGTTACTTGTGATAAAGTTTAATGCACTGCCCTTTATGTTCCCTATGATTTTTCTATAAAGACATACCAATAAATATTTATAAAATTAATTTATCTCTACTTGAGACATTTTATAGGGTCATACGAATACATAAAGAGTCAGCAGGTCTGAGTTTGGATGTTGGTTCCACTTACCACTTGTGTGATCTTGGGCAAGCTCTTAACTTCAATATAATAAGCTTTAAAACACATGATGATAGCAGCAACTTCCTCATTAAGATGAACCGCAAGGTTCTTAATTGTCAAAATTTAATAGGGACTTCTGCCTTTAAAAGAAATTTGAGGGTTTATTATGTACTAGGGACTGTTCTAGACTCTAGGGATGTAACTAGCACTGAGTCCCTCATCTCATGGTATCCATTAAGAGATAAAATCAATTAAGAAATTAACATACAATCTGACAGGTATGATAAACACTTCAAGGGAAAGTACAGCTGGTTAAGTGATCAGTTGGGAAGGAGTGCTATTTAAATGAAGGTGGGGGTCAGGTAAGGCCTTTCTTACTGAAACTAAATGAAACAAGACTAAATAAAGCAAGGGGGCAGGTTGTGTGTATGTCTGGCATCACTTGTCTATTGAATTTCGTGTGTAACAACTGAGTATTGCAAACATTACTGGAAGCTACTATATAGAGAAATAGGGGTGTGAAAGGCCTGGGAAGTATAGAATGTCAGAAACATGTATAAAAGAAGAGGGGAAGAAAACAGCAATAGAGAGAAAAGAAAACATTGCTTTCCCCTCTGTCTCATTTGTAGCTTCTTGGTTTGAGCATAAACACACTGGCCTACAGGATCTCTAAAGTGGTGAGAAAGCTGGACAAGTAGGTTCTTGAAAGGCACCAAAAGAAGAATGAATATTACTTTTATGCAGTTTTTTCCTAGTGGGGCTACTAAAATTTAGACTCAGAAATACGCTGCACTGGCATGTGGGAAAAGGAACCAAGCTAGGGTAAACCAAGGGGTCTTAGGCTGATTGTCTTATACTTCTCCATCTACACCTATGGTCCTTTTAAGATCTGTGCAAGGGGTATGATTAACTTTGAACTCTGTATAACAGTCAGTTCAGGTGTAACCCACACCTAAACAAAGAAGGACTTTCAGAAAATGGTTAATACAGCCCTTTGGAGAAACAGTGGGAGAGATGGATGTTGTGTAAGCAATTCTCTGAAAACTCTCCGAAGAATACTAGACTTAGGCAATATAGTTAAAAAATTGATTCATTGTTCTGCTAGGTCTTTTTTCCCCCTGTGGCAAAAGAACTGAAATTCTCACATGGCAGTTCTAAGTTCAAAGACACTGTCTTCAATGACAGTGCTATTTTAATAGCATGCTAACCAGTGTGTGTGCAAGTTATCACTAGTATGCACTTGAATTACTGGAGTGAAGTCCATTAACACCAAATGTTTTAGAAAATAAGCTGCTCCAAATGTCAGCTTTTTAGGGTTTATTTGTTACATAGTTCAGCCAGTTTCCCAATATCTCTAGACCTTGACACCATATTTTGTTATAATTTCAGTAACTTGAAATGCTTCTGCTTCTGCACATGATATGTCCCAGCTTTGGTCCGTCTCCTATTTAGAACAGCTGCTTTACACTCCAGCCCTACCCTCAGCCTCTCTGAGAGCAGCCAGGCAATAATGGACATTTCTGGGGAGGGCAGGGACCATGTCTGACTTGTTTACAGCTGTCTCCTAAACTCTTAGCACATGGTTCAATTTAGAATAGCTCCTTAATAAATAATTGCTAAATGAATGAACCAATGTCTGAAGTCTTCTGTCTGAGATCAACGATGATCTTTTACCTTTTCTGAGAAGGACCTGGGAGAGAAGGTGGGCATATGTTATTAGTACAATGTGACTGTTGATTTTTATTTCCTCCCCTTTCGACAGCCTTACTGAACAGGCATACAGAGAAAATATGTCGGGCAAACTGTATTTGACCAAGTCTCTCATGTCCTTGTGGAGAAATGTAGTCTGGATCCTAATATAACCAGGAAGGTTCACAACTGCTGAACAACTGTGCCCAGAGGAACTGAGGATGGGCTAGAGATCAACCTGGAGGAGAGCACTGAGAGCCAGGGTTATGGTGCTGTCCTTGCATGTACGTTTCCTGTGCAATGATTTAAATCTTTATCAACTATCTTCAGTTAAGCTTCTCTAGCTTAACTGGCTTTCTACATAAAATTCTGTTGGGTAACTAAGTCAGGATCCAAAAGGCCTTTGACAGATAAGTGCAATGGACTGATTCTAACAATTAGGAGCATTTCTAAGAAATTTCTTACAGAATGAAGGTGATGTAACTGCAGCTCATGGGATGTCTTATGGATTAATGTAAATACCTACTTTAAATTCAGGTAATGAGCCAAACAATTACCAACTGGGGCAAAAGAGCAATTCATGTGAAAAAGGAATGAGTTAAATGACATTAAGCCCAACTTGAGTAATACTGATGACTGCCCCTAAAAAGCTAATGTGATTTTAGCCAACATTAAGAGAACTGTGCTTTCTTTAGAAATCAACCAAGTATTTATGGAGCTTCTACTTGCATTGTTCTAGGTGCTATGTGGGATAGAGACATATCAGGCACGAAATCCTTGCTTCTGACATTCTAGTCAGAAGATTAGCAGTCAGAAAACAATGTAAGATATGTGATTTGACAGACTCAGTATCAAGGAAATGGCCCCTCAAAACTCCTAAACACACAAAACCAAAACTGAAAACAACAACAAAAAAGCCCAGAGGCCTGAATACACTTCACAGGCACACATAGGTCCATTAATTGATATTTATAACCATGGGCTAAAATCTGTGTATAGGCCGATAGAAATACATCTCAGAAGTTGTCTTTTTTTGTTTGTTTAGTTGTTTTAATTTTAAATGGGATATAATTCACTTATCTAGAAAATTCAATTATGAGGATCAGCTCATCCCTGAATGGGGTCAATAAATCAGGTACTACTGCACTGAAGTATACAGGCCAATTTGTAATGCTTAAGAAAGGAGGGAAATAAGCATGAGAAGTTATAGAAATGAAGCATTCCACTCCAAACTCTATCGAGCCAAGCCAGATCTGTGGGCTTTCAGCACTTGGAGGTCATGGCACAACCAGCGACTTGGGGTGCTAACAGGAGGACAGGGGAAAAATAGCTGCTTCCACGTAGGTCCAACATATAATTTACCAAAATAGCCAAAAGTTGCACACATCATGCTCCCTTTACAGCGATAGTGCACTCCACACCAAACCCATGGCACATTTTCTTCTTAGATGGACTTCCAGTACATGAGACCCTCCATCCTTTGTGCCTATATTTGGACTTTGAATTTTCTTTTTTTAAGATTTTATTTATTTGACAGAGAGTGAGAGCACATGCAGGGGGAGAGGCAGTGGGGTAGGGAGAAATACGCTGAGCAGGGAGCCTGGTTCCGGGCTTGATCCCGGGACCCTGAGATCATGGCATGAGCAGAAGGCAGATGCTTAGTCATCTGAGACACCCAGGTACCCCTGGACACTGAATTTAAGGCTGGTAAAAAGTGACACCAACAAGTAGATACATGCCTCTCCACATGTATGGCCTCTAATCTCAGCTGACTCTCAGCGAAGCACAGTATAGCTTCCACACACAATTTTCTTTTCTATGCTCACAGCAGCTTCTCCAACCTCCTCCTCTACCCTCTTCATCCCTCTCAGGTGTGACCTCCCTCACTCCCTCTTTCATATGGTACATTCTGTCATAAAGTACATTACTGTGTCCCAGCTCAAATCTGTTCTGTGTCCATCTATCATTTCTTTTTCACAGGAAGATATACCTCTCCCGTTCAAGACTAAAATTCCTTCATCTCTGTGAAGCTATTGATACCGCTGACTTCTCCTTCCTTGAATTATTTACTCCCGTTACCCCTGTAGTTCCATATCCCTTCTCCTCTCCCCGCTCCTTTTCTGGCATCTTCCTCCTCTCAGTTCCTTAATTATGTTCATGGTCCTCCTCTCATTTACTTGGGCAGCATGACCCACCAGTTGCTCTTCCTGAGTAGGCTCTGCTCTCTACACTTCCATCCTCTGTAAGGCTCTTTATCTTTCCAGTGTATCTGCTCAAATCATCCACTTGCCCAGGGTCTGCTTGTCCCTCAAGATGTTCAAAAAGTTTTTTAACTGTTTCCTGATTCTTCTCTGTACACTCCTTCCCCCTAAAACTCTCAACAGGACTTCTACCATAGGTTCTTTCATTCCATCAATGATTCTCATGTTCTTATCAACTTTTAAGTTGCCAACTCCTTGAAATGAGGCTGCAGTGTTCTCTGCTGTATCTCTGTGTGAAGGGCTCAATAAACACCTATCACATGAATGGATGAATTCTGTATGCGTGAAATGGGATGCTGGAGATCAGGAGACAATGAAATATAGTCTGGATGACCCACTGGGGAGCTGCCATTTGACAGGGATGTGGCCCAAGTGAGAAGAGTTTACGACGTTCTGATGATCCTGTACCAAGTAAATCTACTTAAAGTTACTTTAAAAAAAAAAAGACTAGATATTAACAGTCTAAATAGACTGTACAGTAAATTGAAAGGTACATCAGTGATTATTTTGCCCCCCCCCTCCTCGTAGCAGACACTAACTGAAACACTTTTGGGTAACTTTTGTTCGGGGTTATGGTGGCATGGGTTACTGGCTAATGAAGACCTAAACCATTTTTGTATCCTAGACTTATAAACCTAGTAGGTCCTAGAGGAAAGAGGTCTATCTTTGTTCCTCAGCAGAAGACCTCTTTCTACTATAACTACTAACTAGCCACTTGACCCTATCCGATAGGTACTCCAGACCTAGGAAACTTGTGGTTAGCCCCTGGAGACCTCACATGGTTGGAAGCAAACAGGAGATCATAACAAGAACATCACTTCCTCTGCTGTGTGTGTGTGTGTGTGTGTGTGTGTGTGTGTGAGCCCATGTGTGTTTAAATTTTTAACATAAAGCTTCTTTATGTTTAAGGCTTTTTAAAATACCCAGTCTTATGGTGAGTATGCAAAAGAAAAAAACTTCATAGTTTCTGGCATGGTCAGAGACATTACAAGAGCTCTGGTTGTTGAATAAAATCACATTTTTAAACCTTCCTGAGAGACTATTATTTCCTCACTAATTCCCCCTAAGCAAAATATTTAAGATCAGTATGAAGAGGCTACAGCTTTTTATTCTGAGGATTACCTTTCATGGAAATGATAAAATGGAAAGATAATTATTCCACAAAGTTCAATAAAAGAGCCAAATCCTCCCAACAAATCCACAGATACCATTACCCTTAAATACCATCCGCTTATCAGGGGGAGAAAAAGAAAACTTCCTTAGATCCATTCAAATATAAAAACATTCTTTACTACATTGAATTTTATAAAATCCCATTGTTAAATACTTCCTCTCAAACTCCTGCCAAATGGGAGGATTACTGCTGAAACAGACAAGGAAAATGTGACCTCCTCTCCCTCCCCTGATGAACATCAGGGTTACACTTTGGCACACATACAGATCTATTTTCTACAAAGGATGCAGCTTTTCAGAGATGTGAAGGATCTGGAATGAGAACACTGGCCCTCATCAACCCACTTCCTCTATTGGAAGGGAGTCTCCCAAATAGTCCTCTAAAGGAAACACTGGAATGAAGTCACCCATGTTTAGTAAAGTAACAGTAGCCTGATGATGTGATTGTTTCAGAAGTGATACAAGGCACAGCCGTTAGACTGAAAGTTCACTGGGACTTTTAATAATGAAATTTAAGATAAATATTTGCACAGATGCACACACATATTTATTTGTTCTGCTTCAACGGGACTCTTCCAAGTGCTAGTTTCAAAATATAAACAGTGGGAAACTGCTGTAGTAATGACTAGCAAAATACAGCAATTATTTGCAAGGGCTCAAAACTATTCATCTAATAAAAAGTAGGAAGCTGTGTGGGAGAGAAAGGAGTGAAATTCTCTACCAAGTGAGGACAGTTGGAATTTAATAATTCACTTTGGCAATCATATTTGTTTAGTCAGCAGGCCAACGTTCCTACTGTGCTGCACAATGCCAGGGACAGTCTTCATCTTAAACACCCACCATGTTGAGAGGGCGAATGTTACTAGCCAAGCTGCGTAAACACCATCACTGCAGCAGTCCTTGAATATAAAACTTTTATTACATATCTCTGAGCAGATCTGCAAAGCCCAGAAAGGACTCTCATTAGTTCAGGGATTAATTTGGCAGAGATGCCATCAGATTATTTGAAAGTGTGTTATTAAGCAATATTTCAGAAGTGGCCTACGTGGCAGCAAATAGCCATGCTCTAGTAACAGAATATATGCTAGGTTCCAGATTACATTTTTAACATCTCCTTAGTAATATAAACAGAGGCCAAGACATGAAAAGCTCTTGTGGCTTTCTCTTCTTTATTTAGCAATGGTTTTCCTCTTCAAAAATATCTTCCTCATCACTTTTAATTGAAATTAATTTCCTCTTCAAAGGTGAAGAGATGCAGAAGTGAAGAGCTTTTAAGAGAGTGTATATATTGCTATAGTATTAAGAACAGGAAGATGTAATTGATGATCATACTAACACAATTAGATCAATAACATTCATTATGCAAATGGCCCAAATGTTTGTAAAGAACAAACAACTGGCCACCTATGGAAGGGACATATGGGAGCCAGGAATGCAAAGAAATGGAAAGTACACAGAGCTACCATATGTCTGCATACATCTACTCATATAAGTATCATTGTTTCTTATGCTTACTCACTGGTTCTCTTTTGTTCTTAAATATCATTTAATTGGCTAAATTAATACTTCACCAAGATTAACTCTTGGTACCTGGTAGCCATAGACTTGATTTTTCAAGTAGCAGATTATCAAATACTGTCTAGCAAATATTTTTTTCCTACGGTAAATATTTGGCAGAAATGTTTGTGGAAAGAATTTAAATATTATTTCAATGGAGGAGGAGAGAGAATTAGGTGTTTGTAAAAAGGGGGCATATGTGAAATAGCAAGAGAGTTTTGTAACTCCTGTGCAATGACAGAGATTTACAGAGTTAGTCCCAATCTGGAGTTCCTTCCTTTCCCCAAAATGTGTCTGGTGTAACCAGTCCCACTACCACAGCAGAGGGCAGATCCCCAGAGACAGTACAGTGCAGAAGAAGTCAGCAGACTGCATATCAGAGACCCAGATTGGAGCCTGGTGGCACCACAATGAGAAATGACTTCCTGGTAGCTTGTGGGGAGATGACATTTTTTTCTTTTCTTTTCTTTTTTTGAGTGCACAAGAGGAAAGTGAGCATTTCGGAGAAACAGTTGAGGAAGACTAGAAGTGAAAGTCTGAATTTAGAACAATAATAGACTGGGAGATTGGAAAATCTTCAAACATATACTAAAAGACCTGACCTGGAAGCTCCAATTCTGACCTATGTGGAACAAAGAACCATCATGAAGGAAGAGAAGCAAGTTGGAGTCGAGTCCCTCAGCCACAGCTGTCTATGTAGTTGGTTAAGTGCCCTACTTGGAAGATTGAAAGTTAGTGTCTGTGTATAATTTGATGGATAACAATTTTGCTTTAAAAAATCTCTTTAGACAATTGTGAATAGTTCCTCTCTAGCAGTCGTCACAGTGCTTGCTGAAGAGGGCAGCTGTGATATAGAAAAATAACATTCTATTATGGCTACCTTTGCTAAAATAGCCTCTTTCTGCAGGCTTATCTGACCCAGACCTCAGAATCTCCTGGACTAAGAACAACTCACGCCATTGTGATTTAGAAGTATCCTGGTGCTAGAGAAGATACCAAGACGGCCAGGAGACAATGGCAGCATTAGAAGGCCCTAGTTGAACAGAATATATAATTTCATTTAACAGCTGCAGAAGCTCATTAACTGCGCTGGCATGAATGATTCTTTACAACTACAAAAAGAAAGAAAAACAGCAGCCTATTTACAGATGCAGGGAGAGCCATTCCTTGTTTTCTAGCTTTCAAGGGAAACAAAACATTTCTGCATAATAACTTTATCCTATAATTCAACACTATTTAAAAGTGTAGCTTGCTGTAAGCTTAAAGAGATATTTTTTTTGTGTCACATATTCTAAACCTCGATAATATCCCAGCACAATTTCTGCCTTTGTGGCTTCTGGGTTCCCTATGACCTGCTAAGGGGCCAAATGAACAACAATCTGGCCAGTCCAGGCACCTCTCCAGCATGCACACTCCCTGCACTCAAACATTTCTCTCTCTGAACACACCCCATACTTCATGTCCTCAACTTGAGCACAGTATAGCTCAAATACTTGCCACAATCCTTCAGCATCTCTTATTTTTTATTTTAGGTTCTCTGCACTTACAGAGTGACCTTGAGCCAGTCACTTAGCCTTTCTGTGCTTCAGGTTTTTTATCTGTAAAATTATGACAGCACCCGCTTCACAGGGCTATTGTACAGATTAAACTGTGAGTTAAAACGAAGCATCTAGAACAATGCCTGGTAATAGCACCCCTTCAATAAACATCAGCCTGTACTTCACTATTATTACACTACTTAGGACATGATACACCACTATTACTTATTCCACATGTATTTTGCCAACTCCACCTAAACAAAAATTGTTTGATGGCAACTACTGGCATCTAGGGAAAATATGGGTACATATTAGCACCCTTTCATGCCCGCTTCCCTCTTCCTCCCCTGCTCCCGCCTCAGATACATAACACAAAGAGGAGGACTATTGCTATGATAGGGAATGTTGCTGACATCGGGGTGGGGGGGGGGTGATCAGTTGAAGGTTCATGAAGGCATGGGCATAGTCTTTATCCCATTTGGACAAACTTTCTCGTGGCTGTTCTTCCAAGAATAAGTGTTGAGGTATGTTCTGGGATAGGTCCTTGTTTTTCTCTTTCACCTTCTCACTCTTCTTCAAGATCACTTGTAAAGAGAACTGCCCAGTATGGGGGCTCTAGACTAAAAGAGTGTGAAATAAACAATTCCCTAGTGCAGCCTGCTTCACTAGTATTCCCTACTGGGGCTGAAGAGGATGCTCTACTTAGTGCTATTACTGTTTCCTTTTTCTTTCCTTAGCATGTATTTCCTGTGAGACCTCTTCAGGAAGGGGTGGCTAATCTCAGGTAGAATTTTGGTAATCCTGGGTTTCTGGTCCACATGACATTATCTCACTCCACCCTTATTAGCAATTACAGGGACCAAGTCTTTTTCAACTTTGTATCCTTTAGCCCCTACCATTCACTATTGTTTATACAAGTGGGCCTTCAATATTTATTGAAGCAAGTTCAATATTTATTGAACTCATCTTTAAAACAATATTAGCCACATTCTGGTAGGGTCAGTCACTATGACTGAGGTCCTATCATTTAATTAAACTGAATTCAAAATTAAAGAACTTTTCACAATAACAAGTACTAAAATTTGGTGTAAATTCAGATTCGTCACTGTGACCTATAAGGCACTATAATGCCCATCCCTTGTTTACTTCTCTGATCCTATCTTGTGCTCACTCTGAACCAGAATACTTTATAATTTTTGCCTGATCCAACTTTTGCTCCTCTGCACTTGCTGTTCCTTCTGCTTGAAATACTTTTCCCCCAGAGTTTCACACGATGAACTGCTTCTTTTGATTCCTATCTCAGGACAAAGAAGGATCCCATAGCCTGAAGAAAAGGGAGTAACACTTCCCCTGAAGAAATGACATGAAGGATGATACCTGAAGTCTGAGTGTACATGCGTATATGTGTGCATGGCTGTATGTGTTTCGGGATAGAGGTGGGTAAGATAATAAGAGTATTCCATCTATGCAGAGGGAAGAAGTAAGTAAGGCAAAGGCCTGGAATGCAGAACAATAGAGCAAGGTTATTTGCAGAACTGAAAGTCAATGTGGCTTCAGGTCAAAAAGCCCAAGACAGGGGCGCCTGGGTGGCTCAGTGGGTTAAGCCTCTGCCTTTGGCTCAGGTCATGATCTCAAGGGCTGGGATCAAGCCCCGCATCAGGCTCTCTGCTCAGCAGGGAGCCTGCTACCTCCTCCTCTCTCTCTGCCTACCTCTTTGCTTCCTTGTGATCTCTGGCTGTTAAAAAAATAAATAAAATCTTAAAAAAAAAAAAAGCTCAAGATAGCAGAAGATGGGCCATAAGCCGAATCACAAAGGGCTCTTTCAGAGGAGGATGCAAAAGAGACGTAGTAGGGCATTTATGCACATGGCCCTCATGTACTCTCTTAATTTAAGATACAGACTAACTATTCTTTGTAAGAAAAAAAAATCTTTCTAAAAAAATCTTCATAAGAAAAAAACCTTTATAGGTATTCCCCTATTCTTTCCTAACTTAAAAATAATTAGTAATACTAGGTATCAGTCACCCCTAGGATTTTTACATTTCCTTTAGGAAAAATGAGCTACCACAACCAAGATTCAGTGGATGGGATATCTCATCAGCCCTTCGGGAGCTTGTTTTCTAACCCTAAGCATAACCATAACTTCTCCTAGTTCTAGTTCTGGGGTTATCTCAGGTGGGAAACTGAAACCATTTTTAAAGCTGGTTTTAATTAGCTATTAGCATATCACACACATTGAATTTGTACCAACAATCTGAATAGATTCTTTTCTAAACACAAAAAATTATATTTCAGTAAACTGAATTTTGACAAGTTGAATTTATGCTATTAAGTTAGCCTTCCATTTTTGGAATTTCTAATAATTCATGATAATTTATATCAACTACTCAAGAGATTTAGGAATAAGTTACAAGAAGTGGAGACAATCAGCCCGAACACTGAAGCTAAAGTGTAGAAAAGGTTAGATGATTGGTTCATGATACAACTGAACATTATTCTTCCTATGAACAAACAATGTGCAAATTTCCTAATTTCTTATTCAATGTCTGACTGTCAGAACTTATTTTAAGCAAAATACAGATTTACTGTGGTAAGAGAGTTGAATGAAAATTAGAAAAAGAAAACTATATATCTGATATGGCCAAGAAAGCTACTGAAAGTATATGAAAAAGAATAAATGTTTCAAAATCAAATTCTCCAGATGCGCATTCCATAGTTGAAAGATTATAATTCCAAAGATAATTTTAATCTAACACAATAATTAAGGAGTAAGGCTGGAGCAAAATAATTTCCTTAATATGCACTTAAGAGATCTATTACGTGTAAAACATCAATACTCAAGGCTGAATATCTGGATTTGCAAATTTTACCAATTCTCTCACTCATTACAACATACTTAACACTCAGTGCAAATAAATCATTTAAACAGGACAACCATTTCTATTCATTAACATCATACATCTCGCAAATGTATTTCTACTGTGGAAATCTTCACTGCAAGCGCTACTCTTTTATGGCATAAGGCATTTTTTAAGTAAATTTTTCATCATTGGTATAATAAACATTTATTCTCTTCAAGAGTTTAACTCTTTAACTGCAAAACACCAAAATCCAAAATTCGGAAATGGTAGTTCAGTCTCTGCAAGGAAGGACATTGAGAATAACGAGCTTGTATTATCCCACTGTATAACATTTTATATTTTCTAACACTCTTTCTAGTAAGGTATCTCACATGTGAGATCTCCTTGGTGTCATTTTTGAAATGAGAGCTGCGGAGAGATTCTGATTTTACTCAGTTGTTAAGGTGCCTGAAGGAGTTCATTCATTAATTTCTCTAACCATGCAGGGCACTGGAGCCTTTGGGGACAGTAAGTTCACATTTAGTGGTTATGCTGAATGAATTCCCAATCTACTTTGTTTTAATTTGCATTAAAAAGCCTCTACTCTCAAAGTACTGCATCATTAAGTTTATATAATAATTAGATATACAAATTAGGAAAGGCAGATTAAGTATCACTTGGCAACATTAACTTGCCCACCACCTTCACACTGAAGAGTTGAAGAGTGTATACTAGTGAGAGATACTTATCTGTGCACAACTGAAGAAGCCTATTAAAAATACTTAAATCACCGACTATTATTTCTAATAATAAGCACATTCAGAGGATGAGACTTTTTAAAAAATTTTATTTACTGGCTTTTTGCCATTAAGAGAAAAAATGAAGGGGAAAAACAATAATCATAAAGGCCCCAATCTCTTAAATGATTTAATAGCTTAGCACACACAAACAACTATAGTACATACTATCAACCATATCTTCTGTATCTATTTAAAATAGTTATTCTGATATAATACCATACAAAGAAAGTCTTGTTCATTCTTGTAATGATACTGCTGAGACAGTTCACTAAGAACCACCTTTAAGAATTCAGTAAGTTGGGCGCCTGGGTGGCTCAGTGGGTTAAGCCGCTGCCTTCGGCTCAGGTCATGATCTCAGGGTCCTGGGATCGAGTCCCGCATCGGGCTCCCTGCTGAGCAGAGAGCCCGCTTCCCTCTCTCTCTCTCTCTGCCTGCCTCTCCATCTACTTGTGATTTCTCTCTGTCAAATAAATAAATAAAATATTTAAAAAAAAAAAAAGAATTCAGTAAGTCATTTAAAAAATTAAGAGAAATAACTTCCAGTTCCACTTCTGAAACAGAAAAACTGGCATCTTTACATTATTATTTTTAAGCCACCATGAAATGACACCATTAAAGAAAGATCCCCTCCTCCCAACTGTAATAGCTACAATTTTAGCTAAGGAACACAAGGCAATTCTAATAACATCTGTTTGGGTGAGGATGTGTTTCACAGGTATAGCAACTAATTCCATGCAGAAGCATATTCTTACTCAGGTTCCTTTGCTCTCATTGTCCTCTGGTTTTATTCTTTCCTGGAGGAAAGATTTCACACAGGTATAATATTATGGATAGCATCACTACAAAATGGAGTTCAGGTTCAAATTAGAGTTTTATAGTCAGGAAAATTTATATCCTTTAAATGAGTTACCACTGCCACTTTTAGACCTCTTAAACTTCCTAAAGAATTATGCTTTTTAGGGATGTACCCATTTTTATTTTTGCAAATCACAAATAAAAACTAAACATACAACAGTTATGATGATTATAGCAAGAGTCATGTAACATTTATCTAGCACACATTTAACAAAGTTTTAGTTTCAGTAACTGATCTACTGTGGCCCATTTCAAGAATTTTATGTTCTAATCATATATGATATTTTATTATGCCGAAATGAACATTTCAAAAAAATTTTGTAAAGAGAAAAATATTTGTAAAGAGGGAAAAACCACATGAAAGCAATTAGCAAGAGTTTCTAATTTATGCTAAATATTAACTTATCCTACTTAAATGAACAATAATTTTGTCTATGTAGTTGTAGATATGTAAAACTGTAAATTTTAAAAGTTGGATATTTTTGTGAAGTAAAAAAAATTGCATCTAGAGCTTATCCCAAATATAAACAGCATATTTTTGATGTTATCTTAGAGCAGCATTTTAGATTTTCTAGTGAAATATGGGGCCCAAGGCATAATAAATTACAAGTATTACTTTCAAAACTATTCCAGCATGTTTTCCGGAGGTTTGTATTTCTCTGTTTAGGAACATTTGAGAAAGTTGTAATTTTTGCAAATTAAAATATTCTAATAAGTAATCACTTAAATGAAGGAAATAACTAAATTGGTGGGAAAGGGAACACTTAGAGGGCAGTGAGGCGAGGAAGGGGATATGAAATAACATAGGAGGAGAACCTAAAGAAAGTGAAGGTCAAAGAACAGGAAAAGTTTAGCCATTTCTCCAGACCTATATTTACCTAGGGAATGTGGTTAAGTTCCGTGGGACACAGCTGAGTTATTTCCTCTAAGTGTTTTAAGTTTACCTATTAAAAAACAAGACGCATTCTCCATTCCAGACCCCGGGGCCTGGCAGATGGAAAGCCTCCATCTCTCCCATCCCTGTTTCAGGGGCAGTGTACTAACCTCTCACGGCCCAGCATGACTAATTGAGGTTTTTCACTTGATGGCTTTAAGCAGGAGAGAAGTTTAAAGGTAGTTCTATACACATCTCCTTCCATCCCAGCTAATTAGAATGTTCAACTGTAAATTGGTCAAATTTTAAATAGTGGTCAAAATTTAAATAGTGGTCACACCGTTTCAGCATCACCTCTTACTGACATTATCACTGGGTATTAAATAGGAAACAGAAACTATAAATTCTATAAATTCTATGTTAATGACAATACTGCATGTTTAGAAAATACCATGTTTTAGAGGACAAAGGATGCCATTTTCCTCTCCTTTTGATGTCTCATTTCTACTATTTAAGTGTCTCATGTTAAACAAATCTGCCATAAGACAAACACAGATATTTATGAAAAAGACAAGTTATTAGATCCTTCACAGAAGTCCACAACAGAATTCTTTTAAAAGTATTAGGTTGCCTTCATATACTTAGGGTAGCATTTGATGCATGCATCATTTTAAAGAGATATGTGCACAGAGCAAAGTTAACAGTTCAACTGAATGGAGACAGTATCAATAATGGCCTAAAATATTTTCATCAGCTAAAACAAGAACAAGTAGATTTTTCAAATATTGGTTTTCTCAGGCACTTTAATAAATTGACAACAAATTCATTACTTAAATACTGAACCTATAAGGAAATAAAAAGTTTATTTAATAATGTGAAAGTGAATTAACTCTTCATTCTGGCCTTTACTTTTTTTTTCCATTTTCAAGTAACTTAGACTTCATCCATAAAATGGTTGTGAATCGATCTAAAAGGCACATATTTTGAAATTACAGATAAATATAAAAGTAGGACAAATCAATTTTAGAGTGATTTGTGAAATATTACCCTAGTACACTTTATTTTTTAGAACAAAAAGACTGTAATACGTTTCCTCACTTCTCTCAGGGGATACTTTGCCTCCTTTTCTTTTCTCTTCTTTCTTTCTTTTTTGATAGAGCAAATTCTATACACACACAGAGCACCTCTCCTCCTGCCCTCCTGTAGTCCTCTAGAGATGCAAACAGAGGGTTTAAAAGTCATTTAACTTATATCATTTTAACCCAAGCTTTGTGAAAATGAGTCAAAGGGAAAAGCGAGGTATTCAGTTTTAGTTAACAAGATAATTGCTCCTAAAGTAGCTCCTTGAAGTCTGAGGCAGTAGGCAGCTGCAAACATCCGACTGAAAGCCCATCTGTGGCTTCACAGCTTCCAGTCGAGGATGTTTACAGTCGCTCACTGTCAGAAGGGATATACCTTCTTTCTGCTTGGTTCACCTAAAGACTGGTCCCTAGAAGGTGTTTCTAAGATGTACAAGCAGAAATTTTGTACATTACAAAATTCTCATTCTAACACAGAAATATTCTAAAAAATGTCTCAAAAAATCAAAACAAAAAGCTCATGTCTGTTATTCATTTACTAAGTTCCTGTAGGATTTTGTGATAGGCTAAGACAATGTATGCAAATTGCTTTCATCCATTATTGTTAGCTAAGAAACAAACAAGGCAGGATTACTTAATAGGGCTCCGATATGTATTATGCAATTAAAATTATTCTTTGAGTGAAAAGGACCAAACACAGAAATTAAATAATGTTAATAACATAAAGTGCACATTAACATTAAATACTAAATTTAAGTGAACTTAGACTCTCAATGAAAATATAAAAGGTCTATTTCAAACATTATAAACTCTGACAAAAAAGACTTACGTGCTTTCATAATACCACTTTTGCTCTGAAATCTGCTCCCAGAGACAACTTGTATCGTCAGATGGTTTTTGAAAGCATATTCAACAACCAGGGGAAAAACAGAAAGAAATAACGAGGTCTATAACAGGCATACATCAGTGTGTGGATCAAAGTTCCCCACTGGAAAAACACAGAACCTATCACTTGTAACAGAGTGACGCACATTAACTCCAAATTTGAATGTTTTGAATTCCACTCCCATTCTCTTACGAAAATACATGAGGAAAGCTGAAGGCTAAGCTCTATCAGTCACTACTCTCCAGAAGGAATTTAGAATGCTTCCTAGTCTAGGGAAAGATTAAGTTGATACAGAACACTGGGTGTGCCTTTCCCCAAGACTTTTCAGAAGAAGTAACCATAAGGTTCTCAGGTTGCACAAGTTTAGCAGTTTGTGACACCAAACCCAAAACCAAAACCAAATCCACACAAACAGTGTCATGTTTACTGAAACTAACAAATGTGAAGAGCTCCCTAAATTACTTTTTCAAAGCAAAGGGTAACTCTATCCCATTAAGGTTAAGAACGTTAATCTTTGAGGCAGCAGGTGAAAACAAGCTGAATTATGCTGAGGCCTTTTCCTTTATTAACTAAGGACTCAGAACTATTAAAACTTCCTAGGGAACCACGTTTTCTCAATGGGTCAAGTCACATAGTGGAACAAAGCAAACTTTATCAGCGCTGTGCAATTCTACATTCCTGACATTCTTAGTACTTAGCATTCTCATATGCCATTGCTGACTAGAGCTCCAGTCAGTTCACCAAACTCAGCGACAGCTAAACCTTGTGAACTTCTCACCAAGACACCCACTTCTTTTAAGTTAGTCACATATAGGCACGGTACTCTGTAATTAAAACATTTAAATACCAAGTCTTACACCCCGTGAAGACATTATATAGCAGTAACTATTTACCAAAAGAAAATATTTTTACCTCCATAAATTTTTCTTAAAGTGACAGATCCCCTACTTGTCTTGGAATCTTACCACTTAAAATTAAAAACAGTAAGTGACTGGTACAAATTGGGCAAACAACCTCAAGTAACAACTGAATGAACATGTGAAAGAAGTCTTAAGCCTTAGCACAGCTTTGAATATCCAGCCTTTTGCTCAGAGTTCTATGAATAAACATAAAAAAATCTGCAAAGCACAGACGATGGTAAAATCTTAGTTACAAGGGTGCATCAATGTCAGGGTATTTAACAAGCATCAATATAGTACACGTCACTGCCTGTATATACAGGCTTCCTTTTTAGCCAAGCTAGATGAAATCTGTGTGGAAGGTGAAGCAGATTTACCCCAACAAGTTGCTGAACAATTTTGCCAGTTTAAGTGGACTCAATATTATTGAAACTATTTGCTTGTTTCCTGGTAATTGAGCAATATCGGTTCCATTTAGAACAGCAATTCTCAAAACGAGAAGGTGGTAACGGAATTATCAAGACAGTTTCTTTTAACCCCACATACTTAGGTTGCCTCTTGCCCCATCCATTTTGTAATTCTTATTCAGAAGGGGAGGGTACTGAGTGTGTGCATTTTGCAAAATCTATCAAATGATTTTGCTATATGTTCCTGGCAGATAACTACTAATCTAGAAAGATAAAACCAAATAAATTTGCTTGAGGCTAAAAATTCTTGCCACTATTTGAGAAATAGCACCAGTAAATCCATTTAAAAAATCATGAATTAAAAACAAATATGGCATGCTGTGAAGTCTGTAAACCTGGCGATTCACAGATCTGTATCCCTGGGGCTAGTAATACATTATATGTTTATAAAAAAATAAAAAAATTATAAACAAACAAACAAAAAAAAACAACCCAAGTATGGCAGAATAAGACTAATTTGTGCCCAATACATCAGATCCTATATATATTGTCTTATATAACCCTGGATATATTTGTAAAAAACTTTGTTAATTCAAAAACCATAGAAATGCTTGCTGTTTGAGCCCTGTTAGATAAGGTTCGCAAAATTCTCTCCACCCAAAAGTGTAGCTCTGGAGGTCTATATCCTTATCACTTTTTATAATCTTCCTTATATTGGTTTTAACTCTTTGAATGATTAATTCCTTCTGGTGGTGGACAGTTGAGGACTGGTCTCAATTAAAGTTTAAAATTTTTTCTTAGCTACCCTGAACCATTCAGTCTTGAATCCTCTTATTAATTGTATAATCATGTATTTTCCTAAACAATGTGTAGCTAAAAACAGGTTAAAATATTATAGCTACTCAAGCTCTCTCACCTCCTCCCACTTATACACACAATTCTCTGGATTTTAAGATATCAGACTTTTTAAATTAAATGGCCCATTCTTGAATATTGAGGTTTTAGGCACTTATCAACAGGTGGTGGGAGTTACAATTACTTTACTTATCAACTTATTTATTTATACTAGAACTCTCCCTTGGCCACGGAAATGCAAAGGTACATGTAGTTGACCCTACCTCACTAGAGTGAGGCTTCTCTCTCTGGTTCCACCTTTCTCCTTCACCTAACCTCCACCTGTTCTGGTCTCCAAATGTTTACAGCAGCACCCAAGGAATGGGTGCTTCAGGTCAGCACAGGGCCTCGTGGCCAGGCTCTGCTCTGCATCCTTCCATCTACCATTTCTCTGGGGGCCAAGGTCCCAGGCTGCATCAACAGTATTGTTATTTGGACTCTGTCCCTTCCTTCAGAAAACCCATCTAAGACAAGAAACAAGCAGTTTCTGTTTCCTTTTGTAGAAAGCATATACATAGAAGTGATTCTGGACTGGAAGTAAAATAAATGCACAAACAAAATTCTGCCCTTCAAAATTCATCTTCACCTTCTTTTATTTATACTTTACACTTAGTGATTCACACTGTTGTTAGCCTAATTCAAAGATTTCTAATTCTCATTATATTTCTTACTAATGACAATGATGATGAACTTTTCCTTGCTTTTTTTTGGAAATTAATAGAAATACAGGGGCACCTGGGTGGCTCAGTTGGTTAAGCATCTGCCTTTAGCTCATGTCATGATCCCAGGGTTTTGGGATCAAGCACCACATCAGGATCCCTGCTCAGCAGGGAGTCTACTTCTCCCTCTCCCTACTGTCCCTCCCCACTTGTGATCTCTCTCTAATAAATAAAATCTTAAAAAAAATATAGTCCTGTTTGTTGCCTATTGAAAAGGGATGAAGGCTGCAGAAATTTACTAGGAACATTTTCCCATGGATTGTGTGTATGTGGAAGATTAAGAAACTCAAATTCTAGGAAGAAAAGCATTTTCTTGTATAGTAAAGAGCTGAGACTTACAAAACTAAAATCTTCTACTTTAGAAATTAAAATAAGCATTTTTTGTTCAATTAACATTCTCTAATAAAATGGTAGTGAGAAATAGAGAATTAGCCTGATAAATTGTGTGTATCAAGTTTATAGCCTTAACTTTAATGTTATCTTTTTTTTTTTTTTGTATGCCAAGCAATGTTTATGCACTGATCTCATCTTATTCCTGCCATGGTATGATGAAACATTTACTATCATCATCATCATCATCATGCAGATGGGAACACTAGGCTTGAAGAGCTGGAATCATATACTCACTTTCCTATTCTGATGTTTTTTGTACTGTGAGCTCTTCTGAATCATTTGTGGTATTGGGGAAGGCGTTGGTTTGAATAAATATGAGATAGTTAATGAAAATTCAATAAAAATTGTGTTCAAATGATAAATTGGGTATAAAAAATTAAATGAAAAAACTTTTAAGAGTAAAAACAAATATCCAGACTGTTTGGTGATAAGACAATTCATTAAGTCATCCATATCAACTGAGATGTATTTACTCATTAGCCAAACTCTTCCTTAAAATAATACTGATTTACAATCTAGGCCAGGATTCCCCAGAAAGGAACTCTCTAAGCTTATCAGAGTTTTCGGGTTGTTAGTAGCCTACTCCCTCATCTGCCCCAGCCTTTCCCCTCCCACTCTGGCTGGCTTTCCCACCAGGGAGGGGGATTCCAAGGGTCAGGGCATCCTAGCCTTCAGGCTAATAAGGGACTTTCCGTCCAACTCCTCTCCTCTCATCTCCTTCCCTTCCCTCAGGCACATAACTGTCAGCAGTTCCCAGGCTGCATCCCTCTGACAACCTGCTGGCTCAGCTCTTCCCCACCTCAGGGTTCCATTAGATTCTTCACAAAGAGCAACTCTCACCTAGGAATACCCTCCTAGCCCTATTGAAATATAAGATCATATTTCGAGAGGGCCACTAGGTGAATTTAATATAAATTTCACTGTAATAATCCCACGGCAGAATTCAGAAGTCTTTGTTTTTTTCTTTTTTTAATCAAAGCTGTCAGATTAAATTGCCCAGATGGCAAAAATTCAAACATGATTAGTACTATACCTTCACAGTAATGAGAAATTATTTCAGAGGAACAAAATTCTATAATGGAAACTGCATCTTAAAAATATTTCTGTTCATAAATTTCACAATTTGAAAAAATCAATTTCTCATGTAGGTCAACTGCACAATGGACATGTTAAGCAAACAGAATGATTCTGATGCTCTTAAAGAAAGAAGTGAAAATAATCTGTTACTTGGTTCCTTATTTTTTCCAAATAGTTTTAGAAAGTATTTCTGAGTAGTAGCCCAGGTTAAAGACTTTGATTAACCATTTTGTAAAATAGTAGCTCTCTGTAATTGCCATAGAATAGCCATATTACTGACATACATAGAAACTGACTCTTTCTGAAATTATGTAATCATTAAAACATTTTTACAAAGCTATGCAATGATATGACCATCAGGTAAAATAAAATAAAAAAAACCTGTATGTATGATACAAATATTACCATGGTAAGATGCAGAATATACATATGATTTTTTTCTACTTTTCTGTATTTTACAAGTTTTCTTGAATGTGAATACTTAAATATAAATAATCACAAGAAATTGACCCATTTTAGACATAAGAATTACAGCTGACCCTTAAATAACACAGGTATGAGCAGCAAGAGTCCACTTACATATGACTATTTTTGATAAATACAGCACAGTATTAAAAATGTATTTTCTTTATGATTTTCTTAATAATTTTCTCCTCTAGCTTATTTATTGTAAGAATACAGTATATAATACAAGTAAAATATGTGTCAACTACCTGTTTGTATTATCAGTAAAGACTTGCGATCAACAGGCTATTGGAGAGTCACAGGTTGTACACAGAGTTCTGACTGTGCAGGGGATTGGTGCCCAGACTCCCACATTGTTCTAGGGTCAACTGTAGCAGCTTTCTTATCTCAAGAGTAATAAAGACAGTATCAGACATTCCTCAAGCATAGTTCTCGATCCAGGTATATCTTTGAAAGGAGAGACAATTGCATGAGCCTCTTCCCTGAAAGCCATCATTCTGCCTCAATCACTATTGTGTCTACTGCAGCAGCCCATCACTTGCTTTATAGGTAGTAAGGTACTCAAAATATATTGGCTGTATTTTTAAAATGTTGACAAAGAGATTATTAAAACACACCTTATTTACAATTATCCAGCATTCTTCTTTTGCAAATTTATAAGCTGATAGCTCTTTAAAAATTTTTTCCTCTTTAAAAGTGATCAAATAGACAAAAGTTAATAATTAGAGCAACTTTAGAGTCAAAGCTATTGTACAAAGATATGAGAACTATCTTGAGACCAGCTGAGGCTTCCACCAAGGTGGGAAGACAGGGAGCTCTGGGCCCTTGAATAGAGACTGGCATGGACAGATCTCTGAACACTGCTAAGCCCTTTTGCTCTGTGGATGGGAACTAAAGTACCTATACCTTAAGAGCTCTTCTGATAAGTGACAGATATGTTTGAGAAAGTACCATGTACAAGTTAGTTATTTTTCTTTATTATTTCTTTCTGATTATGAACATGTTAAGGGAGATTAATCAGAACAGGGTTTACTAATGGAAATAAACTACTAATGTCATTTGGGCTTTTAAACAGCTACATGATCTCATTTGACCTCACTGAACATCAATTTCCTCAAGTGTAATAAGAGAGTTAATCAGATTCTCTCTAAAATCCTTCCAGCTGTAAAATCCTATGACTCTAATTCTTTCATTGCTTTAATTTATGAGGTAGGGGTAGGAACCAAAATGGGAAAGGGTTAGAAGAATTTTTAAAAATTAAGCATATACAAATCATGGAAGCCGACTTCCTTTAACTAGTGTGATTTTTCTTAATACAAAGCAGCACCAGTTACCCTGACTTCATTCACCATCACTTCCCACACCCACACATTTTTTTAAAAATAGGACTACAAAACAGTTTGAGAGTATATTTACAGACACAGTAGTCAGTAGCTGACTTATGAAGTTTTCTATAGAAGAACTTAATTATCTCCAATACTGTCTGGCATGGGAATTGGTTATAAAGAGCAAATGAATAGGGGCTCATCTACCTTATGCCTGTGACAGTGACACAGTATAGAAAACAGGAACAAAAAAATTCTTATTCAGAGTCTAACTTTGAAATCAGGCTGCAAGACCTCCACACCATTCCACTTAGAAATGGCAACTTAATTTGAAATAGCTCACTGCATCTCAAAATCAAAGACACTTTCAGCAGTTTACAGCAAATTAATGTTTAACTTATATTGTTTGGGGCTATCAGTAGCTTTAGCTGCTCACATGAGGATTTTCTAGATTTCCAACAAAATAGCTACAAACTCGTAAAACCACACTTCAACTCAAAATATAGTTATTGAAAAACTCAAGTTATCATTTCATCCTATTCTATTAGCCTAATTAATATGTGCTCACAGTAGATGTGTGCTAAATTTGAACCACTAGGGATAGCTGATGAGGGAAATACAGTGTGACTGGCCCTAATTTCATTTGTAGATTTCAGCATTAAGAATGGAGGCAAAAAAGCTTAGGTCAACCAAACAGGACAGCCACAGAAGCAACAATGACAAACCACACACTACTGTTTTGTTCCTCTTGCATCTGGGGAGGAGAATCTGAGAAAACATGGGATGGTTTCCATTAGTGTCTAAAGGGCCAGGTTCTGTTTCTGCCTAGTTTTAGGGAAACTTAGTATGGTAGAAATCTAGGATGTTCAAATGGGAAACTTTTGATGAACAGTGGAATAAAGTGAAAATTTCCATGAATAGGAAAGGATAAAATGAAAAAGAATAAATGAGAAGGAAGAGTCCCCTTTCACCATTTCTATTCCAAAAGGGTAATTTGTTAGTGATTCTTGAAATGTCTAAATAATACGTTACTGCCATGCAATGGCTGAGGGGAAAAAAAAAGAATCTTGACTTTGTTTTACCAACGGGGATCGAATCAAACCTATTAAGATCAGAGCCCTCTACCTGAGACATGAATAACCATTTAAAAATAATTTAATTTCTTCAAATCAATACTTTTATCATTTGATTTGTTCAATAGTTTTTAAACTGGGTGTTTTTCATAAATGCTACTAAACAATATTAACTTTCTACTGAGAACAGGATAAAGAAAGAGACTTCAGGGGACCATAAATTGAATCTTCAGAAAATTTAAGGATAAAAGTGACCATATTTTAGATTTTCTGGGAACATCACAATTTCAGTGATTCTGTCCCAATACAATTATAAATCAGTAAGAGATACTTTTGGACCTGTCATCTGACCAAGTCATTAGAGATGATTTAAGCAGCATCCAGAAAATCCTAAATTCCCTGAAGAATTAACATTAGTTTTATATTCTGTGCAACAAAAGTGCCACACTTTTTTTCACCCATTCTATCTACCAAGAAAAGATTTCTATACAGAAGAGTAATTTTAACTCACTTTAAAAAATAATTAATGAAACTATCCTAGCTTAGACATTTTGAAGACATTAATTTAAAAGAAACCTACCAACACTGGTTGGCATTTTAGAGCCTGAAACTCCTAACTTTTCTTATTTTTTCTTTCCAAAGCACTTCTTGAAATTGTCTCTGGTATTTTTTTAAATGTGCTCAGAAGTCCTAGGGCTCTGGCAGTTTTTTAACTAATAAAATAAACACAGCAATCGAGTACCTACAGTTCTGCTAACAGTATTGTTTGTATTCTAAGCCCTATCCACAAAGGCTACAGAGAAAAATATCCAGTATAAACAAATATTACTTAGATACCAGTGGCATCTCAAAGCAGCACACCCAAGTCTCAAAATGCAAAAGGGAGAAATTTTCCACTCCCACGGCGCATAACTTCCTGGTGAACCTCATGTCAGGCAAAAGAGAGAGAAACTGCCTCTGTTACTGTGAAGTTGGGGAGGAGGTGTGGGTGTAAAGCAAATCAGTAATTCTCTTTCTTCATTTTTTCACCATCTTTTTTTCCTCCACATATCTCTTCTTTTCCATGATGTTCTCTCCTCTTCTTCCATCTCCAATTTCAACAGAAAAGATAACTTTGTCCTTTTATCTCACTACTTAACATCAGTCCCTAAACTTCATACAACACACACATACGTAAACACTACTGAATAGTATTTTCAAAGTAATGCACAAATTAGGGCCAGAAGAGTAAATGGACTGGGCTGGGGTTAAGGCTGGGGGAAAAAAAAAAAACACAACACAAAAACAAAACATTCGTTTGTATTTGCAATGCCTAAACTTAGAGCTAAGAGACAAGCCAAACTGTAGGAAAAAAGAAACTTGTCCTGATAAATGCTAGGGTGAGGAAAGGCATAAAGGTCCACACGAATCACAATGAGGCAGTACAGCCCACCTCACCATGCAGCTGAAACCCATAGCAATGGTCACTTCTGATGCAATGATCACTTCCCAGGACTGTGGAGGGTCTCCTCTAATTTTGGCTGACCCTTTCCATGTAGACTCATCTTCCCAAAACTCTTGCACTTTTTTTTGTTGATTCTTTGCACTACTTTTAAGTTATCCACTCTGCCTATACTCATCAGTCTCCCCTCACTTAAGGCCTACCACAAAATAAAACTCTTCTCTTAATTGCACAATGATAATGACTCTAATTATATAGTATAACCATAACTATAGAGTCAAGATAATTAAAGAAACTAATACTTGTAAAGTGTTTAGAACAGTGGTAAATGAAAGAATGATATAAAAATTTATTAAATAAAATGAAAATAAATTCTCTGTGAATACATATATATGGATTCAAATGACAAAAAATTTTTTATGATGGTAAAACAGACTTCAAACAGAAAAGAACAAATGTCCTGATTTTGTATGTGTCATCAATCCAGATGAATTACTGAGAGAGCTTACCCAAGGAACCAGGCTTTATCTAAACATTTTGTACTGAGGCAATTCTAGCCTGGTCTTGAGATACTTATATTATCAAGGAAGAAATAAATCTATGTGTTGAAACCAGTTTACAAAATGGAAGTGTGAGAGTTCACCCTTACTCTAGGATATCCCCTATCTGACTATTCAGCACTGTAGTCATTTGAAATTTTTATGTATTATTTAGATAATATTATTTAAGAGGCTTCACTGTATATTGTAAAAAAGGACAAAGTTTCAAGTTAAATGTTTGGACTAAGGCAAAAGAACTTATTTCCCCTTGGAGGTGGGGGTATAATGAGATGAAAAGGACAGCTGTAAGTTGTAAAACTCGAAACAGAAAAAGGCAGAAAAAAAAGCACAATATGGAAGAAGAGACAATAATGAGAAAATAAGGTCAGTTTCATGAGATGAGACAGTTTAACATGCTTATAATATGTGAATAAATAAAAGATACAACAAGATTAAAACTTATTCCAACCAGGGAACAAGATATACTGCAAACATGGAGCTACATATGTGAAAGGTATAAAATGACCTCACAAAAATAAGAAACTCTGGTTTAAACTTTATCTTCTCTCTATAAAAACTGCTTTTAAGATAAAAATATTTTGAAAAAATATGCCTGGAGTCTCAAAGATAAATTAGCAAAAAATCAGAAATTATATGCTTTTATTTTTCTATTGACATTCAGCAAAAGCTAGCTAGTTTTCTATGATCGCCGGGAATATTAATTTAGAAGACTGTAAGACAGCTAACCATATTAAAAATTATTTCCATAGACTGATTTCATAAGTTGAATATCCAGAAATTTTTAAACAATTCAGCAGATGTTCTCTAGATGATAGTAATAAAATGTTAAGCTTTAAAAAAGAAACAGATTTGACTTTTTAAAAACATGTACATCATTTATAGAAAAATTAAATTCCACTCATAGCAACTCAAGGAATAAAATTAGAGTTTGCTATGAAAACAAATCCTTTGAATCCTTGTTTAATAAGAAGTACTAGTATTGATAGTTTTCATCTACACAAATGGAACTGAAAGATTTTCAGAAGTTTATTAAATTAAAAATACATAGTGTTGAGGTGATAAGTGACTCTAAATTTTAGCAGCATACCTCGAACTTTTGCCAGAAGTAGACTTCCACTAAGCAAGAAATTTCCATTACTCCTATATTAAGAAGCCACACCCCATACAACTAATGACAGGAAAGCGTTTCAATTCAAACCTCTAACACCATCCAGCCTGAAGCAAAGTTAAAAAAAAAAAGATGCAAAAATAAAACACAACTCATATTTTCAGAGAAGAAAGGAAACTCTTGCTAAATAAGTAGCAATTATGCTGAAGAATTTATATGCTAAGCACGACTGAATGTAAAAACACCAGAGCAGTCAACCATAGCTTTAGCACTTTGAGTATGATTAACAGAATGAACTTTCAAAGGTCAATTAAATGTCAACACATTTTAAAGAGATATTCTTCTTAAATCTGGTCAATGTATAATAGCACCTCAAAATTTAGGGATACCCTTCTTAATTTAAGTATAAATCGCATGTGATATATATACATACAGACACAAGTTTATATGTCACTAACCCGATTACTATGGAAAGTCATCTACTGTCTATCCTAGAATTTGACTGTTTTAATGTGTTTCCATTTATGAAATGATTAAAAGAAAATATAACTTGATTTAACATATAGCACTATCCAATGAAGATAACATGCAAAATTTTAAATGCTATGCTTTAAGGATTATCTAATTGCGGACACTATTTATTCCATCATAGGAAGTCAGTCACAAGATAACTATTATCTGTAATGCATCATCCTGCTACCTAATTCACCCCTACTAGCCTTCTGTGAATCCTTACAGTTAAAAGGCAAGGTAAAAAAGGTACACAGCATTCAAAAACTGCAAAGTTTAGCATTAGAGATCTGTGGGACAGAACAAGTCCCGAAGACACTGAGTGTCCATTCCTGACATTTTCATCTAAGAGCTCAGTAGGAATCCCATCCCACACAGGGAAGGCCAGTTGTCTCAGAACCTCAGAATGAGAAAGGACCACCATCATCATCTGACCCAAACCTTTCTACGTTCACAGCTCAGAAAATGTAGAACCACAAAGGTAGAGCAAGTTGGCTTTCCTCCCATGGCTCTTAGTAGACATCAGGTCTTTAATAAAACTTTTTAGTCTAGTACTTTCTTTCTGTATCAGATTTATGCTATACTTTTTCTCCCTTAGGACTTTAAGACCAGGTTCTAATTGACCAAATAGCCATGGCTACCACTGGAGTTAGGAGCAAGGTGGAATTTTAAGGAACTGATGATCTGGGATGGCTCTGAGGAGAAGTTGGAAATTGAAGAATGGTTAGAATCTAGGTGGTTCAAAAGGAGGCATCACTGATGTCTCTCTTCTGATGAGGCAAGCAATATGGGCTTAGGCCCAGTGGTAAGTAAGTAGGCCATACTGCAGAAGTTATGGAAAGAATGTATTTAGAGTAGGATGGGACACTATTTTTAAGGCCACCATAGAAACCAGGCAGAGGAGGTTCAATATGACATGGGGACACATAGAAAGTGATGGAAGTCTTTGATTTCAAGAAAAATGTTGTGAAGATAGCAAAGACTAGCCTTGCAATAGGTTTGCAAGAGAATGGAGGTAGGGAGAAGAGAAAGATTTGACAGGCCTCATAGGGGTCTGTCTACTAATGTTGATATTTTATAGGACTGTAAGGGAAAAGTGAGCTAATAAGAGACAAAGTACTTTGAAAAGTATAAGAGCTCTGGAAAGTAAAGGTATTTTTCAAAGTCAGAGGGCAGTGGCCTCTCTCATCACATCGCCATATCTGGATGGCATACACTTCTCCGAAAAGGCAAATTTGGAGTTAGATTCTGGATTTCTTTGGGGTTAGAGACAGAAGTCTCTTCTCTTCAATAACTCCAAAAGCTAGATGTCAAGAGGAGAGAAAACTGCCAGCCCTAAGCTACCGCAAAGCTGAGGCTCCAGATACTAAAATCCAAAACCAGGATTAACATTTTGAGGCAGACTAATTAATCAGTGTTTCTCAAAGTGAATCAAAAAATAGTATATCAAGTGGTATGAAAAGGGAGGAGGGTAGAGAAGATAGCGCCTGAACCAGGGTGACACATGAGGAAGCCTAGGTTATTAGAAGGGCCGCAGTCTGCATCCTTCCCTTGTCCCTTTCCCCTCTGCTCAACAATTATTATTTAGTGGTGTGACCTTCCCTGTGTCCAGAGTGACTTATCTCCTCCTGCGTTGTCTTCCTCTCTTATCCCTCTTCTACAGCAACTCTCCAGGGCTAAAAAAGAAATTAAAAAGTTACTATAATAAATTAAAAGTACAGATATGGAGTATATAGTGACTGATAATTATTATCTATCACTAATTTGTGTATTATATAATTCTCAAAACAACTCCTGTGAGGCAGGTACTATTATTCTCATTTTCCAAGGAAGGAAACTGAAGCTTACAGGGTCAAGGTTGCAGCTAAAAGTCACCTAGGTAGTAAGGGGCTAAGCCAGGAATTAAATCAGGTGTGCTGACTCCTTAGACTATGCTTTGAACTTCTCTCCTAAACTCTTCCCTTTTTCTTCAATAAACATGAAAATACTGAAATGCTGGGGATTTTATGGATACAGAGATAACAGGAACATTATATAGTTTTGTAGATGAAAGTTTTACCAATATACAGGAAGGGGCCTGGGTTATGCCTCACACTTGAGTGCCAAATTATCAGCTTTAGAACTCAAATCATCAAATATGAATGTTAAACTATGTTGAGGGGATAGCTTTCCATCCAGCATTCTATTTCTGTTTTTTCCCTTGGGGTGTTTTCCCAATTATCTTCCTGAAACCTCATCTCCTTCCTTGATGAGGAAGTAGCTGGAGGAGAGGGTGGTGGAAGTACCTCATAGAAGAAGGGGTCTCTTGGCCCTGTGTTCCAGAGCTGCCTTAACTCTGCTTATAGATGGTATTTTGGTTTGCTTGTAGAAGCAGTTTGTGAGGGGCTCCTTGGCCAAAGTTAAGAGATGAAGCCACCAATTCTGGTGTCAGAGGGGAAATGATCAGAGCAGTAAGAATGGGGTACGGGGGGAGGGAGAGAGATACTTTTCAAATGTTCCTGGGGGAAGCAATGGTTGCCATTAACCACTGGCAAGAAAACTCTTAACACTAATTCTCGAAATTTAGTGTGAGTCTCACTTTGGGAGGAGCTTGTTAAGAATACAGACTCTAAATTCTGCTCACGGACATTCTGATTCTTCAAGTGTAGAAAGTTATCCAGAGGTCTGAAGTTTTGCAGGTGCTACAGAAGATTCTGATACAAGTGGTCTAAAGACCACATTCTCAGATTCAGGGTTCTAACCCCCTGCAAAGCTGCCCAGCCAGAAAACCTGCTATAAGGAGAATGTACATTCTACTGGGAGCTCATTGTTCAAATATCAGTGCTACGTTTTAGGTTGAGTAGTCACTTTTAAATAAGGCCAAGAGGCTTTCCACAAGTTTCCAAGCTTACAAATGTTGGGGATTACTTTCCTTGTCAATAAATAGACTATTACACAGACCCCTTAGGAAAACCAGAGTATCTTAAATATGATGTAGTCCACATAGTATCCCTCTGCACACATAGCATTTGTCTAGAGTGAAGACTTTCTTGGAAAGATGCTATTTCCAGTGCTTATTTTATATTTGGTGTAAGATTAGAGGTAATTTTCTCACTGCAGATTTAGTTGATTTCAAAAGGTATACTTTCCTTCACGCAACTGCTCTGAAAGTTTTACTTCATGTTATTTTAACAATGAGTTTAAGAATCAGATATCACTCAAGTGAAATATAATGGTTATGATTAGGTTATAATTAGACATTCAATCACAATGCAAATAGCTACTGATAATTTAAGAAACCTACCTTTTCAAAAGCTTGTGTTCCTCAAAGAAAGCTAGGTCATAAAATGTATTATGTTAAATCTATATTGCTATCTTTCTCCTAGAACCCTATCAGTTATCTTTGTTTCTTTCCAAATCTGTATCCCTAATTTTAAAATATAAACTTTCAGGATAGATACTGGAATTCAACTCAGTTTTTCTGCCAGTTTTGACACCTTCTTTCTTCCCCCTAAAGCATGATAATTCTCTTTAAGGATGGGTAAAAAGAATTTTAAATTATTTCTTATCTAAGCACTGGGTATTTTATCCACCGAATATTTACTGAGTATATGTATGCACTTACATTAAAAGAAATCAGCTTTTGTTATTATAAGCTCCATGAGAAGAGAAATCCCAGTGGAGCACCTGACTCTTCATGCTCATGAATAGTGAAAAAACTGGGAAAATTTATCATTGAGAGAACAAAATAATTTATCCTGTATTCAGTACAGATGAATAAACATTTAATAGTTGAAAGAGTTTTGGTTAGGGAAAATGCTTGATTTCACTTTTCAGTGAAAAAAAAAATGCAGGTTATTATCATAACTAAAAGTTAACACTCCATTGTGTTGCAACACAACCTGTGATGAAAATATTCCAAAACCATTCCCAGACCAAACCTTTAACATTAATAAATTATCCAAATTATACATGTCACTAACACATCCCAACAAAGAAGATTATGTAAGTGAGCCATCTTGGCGTCAGTGATACTGAACACAGCAGCTATTTTCAATCCTTCATTAAAATTAGATCAAGATGTACTTGCATTATGTGTTACTGTTCCTGTAAGGAAGATTTACATTAGTTTAAGACTTACTTTGGTAGTAAGTGTCATTTTCTTTCCCTTCGTCAAAAGTTAGAGGCCATTCCCCCACTGCCCTCCACACAAAAGTTTTCGGAAGAAAGAAGCAATACAGAAAACTTACAACAAAACACCTGCCCTGTTTACTCTCTCCTATGTATAATAAAAGCCTTGTTCTCCCCCTAAACGGAATCCAGAAGGGATGAAGGGATCGCTGGAGGCACCTGCCACTTCACCCTCAAGCTTGGTTCTCTGTCCCCAGCCTGGCTGCTACTACTCCAAACGCTGCAGCCAAGTAGATCAGTTTAAAGAAGTGTTTTTAAACAATGGGTAGTTATTTTTCACTGAAAAACAACAACAACAACAACAACAACAACAACAACAAACCCTTCCAAACCTTCCAATATTTACTGTTTGAAAGCATCAGACTTAGAAGTTACTTCTCCGTAGGCTGAAAGGTGACTCCAGGCGCCTGTAAATATATCCTGGCCTACTGGTTCATAACTCCTGTACCACGTTGAGGCCCAAGGAAAATCTCAAACCGAGATGTATTTAAAAACGTAAGACACCAGACATCACGTAGCTCTAGCCTCCTGTATCACGGATGAGGAGAGCTAAGTGATTAAGTCCCTTGTCCAAGGTCACGCAGAGCCAGTTACTGGCAAGGCTGGTGCGCGACCTTCTTATCTTTCCACCTCCCAACCCCCACCCTGCACAGGCCCTCAGTAGCCCCAGCTCCTAAAAGGTTCCCACCGATACGGTTCACGAGCCAGCGGCATGTCAGCGACTCTTAAGCAATCGCACTTACATTTGCTCTCCCCGCCTGCTCCAAAAAGTATTAAAGGCACTCCCCCTGCTTTTTCCCCAAACCTAGGTGCCCCAGACAGCTTAAACCCATCGCGCCCCAAAAGCCAACTCACCCGCAGCCCCGGGCGCGGGCGCCCTCGGACGGACTCTGGCCCTCCCCGCAGTCGCCGCCTGGCGCGCCGCGGCCCGGACTGACGACTAGTCCAGAAAGTCACCGGCTGTGACCGCGAACGCCAGGGGCGGGCGGCGCCGCGCCGCCCTGCGGAGGCGCCGCAAACTTTTCCCCGTTCGCAAGTTGCCGGGCTCGGCGGCCGCGGACGGACTTCCTTCCCCGCTGCGGGAGCGAGGGGGCGCCCCTTCCCCGGGCGGGGGCCCAGCCGGCCGGGAGGGGGCTGGGCGAGGCGAGGACGGTCAAATAGGGGCCAGGGGAGCGCAGGCGCCCGCACTCTGAGGCGCGCGGGGCCGAAGCCCGGCCGCATTGTCTCCGCGGCCTCGGACCCAGCTCCGGCGGCGGCGGCACGAGCGGGCGCGGCCGGGAGTTGCCGTCCCGAATCTGCCGCCCCCTTTCGCCGCCGCCGCTCACCGCGTTCTTTGTGTGTCTCTCGCCGCCCTCGGGTCGCTTCGCCGCTCGCCTGACAGCTGATGGGCTCGTCACGGTGGGTCCCGCGTCTTCCCAGCCGCCGCCAGCGGAGCCCGGCCCGGCCAAAGGAGGAGGACTGAGGAAGAGCGTTGACAGATACTGTCTTGGAGCGGCCGCCGCCGCGGGGAACCTAGGACTGCCCTCCGGGCGGCCGGCGACCAGCCCCGGCCCCGCTCTAGCTCTTCCAGACCTCTTCCGCGCCGGGACCCTTCCGTCCTCCCTCCGGGTCTGCCCTCCCAACCAGCTCCAGGACGGCGCCCGGCGCCCTGCTCCGCAGCTGAGCGCGCTCGGTCAAGAATCCTGGGGAACCCGCCCCGCCCCCTGGCTCCCGCACCCTCCAATGATCTTGGCCTACAGGGGGAAGTTCCATCCAATCAAGTGTCGGAAAACCCGGCCAGTCCCCGAGAGTGTAGCCAATGGAACACGACTCCGGCAACACACCCGCCCTGATCCACTAGGAACAAACCTCTCTGAGCGTTGCGGTGCGACCCTGATCCTGGCGCCCAGAGCAAGTCAAGTCCGGCTGGAGCTGTGTCACAAAGTGAGCCGCTATCAAGGCAGGTCTGGTGCTTAAATTACTGTATAATACTATAAGGTGCTGAGGAAAATGGGGACGCTGGACGTACGGCTTTTGTAGGTCACCAAAATCCCTACCCTGAACTTTTAAACTCCTTTTGTGGCGAAAGTTCCTCTATGTGAAGGAAAACTGCACAAACACGTTGTAGCACTATCGACGGTGCAAATTAAGGCCCTTACTTTTAGAACATTGCTTTAAGGTGTCTATCCAGACAGCACGGAGGTTGATGCATTTGTATAAATAAGTTTGCCAGAACACCGGGTATCTGGCATAGAGGTCTCCTGCTCTAAAACGCGGGTGGTCATGGCACTGCCAACTTTTTTTTTTTTTTTTTCCTTTCTAAAAGAAAATTGCGTTCAAAAGTGGAAAGGTAGTTTTAGATACAAATCCTCTGTATTGTGAACTTTATTTCTGTAATAAAGTCACACGTTATCTTCAGTGAAGGTTGGGTAAACTAGTTGAATAGAAAATTATATACATACATATAGGGGGAGAAAGAGAAAGGACCTCAGGAAACCACCTGCTATCCATGACTAGCTGTTAATCACAGAACTTTGCAAGTAGTAGTCGCTCTAGAGTTGTTTATTTGATATGAATAGGGTTAGTTAGCTGTTGGTATTGCCGGTCACATACACTTTATTGAGCTCTTTATTGAAAGCGGACTACACCATGACTGAAACAGTTTGTAGTAACACATATTTGCATTAATTAACGTCAAATCATACTTATTTGTATTTCAAATAGCTGTCATGTTTTAGGCATAGACTACCTGCCTAAATTCTGTCAGAAGGTCCAGATTGTGGATTGACCTTGAGCACATCTCATAATGACTAACTCTCTTGTGAAAAGACAATATCCCCAACTCTGCATGGGTCATCAAAGTGCAATGAGACCCAACCAAGATAGCATTTGTTAAGATTTTGTGAGACGTTGTGCCAAGTGCACAGCAGCCTTAAATGTGTATATACTTCTTCTCTGCTTTTCTACAGGCAAGGACGAAGGTAACTACTTACTAGCCGCCCAGCGGTATTTCCTCTGACTGCACATTCTTCCAACTTGAAATATTTTTTGATCTCATCAGTTTTCCCATAACTTAGATATGAATAAAACTCTGGCTTCTTAATTCTAGAGGAAAGCAGCACTCCCAAGCTTTTCCTTTCTTTTTTTCTTTTCTGTCTTTCTCCCTCTCTCTTCTTCTTCATCCTTTTTTTAATGGGTAATGTTTTAGGAGAGAAATTTAATATATCCTATGACTGCCAATGTGCGTAGTTTTATGCAAAAGTTATTAATGGCTAAGTCAAATTTATACCCATGTAATCAAGTAATTTTTGTGGTCGTTTATTAGGGATTCACTTAAGCCATTTGTGCTTAATTTTCCAAGAGGAAATCAAATGTGTATTTTTAGAGATATTTCCATGTCATAATGTAATTTGTTTACTTTGTTCCAAAATATGCAATCTAGTACAGAAGTTGAATTATTACTTCAAACAAATGTACATATGGTAAAACTAGAATGTGAAATTTGCTAAATTTAATTGAACCAGCAGTTGTTATTTTCAACTAATTAACTGCACAGATTTCATTTTCTGTGTGAAAATTGTGGAAGAATCGATCAATATGAATCCAATAAACATGACTTATTAAATATATTTAAGTCAAAACCAGTGTTTGATAGTTTCCTGATAATTGATGACTCCAAACCCATTTATTACAGGAAATGAATATTTTATCAATAAGGTAATATTCCTGACCTCAACATGATATTTCATTCACTAAATGATATTTTCAAAGTTTTTCATCAATGATTTCTTCATCAGTTGTTCAATATGGAGCAAGAGAGCTGTCACTCTTAGAGAGCTGCCAGTTTTAACATACATTTAAATGTTTACTACAGAAGCTGTGACTTTGGGGGTAGTTTTAGCATTAGTAAAGATCATTTTTTTAAAATACAGAGACATAATGTCTTTTATAATCTGTATCACATGATCTGTGGTAATATGACTAATATGATTTTTTCTGTGTTTTTACATTTAAATGCTGTCGTATAAGATTGCTTTATCAATGAGTATAATGAATAACTTGATTCATATCTTTCAGATTCAGGTCACTGATATGCCTCTGAATTTCTATGTGTCTTGGATAAATCAGACTTCCATTTGACTTCTCTCTAATTCACTGAATCCAATTTATTCATTTGAAAATGATGTTATTAGGAATAGTGAATAGTATCTACATAGAGGAAATAGAAAAACAGTTCACTCATTTTTCTTTCTGATACTGACATAGATGAGGGAAAATTCCTTTTGTGAACTACAACATCAGATCCCTCTAACTCTTTTACAAAACTTGTAGTTTTTCTGATTTCTTGAATCTAACCATGCAGACTCTTCAATGTGGGACGTATTTATGGCAAGACACTTTCATATACATAGGGAGGAACAGGGAGAAAATTCCAGAAAACACTGGTGACGGGCACACTAGTCTTCCCTCCTCGTCTTTTGGGACATAGTCCCTAAGGGAAATTTCCTTTAGAGTTTAGTATTAGCAGAAGTTTGGTTTCCCCTGAATTGAAATTTTGTTACTTCTCCTTTTTATTTCAACTATCAGGAAGCTCAGAACTAAATTTACATCTCAATTTAGGAAGGTATTATGGCCTGCTTCATTGTGATTTTTTTAAAAAAATAAACATTGTATTTGGCTTATTATTTTTCACCTATGTATTACTAGCTTTTGTATGCATATATTTTATTTAAGCTACCTAAAATACTTTCTCAGGTGAATTATTATATGCATGAATAACATATTTTAAACCATCTATAAACCCTAGTTTATGAGGGGTTGAGCTGAGCATACCTTAAGCAGAATGTGTAATGAGGACAACATGAAGAAGATTGCTATGGTTTTTGTTCACAAAGGAAGAGGAATCTGATTCACTAGGCATAGCATCTCAAGACCTTTTTCAGAGAGGCAGAAAGGTATAGAAAAGTATAGTACAGTATAGGGAAGCTTTATTATACTTTTTTTTTAAAGATTTTATTTATTTATTTGACAGACAGAGATCACAAGTAGGCAGAGAGGCAGGCAGAGAGAGAGAGAGAGAGAAAGAGGGAAGCAGGCTTCCTGCGGAGCAGAGAGCCCGATGCGGGACTTGATCCCAGGACCCTGAGATCATGACCCGAGCGGAAGGCAGCAGCCCAAACCACTGAGCCACTCAGGCGCCCCTTATACTTGTTTTTTAAAGTTAAAGTTACTAGAAGAATTTATTTGTGGATATTTTCTGCAAACTCAGAGGTCTCACTGGAAAAAAAAAGAATATTTGACTTAAATATAAACTGAAATTCATATTATAAATTATACTTAAGTCATGGTCACTTCCCATTTTGCCCTTCAGTAGCTTTTATACTTAAGACAATAACCTCTAGAATATGTTTCAAATGCAATAAATCTTTTCACTAGGATCACTATACACCATTTCCTTCAATTTTAGTGTCTCTTTCAGAAAATAAACAATGTATCCCCCTGTTTTCAAATAATATTCTACAATGGCTTTATTTTTGAAAGACTTTTCCTGAGAAAGATATTGTCTTAGACTATTGCAGAGCTTCATCCTATCATTTTGTTTTGTTTTATAAGATGTATTTTAATTAAATATAACTGATGTATTATAAAATCATGTCCTTTTAAGATAGTGTCATTTAGGGGCGCCTGGGCTCAGTGGTTTAAAGCCTCTGCCCCTTCAGCTCAGGTCATGATCCCGGGGTCCTAGGATCGAGCGCCACATCGGGCTCTCTGCTAGGCGAGGAGCCTGCTTCCCTTCCTCTCTGTCTGCCTCTCTCTCTGCCTACTTGTGATCTCTCGCTCTGTCAAATAAATAAATAAAATCTTTAAAAAAAAAAAAAGATAGTTTTATTTACACAAAGTAGGTTGTAGCATCTCTTTTCCTGACAAGCAGGTAAGCAGGTAGGAGGTACTCAGTGAAGTTAAGAGGGTTTCTGTTGTGGTAGAAAGCTCAACTCAATTTAACTTAATTATAAAAACATTCTTTTTGTTTAAAGATTTGATTTATTTATTTGAGAGACAGAGAGAGAGCATAAGCAGAGTGAAGCAGACTCCCTGCTGAGCAGGAAACCCTTCTCTCCCCGCCCCCCCAGCCTACCTCTCCCTTACCCCTGCCTCACAACAATGACTCAGGGCTGGATCCCAGGACCCTGGGATCATGAGCTGAAGGCAGATACTTAGCCAACTGAACCACCTAGGCACCCATAAAAAACATTTTTTTATTAGCTCAAATACTTAACGGTTCACTTTACAGCCTTAACAAAGTAAAAGTAAATGTATAGCTAACTGACAGAGTTGGAAGGTGAAAGACGGTAGCAAAAATTGAGGGATGAGTAGAGGCATTAATAGTCTTATTCCACCTAGAGTGGTGTCAAGAAACTGGCTAAAATTTATTGGACAAGAAACAGAAGTATAACTAGAGATTTCCAACTTACAACCAACAAAATGTAAAATAATAATATGATAATCAAAATTACAGAGGTACTTTGAAAAGTGCTACAGTAGAAGAACTAAAACCTCACTTTACATAGATTAGAGTCAAGCACATCTCTATGTGGTAGATAGCAAGATATACTCGTTTTTCCATTATCCAAATTTTATATTTTTCAACGAAGTTTATTATTTAGTTTTCTAAAAGTAGACATAGTTAAAAGACTTTTCCTTTTTGAAAGTATTTCAGTTGTGTGTGAGGATTGTTGTCTGTTTTTTTAAAAACCAAGTGAGTATTGTTTTTATGAAATTTTTCATATTGCAAAAAAGTCTTAACATGAAATTCATTAAAAAATAAATTTAGGGTATCAATATATAAATTAAACCACAATTATAAGGTAATTAGGGTAGGATACAATGTTTGGGATCCCAGTATACTGACATACAAACATTAACAGGAATATATGTGGTAGTTTTTAAGAAATAAAATATAATATAATGTATATATAGTGAAGTTATTTTATTTCCTTCAAAAGCAACTCATAATGTAATAGATTTTCTTTTTTGTACTTGAGAACAACTGTGCCTTTGGATCCCACAGATTCTAGTACAGACTGGATATGGAAAGAGAGTTTGTTAAATGCTTGTTTGTTTTTTGATGAAGTAATTGTATCCTTTGAAACTGTTTGACTCAGCATACACGAAAATTCAATAGAAAATGTGTTCAATTGTGAACTTCATAGCTTTGAGAAATGAATGAAAATTATGGAAAAAGATGGAAAGTTACAAAAGGAATTAGAAATTTAAAAGTTGGAATATTTGAAGAGTTGACATTTTTGAGCTTTGGGGGTTTCAAATTTTTCAGATACAATGCATTGTTAATTTTCTGTGCCAGTGAAGAGTGAAGGAGAATATGGGGGCCACTGTCAAATGCTCCTGGGAGACTCTTAGAATTAGTTCATCTTGGGAAATCAATCTGTGGGACTTGCAGTCTGTGTTGTAAATAGTCAAAGCCAACGGGAAAACAATCAACAGAAACCATGGAGATAGAAGAGGTGTGTGGGTGCGCCTGGTTGGCTCAGTGGGTTAAAGCCTCTGCCTTCAGCTCAGGTCATGCTCCCAGGGTCCTGAGATCAAGCCTCGAATTGGGCTCTCTGCTCAGCAGGGAGTCCGCTTCCCCTTCTCTCTCTCTGCCTGCCTCTCTGCCTACTTGTGATCTATCTCTATCTGTCAAATAAATAAATAAAATCTTAAAAAAAAGAGGTGTGTGTATGCACATGTGCACAAGCAAGCATGCTCGTGTGTAAGAGGTAAGGCTAAGTATATGTTTGGATCACCTGCCAGTTGATAAGGAGCAGGATAAATCTAAAATGCAAGTCAAGAAAAATTAAAGAGTCATCATAGAAGTAAAAACTACGGTCACAATGTAATTTTTTAAAAGGTTTTATTTATTTATTTGACAGAGAGAGACACAGCAACAGAGGGAACACAAACAGGGAGAGTGGGAAAGGGCAAAGCAGACTTCCCGATGCGGGAACTCGATCCCAGGATCCTGGGATCATGACCTGAGCCAAAGGCAGACACGTAACCACTGAGCCACCCAGGTGCCCCATAGTGCAATGCTTTAATCCTAATATGTTAAGTTTTATTTTATAATGTACTGTGCCATTTGCAAAAAATGTGTGTGGAAAATACCTGAACTCTCATGAAAGCATTCTTATATGGTTGCGTCTTACCAAAGTTATCTGAAAATAAATACAGCAATAAGTGTTGGGTTTTCATTAACTTTTTTTTTCTCCATTTGGAAAGAACCTTTATAATATGCAATGTCATTAGATCTTCACAAATTTCCCTCCAGAGAGAGAGAGAAGGCACTTGGCGTCGTATTTCAATTCAAAGACAGATTTCAGCTCTGCTACTTCAGTGGGATTCAACCAGGCCACTAATTCCTCTGGGCCTATAAATGAGGATGGTAATAATTATAGATGCTGTATCTCTTTTGCTGTGTTGTTCTGAGGGCAGAAGCAGCCAGTCTGTTTGAACATGCTTTGTGGACCATTATGTGGGTCACCATTGTTCTTAGTAGCTTAGGTGCTATTCCTATTTTACAGAGAATGGAAAGGAGTCACAATGATTGAGATGAGTCCTCTGTTACCCAGTTACATAGGTTAGATCCCTGGCCCCAGACCCCCAGGTCTTCTAATTATTCGCAAGTGTTCATTCCCTTACTTTGATCCGTGCTTTGAGCTGTGTCAATAAATATAAAATTAGAATAGTCAGCTGGTTTCCTCAGTTTCTTTTTTGGATTGAATCATTAGACTAATTGGTTACCAGGGCTCTTTGACTGGAAATTGTACAATAATCAAGAATTTGGTTCATCAGCTCTCTTAAGGCTCTCCACTGACCTAGAAGGGCTTGTATGCAACCAAGGTGGAGGTGAAGAGCTCTGTAGAAAAGAATTTCTCTTGCTCCAGAGAGAAGAGAAAGGGCACAAAGAACCAAGGAGGTGTTACAAGTTAAGAACTACAAAGGATGAAACAGTTCCTGAAGATTTCCTGAACGTGGGAGTAGAAGAGACATGGAGAGAGGATTTCTAATATTCAAGGGGAAATGTTCAGTGACACTTTCTAAACAGATAAATGGCCTTGTGGGAGGGATTTTTTGGGGGGTTGTTGTTATTTGTTTTGTTTCAGTGGATCCATGTGGAACAAAGGAAAGTAAGGAGTGACCTTATAAGACCTTCTCTTCCTTCACCTAGAATTTTCCAAAAAATTAGGACTTTGGACATCTATATCTAGATGACACATAGAGTAGAGTTAAAAAAAAAAAAAAGCAACCTTGAATGTATCTGCAGGTTCACGTCTCTCTTGTTATGCTAAAGCCTATGGGTTAGAGAAACAGAAAAATTGTAGCATGTAGAGGTTAGTGCTGAAAATAGGTACCCAACATTGTGTGCTTTAGTGCCGTAAAAAATATTTGTTTGAGAAAGCCAAGAATATTTATTATTACAAATTTTGCCCTTATAGTCTAATAAACATGTTTAATTCACAGAGTGGAGTATCAAGCGTGATTTGTTAAGGGTTTAGTATAGGATGTATTTATATGAATGGAATAGAATAGATAATAGATGAATAGAATAGAAAGATCAACAGCCAAATGTGGTTATCTCTGTGTAGTAGGATTATGGTAATCTACATACTTTTCTGATAATTTTCCAATGAACATGTTAAAATTAAAATAGTAAAAAGGTATATAGCTGACAGAAAAATTCTGTTTTCCATCATTGCTACATTAGTTATAAAGCTTATGAATAAAAATGTTTATGCATTTTATGAATTATATGAAGTTATCTGCTTCTTACTGAAAATCTCTTTATTTGGACTTTTGAACTAAAAGTTTGAATATTCATTGTGATAAAATAATTTAGATGCCTTTTATGACCAAGTAAAAATTAGGAGATAATGTCAAGAGAAGTGAAATGAATTTTCAACGTGACAGTTATCTCCAACGTCTAAATTCTAGTTTTTTGATCAGTTTTTTTTTTTTAAAGATGTGGGAAATTTTAGTTTCTTATTAGTTTACTTTAGGTAGAATAGTTAAGGACTAGTAAAGTAATAGACTAGCACGTAGTCTCAACATTTGAAAACCAGGAATTTCACTTTTTGAAGACTCACATGGCTCTCTGTGAGTGATATGACTTAGACAGGAGTTCTTCATCGGGGAGATTTTGCAGCCCCCCCCCCACCAGGGGACTACAGGCAGTGTCTGGAGATACTTATGGTTGTTACAGGGGAGTGGAGTGGACAGGGTGCTACTGGAATCCAGTGTGTAGAGGCCAGGGATGTTGCTATACGTGCTACGATGTACTGGACAACCCCCCGCCCAATAATTATTTAGCCAAAAATGTCAATAGTGCACAGGCTGAGAAACCCTGTTTTAATTTGCAAATAAATGAAATGGTACCATCAACTTCAAAACCTAAAGAAATCAGTCCTTATTTATGTTTTCTTTCAAGCAATGAAGTATAAAAGTGTATTTCCCCCAAAAGTAAAAATAAAAGAGCTATTCTAGTACATTTTTGTGTTATAAAATAATTTTTAAAAATTGAGAAACCTAAGGTAGCTAATCACCGTGTTTAACAAAGGAGAATTGGAATAGTGAAACTCACAGAAAGCAACTGTGCTTCAGCAACCTAGTTGAGAATGGCTTTTTTTTTTTTTTAAATTTAACATTCCTCAAAAGACTATTTTAGGTAGTAATTCAAAACAGTTGGGAATGTGAATCCAATGATATGTCAAGAACATACATTAATAATGACTGCTATTCTCCCAAGAAATAAATGAAAACACAAAATGCACTTACTACTATTTTTTTCTGTGCCCTTCAGAATCATGAGTTATTAGAAAGGCTGTTCTGGGGCAAGATGCCTGGATACAGGACAGAAGTCCTCCTCTCCGTCACCCCAGTGTGAAACTTGTGTTCTCATAGGAAGATTCCTGGGTTAAGAAAACAACAATAACAACAATAACAGGAAGTTTGGCAGCATTTTGTATTGTGTTAACCCCATAACCCTGAAGCATGTTTTTCAGGGCATTGAAAAGTATGTTTTCAGTTGATTAGCGCATGAAGTTCAATGAAGGTCACTGCATGCTTTTTAATTTTTCTCCCTAGAGAGGGTATTAATTTAGTTCCTTGTAAATAAGAATGAAGACTGTTAACTAAAGTTTACCCATTTGGTCTTTATTACTCCTTTCCTCCAAGAACAGGGTATGTTTTCATGAAGGATAAAATGATATGTCATGATTATATTTTGTTTTAGTTTCTAATTAAGTGTGTAATGCTTAAAGAGTTACAGAATTGTCTTTGGCAGGTTAGCTGATTACATGTTGAAGATCACTGTTACTTTGTGCTGTCAGAGATTTTCCTTTTAGTATATGACAGAATTAATTCTATGAGGTTAATCAGAAAGGCATAAACCCTCTTCTGTAAATATTTATAATATATTTTTAATTGGATCAGGAAGGAAAGAGGATTACAGGATTACTTTGTAAACATTCTGTACTTCTTTATAATTGTACAGTATTTTTCACTAATAATTTCTTTCTGGCCATAAAATAATATCTGCTTGCTACATAATATTTAGAAAATTCAGGAAAGCATACAGAGAAAAATAATTCCCAGAGACAACTGCTTCCAACACAGGTAAACTTCCACTGGCTCTTTTATAAAACAGGTGTCACTGTGTGCCCAAGCCTTCTTTTTGCTTCCACCATATAGTGAACATTTACCCGTTTTATCAGACTTCTTCCAAAACAAATTTAAAGTATCTGTATTGCTTATCTTAAATGACTGCAATTCTAAGTGTTTCTAGTTTTTTTTTTCTCCTCTGTAACACATGTGGATGTATGTTATTCACAAGCCAGTGAGTTCTCATGTACACATAGATTAAAAAGGCTCTGGTTTATGCAGATTTCTCTGGGCATTTGCCACTGCTCTGTTCCTTTTCTTCCCACTCATGAATTATATTGCAATAGGAGTAAGAATAATATTACAGAGATAACCTTGACTGCACTCTAATTTACTAAATAATGTTTAGTTTACCACATATACTATTAATAGAAATGAATTACTTGTGATACCCCTCACCAATGATGTTGGATATTTTGTGACATAGCTCTGGTGATTAATGATAAATTCAGCTAATACAGGTATAACGTGACAATGAATGTTCCTGCCCTCAAATGTTCCCTAATTATTGCCATAAGATGAATGGCTCAAAGTAGAGTTATTCAATCTAAGAGCATTAATTCTTGATGTAGATCATTGAACTTACTCTCCAGAAAAGTCATTCCAATTTCTAATCTCACATTCACAATACTGGGCTTTAGAGTTAAGTTCAGCTAATTTGATATGTGAAAAAGATAGCCTTTAAAACAAAAATATTTGGAATTGAGTAATTTGATTTTTCCCTTCATGTTTAGTTTTTTCTTTTTTCCTTACTTTCCTTGGTTTTTCCTCCCATCACTTTCTTTCTTCCTTCCTTCTTTCTATTTTCTGTCCTGAAGTAAATACTTCATATTCTTTGCCATTTTTTTCTATTGCAGTTTTAAGATTTACATATGCTCTTTGTATATTAACGATATGAAACTTTTTTGTAGTAAACCCATCAAGTATTTTTCCCTATTGTATATTTTTTAGATTATATTTATTTTTTCATGATGATGAAGTTTTAATTTCAGTTTAGTCAAATTTATACTATTTCTTGCATGATTTCTTTCAATGCTTTTATAGTTAGAAAGCTATTGCACATCCTGAAATCTGTTAAGTGCTCATATCTTCTTCCTGGAGTATGTGTGTGTGTTTTCAGCTTTTAAGATTAGAATAGTTTAATCATTCTACAGTTAATTTTATGGTAAAAAGTGAGGAGCTGGGTGCCTGGGTGGCTCAGTTGTCAAGCATCTGACTTCAGCTCAGGTCATGGAATCAAGCCCTGCATCAGGCTGTGTGCTCTGCGCTAAGCATGATACGCTCCAGTTCCATCCATCCTGCTTCTCCCTTTCTCTCTGCTTGTTTTCCCTCTCTCACTGTGTTTCTCTCTGTCAAATAAATAAATAAAATTTTTTAAAAAAATAAAAAAGTGAGGAACTAACTTAATTTTATTTCCATTTGTTAAATAATTGCCTCACACCATTAATGAATTTTCTTTTATGTCCTCACTGATTTATGATGTCACCTTTATCTCACACAGAGCTTTCTAATTCCTGTCATTGTTTTGTTTTTTTTTTTTTAATCTACTAGAATTGGTTTGTTGTCTGTTTTCACAACCCACTACATTTGGTGAGACACTTTCTCCATTAAATTTTTAATTTTTTTGTTTCTTTTTTCCTATTTATTCTTGATAAACTTTGGGAATTGCTTTGAAAAGATGTCTTAGCATTGCACTAGTACTCCAAGAATGGATGTTAGAATTTTGGTGGATTAAATTAACTTATTTTCTCCCTATTCAGCCTCAAAGTGTGTTCTTCTATTCATGAAAGTTTCTTTATTCTTCTTACAGCCAAGTACTTGTTATTGTCATTCTATAGGTCTCACACAAGTCTTAAAGATTATTCTAGGAATTGTTTCTTATGATGTTTGATTTATTATTAATTGGATATTTTCATTATATATATTTTTTAAATTTTTTATTTTTTATAAACATATTTTTATCCCCAGGGGTACAGGTCTGTGAATCACCAGGTTTACACATTTCACAGCACTCACCAAAGCACATACCCTCCCCAATGTCCATAATCCCACCCCTTTTTCCCAAACCCCCTCCCCCCAGCAACCCTCAGTTTGTTTTGTGAGATTAAGAGTCACTTATGGTTTGTTTCCCTCCCAATCCCATCTTGTTTCATTGATTCTTCTCCTACCCACTTAAGCCCCCATGTTGCATCACCACTTCCTCATATCAGGGAGATCATATGATAGTTGTCTTTCTCTGCTTGACTTATTTCGCTAAGCATGATACGCTCCAGTTCCATCCATGTTGTCGCAAATGGCAAGACTTCATTTCTTTTGATGGCTGCATAGTATTCCATTGTGTATATATACCACATCTTCTTGATCCATTCATCTGTTGATGGACATCTAGGTTCTTTCCATAGTTTGGCTATTGTGGACATTGCTGCTATTAACATTCGGGTGCATGTGCCCCTTCGGATCACTACGTTTGCATCTTTAGGGTAAATACCCAATAGTGCAATTGCTGGGTCATAGGGCAGTTCTATTTTCAACATTTTGAGGAACCTCCATGCTGTTTTCCAGAGTGGCTGCACCAGCTTGCATTCCCATCAACAGTGT